>NW_027411977.1:69189441-69633057 GCF_047663935.1 Musca autumnalis | reverse complement strand
TGGTATGCACACCCGCCTTGAACGCTGAAGGTCGTGGGTTCGATTCCCCGGCCAGTCAACATCAAACACTTTTCAATGGTGGGAAGGTTAGGTTAGGTTAGGTTAAAGGACGCGCAGCTGTCGTGTTGGACAGCCACTCCACTCGGAGACCTTATGGTCCATTGTGTTCATCCTATAGTAAGGGTAGGAGAAAAGAAAAGAAATAATAGCATATCGAGTTTAGAAATAGGAAAAAGGAATAATTAAGTAAGTTAGAGGATAGTTGAGAATGATTAAGTAAGTGCTACGGATTGAGAGATTATTTGTAAGGAGAGAGAGAGAGCGAGTAAGGAGGTTAGCCGTATTAAGATGCTGTAGTTTGTTCGTGTTGAAGCCACTTCAGACCCTTGGCGAGAAGAAGCAGTGTTGTCGGCTCGGCTTGGCAGAATGTTGTCAGAGATGATAACGTATGTTCACCCATTGTTTGAACTCTCCTGGTCCTGAGCATTGGACAACGGCATAATAAGTGCTCAATCGTCTCTGTTTCTTCTTCGTCTTCGCATAATCTGCAGTAGTCCGTGGGGTCATCTCTATCCCATTTGCAGGTCATTGATCTTATCCTGCAGTGTCCCGTGATAACTCCAATCATTAGTTTTAGATCGGGTTTTCTCATATAGAGTAGGGAAGTGGTCTTCCTTTTGGAGAGGTTGGGCCAGATTGCCTTTGATACCTTGCAGCCAGGTTCGTTATTCCAGATCTGACCAGCCTTCTCCCTGTATGTTTGTTCTAGGAGCCGCATGAAGTGACACAGGGGTGGCCTGATTGAGTTATCGATTTCGATGTCGTTTGACTCAGATCCGCGACGTGCCAGTTCATCCGCCTTTTCATTTCCCTCGATGTCGCAATGCCCCGGGACCCAGCACAAGGTAACGATTGATCGTAGGGTCTCCAAAGCTTTCCTGCAGTGCAAGACCGCAGCAGATTTGATTGAATGGGATCTAAGTGATTTTAGGGCCGCTTGGCTATCCACATAGATAGTCACCGGTCCGGCTATATCCCCTTCCATGTTTTTAATCAATTCTGCTGCTTTCGTGACCGCAAAGATTTCGGCTTGGAAGACGCTACAATTTTCGCTTAGCTTGTACGAGATCCGTAAGTTGAGGGTATCGCTGTAGACGCCCGCTCCTGTTCCCTTTTCCATCTTGGATCCGTCGGTATAAATCTCTATACCGGGTAGAGGTAGGGAGTTGTGGGTCCAGGCTTCTCTGTCAGGTATCCGAACTTCAATGTCGTCGAAGTGTAATTGTGGTGATATATAGTCACTGATTACCTCCAAACCCACCGATAGTCCAGATTGTCGTAAGATAGCAGCATGGCCGTAGTCGAAGTTACGCCATGAATTTAACTCCTTGAGTCGGAGAGCACTCTTTGCTGCCAGCTCCTGTACCACGAGATTCATCGGATGAAGATCCAGTAATACATTGAGAGCAGCCTGTGGAGTGCTTTTCATGGCACCGGTAATTAGGAGAGATGCCGCTCTTTGAACGACATTAATCTTACGGAGAAGGGATGTCTTACTCAAAGCATTCCACCATACCAATGAACCATAAGTTAGAATGGGGCGAACTATGGCCGTAAAAATCCAGTGTATGACCTGTGGTTTCAAACCCCAACTCTTACCAATAGAGTTCTTGCAAGAATAAAGGGCTATAAGTCCTCTCTTGGCACGTTCCTCGACATTCCTTTTCCACGTTAGTTGGTGGTCCAGGATAATGCCAAGGTACTTGGCCTCTAGGGAGAGCTTTAGGGCCACTCCATCCAGCGTTGGTAGGGTGAATGGTTTGACTTTTCTCTTGTTCGTAAATAGAACCAGCTCTGTCTTAGATGGGTTCACCCCAAGTCCATTGTTGTGTGCCCATCTTGATAATTTGTCCAGAGCTCCTTGCATGAGTTCCGATAGCGTTTGTGGGAACTTCCCGGTGATCATTATGACCACGTCATCAGCATAAGCTACAGTCTTTATACGTAGTTGGTCAAATTCCTTAAGTATTTCGTTAATCACCAGGAGCCACAGCAGTGGTGATAATACACCTCCTTGTGGTGTGCCCCTGGTGACAGACTTCCGAATGGAGGTCTCACCGATATTTGAATTGATTATCCTGCCGCTAAGCATTCCATCGATCCAATTGATCAGTGTAGTGGAAACACCTAAGTTCAAGAGTGAATTGTGGATGGATTCGAGTTTGACGTTATTAAAGGCGCCTTCTATATCTAGAAACGCTGCTAACGTATAGTTTGAGCCCATCATATTCCTCTCGATTAAACCAACGACTTCATTAAGTGCAGTCTCCACCGATCTGCCTTTGATGTAGGCGTGTTGGGCAGGACTAATAACACTGTTTCCAAGTTTGGACCTTATTCCTAGGTCAAGCAATCTTTCTAACGTTTTCAATAGAAAGGAAGATAGGCTGATTGGTCTGTAGTCTTTGGGAAGCGTGTGACTTGACTTCCCCGCTTTGGGGATGTATGTCACCGTGACCTCCCTCCACAGAACCGGTGTGAACGATAGACGTAGACAGGCCCTATAAATATGATCCAGGTGTGGTATCAACACCTCCAATGCATTTTGTAGCATAGCAGGGAAGATACTATCTGGACCAGGTGATTTAAAGGGCTTAAAAGTGTTTATCGCCCAAGCTATCTTTGTGTGACTTATGATCTCCTCGATGACACTCACTTCCCCTGTGGCTTGGTTACACATTGGTGGATCGGCTGAGCGATCTGGTGCATCCATGCAGTTGGGAAAGTGGGTTTTGGCCAGGAGATCCAGAGTTTCTAGACCGGAGTTAGTCCATGTGCCATCATCCCGCTTGATACTGCCGATGGATTTAGGGTCCTTCGACAGTACTCTACGAAACCTGGCTACATCCTTTACTCCCTCTATAGACTCGCTAAAGCAGACCCAAGATCTGCGTTTAGCCTTCTTTATTTCGCTGTTGTACTTATTGAAAGATACCTTGTAGTTCTCCCAATCTGTGGACAACTTCGTTTTGTTGGCTTTATTGTAGAGCCTTCTGCTAATCTTCCTGAGATTAGCCAGATCTTTCGACCACCAGACCGGTTGACATCTTCTGCCTGGGTAAGTGAGTGGGCAGGCGGTCTCATAGCTGTCCACCAAAACCTCTGTCACGTGATTCACTGCACTATTAACCTCTGTGGCTGTTTGGGGGTATCGTGACACTCCCAGCTTGGAGCTTACTAGTTCATTGAATTTGTTCCAGTCGGTTTTCCGTGGATTTCTAAATGGTGGCTGTCGAATGCCATTAACAGAGACTTGGAAGAATATCTTCCGATGATCCGAAAAGGAGCATTCTTCCGATACCCTCCAGTCACTGATAATAGATTCGTCTTTATTAGTGAGGGTTATGTCTATAACCTCCCCCCTGATTCTATTTTGAAAAGTGTATTCAATTTCCCTGTTGCATATTCTGAGATTATATTTTAAGATAAAATCAATGGTGGGAAAATACCCCTCAGTAATGTTGGCGACATTTTCTGAGTATTTCAGCTTTGTACAACTTGTCTACAAGTGGCGTGTTAGACACACCGTTCGGACTCGGCGATAAACAGTAGGTCCCATATAATTAAGCTTATATGAATCGGGGTGCACTCATTGGGATGTTTGTGGAACAATTATTATTATTATTATTATTATTATTATTATTATTATTATTATTATTATTATTATTATTATTATTATTATGCCACCGAAATGTAGGTAATTTGAAGATTTTAACCACATTATCCTAAGGAATTGACTTAAAATTGTTATTTAGTCACCATTTAGGGTTATATTCCTGCACATAATTGTCAGAATTATTATTACCGACTGCAATATCCATCCCGAGCATAGTTGAGCCAAATTTTTCACATAGTAATATTTTCTTCTTGGGTGCCACCGTGGTGCAATGGTATGCACACCCGCCTTGAACGCTAAAGGTCGTGGGCTCGATTCCCAGGCCAGGCAACATCAAATTTCAAGGGTGGCAGAATACCCCTCAGTGATGTTGGCGACATTTCCTGATTATTACAGCCATGTAAAACTTCTCTACAATTGGTGTCTAAGGACACACCGTTCGGACTCGGCAATAACAGTAGGTTGATATAGGTGAAGTCTCCCTTGTCCCATCTGGGATGTTTGTTTCTTTCGTACCGGATTGACCCGAAACCATAGTGTTTCGGTCAGTGGCTGCCAACCCAGCATCAAACCTATGCTTCTACTTAGGTTTCTATGCTGAAACAACAACATGGCGACTCTTTGTATAAGTGTATTTTATTATCGTAGCCGCTATTGGAGTTTAGTTATATATTTATGCCCACATATTCTGGCACCTGAATCAGTAGATCTCTAACTTGTTTGCTTAGATTAAGATTGAGATCTCTTCTCGGATCTTTTTATAACCTCAGCATTTATGCTAACGAGGGTATGTATATACACTTTCATACGGACAAAATGTGTCTTATCGAAATAATGGTTTTAGACCCCAATGATGTTTGGACTAAATGTGTTTCAGACAATTTGGAGTCGATTTAGCAATGCCCGTCCGTTTGTCTGTCTGGCTGGTGCGCACGATAACTCTCGAACGGATGAACAAATTTGATCCAAAATTTGGCTTTCGTAATATTTTGTCCAAACTTAGTTTAAGTTCGAAGTTATATCGGTCCACTCATTCCGGTACCTCCCCCACAAAACTTCGAAAATGTTCGGAAAATTTGTTCGCACGATAACTCTTGAAGGGAGTAACCGATTTGGTCCATACTTTGAAAATCGTGAAACTTCTGCCAGACTTATATGAGGTTCCAATATGGACTGAATCCTTCCACTCCTTCGGGTACCTCCCACACAAAATTTCGGAAAAGTTCAGTTTAAGGCCCGCTCTCGAATCGCTTTGCTTTTTGTTACAACAAATAGTATTGTGCCCTATACGACGGCACAAGTTTCATCAGGGGCAAGTCCATACTTCCTGAGAAAATAGCCTGAAAGTTAAAAAAAAACCATATGACACCGTGTGCAGTGGTTGCAGCGAAAGATAGTTCTCAAACGGATCTGCCGATTCGGTCCAAAATTTTGGCTTCGTAATATTTTGTACAAACTTAGTTAAGTTCGACGATAAGCCACATCGACCCACTCCTTCAAGTACCTCACCCACAAAAGTTCAAAATATTCGGAAAAATTGTGTGCAGGAAAACTCCTAATGGGAGTGACCGATTGTCCATACTTTACACATCCTAATATACATATATACCAGATATAGATCAGGTTCGAATATGGAGTATATTTGTCCACTCCCTCGGGTACTTCCCACACAAATTTTCGGATAAGTTCACTTTAAGACCAGCTCTCGAATCACTTTGATTTTTGTTGAAGCAACTTGCATTCGCTGCCTCAATCGGGGCGGTAAAAGTTTTTTTCAGGGGCAAGTCCATACTTCTTGAGAAAACAGCCCGAAAGTTGTAAAAACCCCTATGACTTCATATGTAGTGGCTGGAGAGCACGATAACACATTTGGACCAAATCGGTTGATCAGTTCCGATTTGGTCTAAAATTTAGCCTTCGTCATATTTTGTCCAAACGTAGAATCAGTTAGAAGATGGGCAATACCAGTCCACAACTTCCTGTACTTCCCCCTAATATATAAAAAATTCAATAAATTAGTATGCACGATATTTCTTGAACGGGGGCAACCAATTTGGTCCAAACTTTGGATCTATTAATATTTTGTCAACATTTAGTTTAATTTCTAAAATGGCCCATATCGGTCCTCTCCTTAGGTTCAACATTTTTGTTTAAGTGCAGTTTAGGGTCCTTTGGAAATGTATACCGTTATGCTGTTCGGTTTGGTCCTGTTTAAAGCGATATTATGATTTTCGTGGACAAGTCCATGCTTCCTGGCATACTGGCCGAAAAGTTATACGATGACCCACTGAAATGACTAGTGGGCGCGAGTTCTTTCGAAAAGATATGGCTTACAAAATAAGATCCACTTTCACAATGGACCAAGTCTGTTCACTCCATTAAGTATCTCCTACGCAACACTTTTGAACTTTAATCCTAACCCACATTTCAGTACAAAAAGGCCACAAAATTCTGAAAAGACCCTAAATACATTCGGTCTGTTCGTAGGTAGAAGTTAAATTCACATAGGCTGAGGGTATATCTCTGTCGGAAAAGCCGACTGATACTGTTTTACTTTTTAATTTGTTCCCCAACTATAATTAATGGTGGTACTGATTGGAAAAATATTGTGTGTTTATATGGGGAATCCTATTTGCACGGATGATAAAATACCTTTAACTCCATACGAAATTGTTGTTATACTCTTTCTTTCAAATTGGGTCAATAGGAGCACCCTTTCTTTCAGAATGGGTCTATAGAAGCACCCTTTCTTTCAGAGCGAGTTTATAGAAACACCCTTTCTTCCCGAATGGGTCTGTAGAAGCACCCCTTCTTTCAGAATGGGTCTATAGAAGCACCCTTTCTTCCAGAATGGGTCCGTGGCAGCACGCTTTCTTCCAGAATGGGTCCGTGGCAGCACGCTTTCTTTCAGAATGGGTCTACAGAAGCACCGTTTCTTTCAGAAAAGGTCTTTCGAAGAACTGTTTCATTTAGAAAGGGTCTATAGAAGCACCCTTTCTTTTAGAAAGGGTCTATAGAAACACCCTTTCTTTTAGAAAGGGTCTATAGAAGCACCCTTTCTTTTAGAAAGGGTCTATAGAAGCTCCCTTTCTTTTAGAAAGGGTCTATAGAAGCACCCTTTCTTTTAGAAAGGGTCTATAGAAGCACCCTTTCTTTTAGAAAGGGTCTATAGAAGCACCCTTTCTTTTAGAAAGGGTCTATAGAAGCACCCTTTCTTTCAGAATGGGTCTATAGAAGCACCCTTTCTTTCAGAATGGGTCTATAGAAGCACCCTTTCTTTCAGAATGGGTCGATAGAAGCACCCTTTCTTTAAGAAAGGGTCTATAGAAGCACCCTTTCTTTCAGAATGGGTCTATAGAAGCACCCTTTCTTTAACAAAGGGACTATAGAAGCACCCTTTCTTTTAGAAAGGGTCTATAGAAGCACCCTTTCTTCCAGAATGGGTCTACAGAAGCACCGTTTCTTTCAGAATGGGTCTACAGAAGCACCGTTTCTTTCAGAAAAGGTCTTTCGAAGAACTGTTTCATTTAGAAAGGGTCTATAGAAGCACCCTTTTTTTAGAAAGGGTCTATAGAAGCACCCTTTCTTTTACAAAGGGTCTATAGAAGCACCCTTTTTTAGAAAGGGTCTATAGAAGCACCCTTTCTTTTAGAAAGGGTCTATAGAAGCACCCTTTCTTTTAGAAAGGGTCTATAGAAGTACCCTTTCTTTTAGAAAGGGTCTATAGAAGCACCCTTTCTTTTAGAAAGGGTCTATAGAAGCACCCTTTCTTTTAGAAAGGGTCTATAGAAGCACCCTTTCTTTTAGAAAGGGTCTATAGAAGCACCCTTTCTTTTAGAAAGGGTCTATAGAAGCACCCTTTCTTTTAGAAAGGGTCTATAGAAGCACCCTTTCTTTTAGAAAGGGTCTATAGAAGCACCCTTTCTTTTAGAAAGGGTCTATAGAAGCACCCTTTCTTTTAGAAAGGGTCTATAGAAGCACCCTTTCTTTTAGAAAGGGTCTATAGAAGCACCCTTTCTTTTAGAAAGGGTCTATAGAAGCACTCTTTCTTTCAGAATGGGTCTATAGAAGCACCCTTTCTTTCAGAATGGGTCTATAGAAGCACCCTTTCTTTCAGAATGGGTCTATAGAAGCACCCTTTCTCTCAGAACGGGTCTATAGAAGCACCCTTTCTTTCAGAATGGGTCTATAGAAACAACCTTTCTTTCAGTATGGGTCTACAGAACTGCCCTTTCTTTAAGAAAGGGTCTAAGAAGCAGCCTATCTTCCAGAAAGTTTCTATAGCAGCAACATTTCTTTCAGAACGGGCCTAAAGAAGCACCCTTTCTTTCAGAACGGGTCTATAGAAGCACCCTTTCTTTCAGAACGGGGCAACAGAAGCACCCTTTCTTTCATAACGGGTCTATAGAAGCACCCTTTCTTTAATAATGGGTCGACAGAAGCTCCCTTTCCCTCAGAATGGGTCGATAGAAACACCCTTTTCCCTCAGATTGGGTCGATAGAAACACCCTTTCCCTCATAATGGGTCGATAGAAGCGCCCTTTCTTTCAGAATGGGTCTATAGAAGCACTCTTTCTTTCAAATTGGGTCAATAGGAGCACCCTTTCTTTCAGAATGGGTCTATAGGAGCACCCTTTCTTTCAGAGCGAGTTTATAGAAGCACCCTTTCTTCCAGAATGGGTCTGTGGCAGTACGCTTTCTTTCAGAATGGGTCTACAGAAGCACCGTTTCTTTCAGAAAAGGTCTTTCGAAGAACTGTTTCATTTAGAAAGGGTCTATAGAAGCACCCTTTCTTTTAGAAAGGGTCTATAGAAGCACCCTTTTTTTAGAAAGGGTCTATAGAAGCACCCTTTCTTTAGAAAGGGTCTATAGAAGCACCCTTTTTTAGAAAGGGTCTATAGAAGCACCCTTTCTTTTAGAAAGGGTCTATAGAAGCACCCTTTCTTTTAGAAAGGGTCTATAGAAGCACCCTTTCTTTTAGAAAGGGTCTATAGAAGCACCCTTTCTTTTAGAAAGGGTCTATAGAAGCACCCTTTCTTTTAGAAAGGGTCTATAGAAGCACCCTTTCTTTTAGAAAGGGTCTATAGAAGCACCCTTTCTTTTAGAAAGGGTCTATAGAAGCACCCTTTCTTTTAGAAAGGGTCTATAGAAGCACCCTTTCTTTTAGAAAGGGTCTATAGAAGCACCCTTTCTTTTAGAAAGGGTCTATAGAAGCACCCTTTCTTTTAGAAAGGGTCTATAGAAGCACCCTTTCTTTTAGAAAGGGTCTATAGAAGCACCCTTTGTTTCAAAATGGTTCTATAGAAGCACCCTTTGTTTCAAAATGGTTCTATAGAAGCACCCTTTGGTTCAAAATGGTTCTATAGAAGCACCCTTTGTTTCAAAATGGTTCTATAGAAGCACCCTTTGTTTCAAAATGGTTCTATAGAAGCACCCTTTGGTTCAAAATGGTTCTATAGAAGCACCCTTTGTTTCAAAATGGTTCTATAGAAGCACCCTTTGTTTCAAAATGGTTCTATAGAAGCACCCTTTGTTTCAAAATGGTTCTATAGAAGCACCCTTTGTTTCAAAATGGTTCTATAGAAGCACCCTATGTCCCAATTTACATTAGGCGAGTTTACTTGCGGCAATTGTCAGTTTGTGGGTGAGAGAGGGTGTTGAGAGGCAAAGGGCTACCATATACCTCACCTCTCTCTCCATCAAACTGACAATTGCCGCAAGTAAACTCGCCTAATGTAAATTGGGACTTTGTTTCAAAATGGTTCTATAGAAGCACCCTTTGTTTCAAAATGGTTCTATAGAAGCACCCTTTGTTTCAAAATGGTTCTATAGAAGCACCCTTTGTTTCAAAATGGTTCTATAGAAGCACCCTTTGTTTCAAAATGGTTCTATAGACGCACCCTTTGTTTCAAAATGGTTCTATAGAAGCACCCTTTGTTTCAAAATGGTTCTATAGAAGCACCCTTTCTTTTAGAATGGGTCTATAGAAGCACCCTTTGTTTCAAAATGGTTCTATAGAAGCACCCTTTCTTTTAGAATGGGTCTATAGAAGCACCCTTTCTTTCAGAATGGGTCTATAGAAGCACCCTTTCTTTCAGAATGGGTCTATAGAAGAACCCTTTATTTCAGAATGGGTCTATAGAAGCACCTTTTCTTTCAGAAAGGGTCTGCAGAAGCTCCCTTTCTTTCAGAATGGGTCTATAGAAGCACCCTTTCTCTCAGAATGGGTCTATAGAAGCACCCTTTCTTTCAGAATGGGTCTATAGAAGCACCCTTTCCTTCAGAATGGGTCTATAGAAGCACCCTTTCTTTCAGAATGGGTCTATAGAAGCACCCATTCTTTCAGAATGGGTCTATAGAAGCACCCTTTCTTTCAGAATGGGTCTACAGAAGCACCCTTTCTTTCAGAATGGGTCTATAGAAGCACCCTTTCTTTCAGAATGGGTCTATAGAAGCACCCTTTCTTTCAGAATGGGTCTGTAGAAGCACCCTTTCTTTCAGAATGTGTCTTTGTTTTATAATGGGTCCACAGAAGCACCCTTTCTTTCAGAATGGGCCTATAGAAGCACCCCTGTCTTACAGAAAGGTTCTTTAGAAGCACCCATTCTTACAGAAAGGTTATACAAAAGAACGGGTCCATAAAAGCACCCTTTCTTTCAGAATGGGTCTATAGAAGCATCCTTTCTTTCAGAATGGGTCTATAGAAGCATCCTTTCTTTCAGAATGGGTCTATAGAAGCATCCTTTCTTTCAGAATGGGTCTATAGAAGCATCCTTTCTTTCAGAATGGGTCTATAGAAGCACCCTTTCTTTCAGAATGGGTCTATAGAAGCACCCTTTCTTTCAGAATGGGTCTATAGAAGCACCCTTTCTTTCAGAATGGGTCTATAGAAGCACCCTTTCTTTTAGAATGGGTCTATAGAAGCACCCTTTCTTTCAGAATGAGTCTATAGAAGCGCCCTTTCTTTCAGAATGGGTCTATAGAAGCACCCTTTCTTTCAGAATGGGTCTGTAGAAGCACCCTTTCTTTCAGAATGTGTCTTTGTTTCATAATGGGTCCACAGAAGCACCCTTTCTTTCAGAATGGGCCTATAGAAGCACCCCTGTCTTACAGAAAGGTTCTTTAGAAGCACCCTTTCTTACAGAAAGGTTATACAAAAGAACGGGTCCATAAAAGCACCCTTTCTTTCAGAATGGGTCTATAGAAGCATCCTTTCTTTCAGAATGGGTCTATAGAAGCATCCTTTCTTTCAGAATGGGTCTATAGAAGCACCCTTTCTTTTAGGAAGGGTCTATAGAAACACTCTTTCTTTTAGGAAGGGTCTATAGAAGCACCCTTTCTTTCAGTAAAGTCTGTGGAAGCCCCCTGTCTTACAGAAAGGTTCTTTGGAAGCACCCTTTTTTCAGAAAGGGTCTAAAGAAACACCTTTTCCTTCAAAAAGGGTCTATGGCAGCACCCTAACCTTCAGAAAGGGTCTACAGGAGCACCCTTTCTGTAAGAATGGGTCTACAGGAGCACCCTTTCTATCAGAATGGGTCTATAGAAGCACCCTTTCTTTCAGAAAGGGTCTGTAGAAGCACGCTTTCTTTAAGAAAGGGTCTATAGGAGCAACATTGTTTTCAGAATGGGTCTATAATAGAACCCTTTCTTTCAGAATGGGTCTATAGAGGCGCACCCTTTGTTTCAGAATGGGTCTATAAAAGCATCCTTTCTTTCAGAAGGTGTCTATAGAAGCACCCTTTCTTTCGGGATGGATCTATAGAAGAACCGTTTCTTTTATGAGGGGTCTGTAGAAGTACCTTTTCTTTCAGGAAGGGTCTATAGAAGCACCCTTTCTTCCAGAAAGGGTCTGCAGATGCACCCTTTCTTTCAGAAATGTTCTTTAGAAGCACCCTTTCTTTCAGAATGTGTCTTTAGAAGCACCCTTTCTTTCAGAATGGGTCTATAGAAGCACCCTTCCTTTCAGAATGGGTCTATAGAAGTACCCTTTCATTAAGAAAGGGTCTTTAGAAGCACCCGTTCTTTCAGAAACAGTTTCTAAAAGCACGCCTTCATTATGAAAGGTTTCTATAGAAGCAACTTTTCTTTCAGAAAACGTCTATAGAGGGCTATAAATTCGTTCGAAAAATCTTTTTGAACAATAGAATAGAAATCACTTTTATTTGTATTTTTTTATTAGTTTCTTTTTTATTTAAAAAATCGGAAATAATAAATAAATTAACTTTAACATGAATGTTGTGGCCATTTAAATTGTTTATGTCAATAGTTTTTTAGTCACATGAAAATTAGTATATTTTTCATTGATGATGATGATGATGAATGAATTGTTTAAGAATTTGGTACAGTTTTAATATTTTTTCTTCTTTTCTTTTGCTTATGGTGTCTGTTGTTTGGTGATGATTTGAAATAGTTATAGCAAAAAATGTAAACATTTACTTAGTTTTTTTATCTGCATCTGTAATTGTTGTTATTGTTAGTTTAATAAATATGTAATGTATTTATTATTTAAATGTTGTTGGTTTTTTGCAGTTATTATAATTATGTTTTGGTTTTTTATATTATTTGATGTTGTGTTGTTTTTTTTTTAATATTTATTGAAGTAAAAGTAGCACACGGAGATTTTAATTGTTGAAGTACAATATTGTTTGTTTATTACTACTTATTTTATTCTGTTATTAAGAATAATATTCAAATAGTTAGCATTTCTGCAGCACATTTAGTGAAAATTAAATAAAAAATAAATAAAACTTAGAAACAATTTTTTTTTAATCTTAAACTTATTCCAACTATCTTAAACTCATTGTCTTATCTTGTTAATTTTTTTGTTGTGTTTTGCCTAAAATGTAGGTGTTTTGTTTCACTTTTTTCCGCTTTACGTTACAATTTTAAATATAATTTTATTTTTGATCACAATTTGATTTCTTTGACTGTTTCTTTTTTTTACCTTAAAAATATTGGAATAATAATTTACGTTATCCCGGTTCCTTTTTCTAGTTTCATACCCGATTTTTAGCCAAAATGTTGTTTTGTATCCAAAAATATGCGTTTCTTTCCTAAATTTGTTTCGTTCTTTTAAAAATTTTGTTCCTTTTTTTGTTTATAATTTTGAAATTTTTTCTTGCTTGTATATAACTTAATATAAAAATTTGCCAAAAATACTTTTTTTATCGTCAAAGAATTTAATTATGATTTTTGTTTTAATTTCTTTAAATAAATCAGTCATTTTTAAATAACTTAGGTTTTTTATTTTTATAAAAAAATATTTATTATTTATATATACATAGAAATATTAACATATATATTATGTAGATGTATGTTTATTATATATGGTTGTATGTATGGGCTAAGAAAATTTCGATGTCTAATTGTGGATTATGTTTTTATGTTTTATGAAGAAAATTATATTTTTTTGTGGGTCCAATAAAGCGGATTTAATTTAGTTAATGAACATAAAGTATTTATATATAAAATGTTTTATGTAAAAACAAAATTTATACCTAAAATGTTTGTTCTGAAATGCGAGTCCAAAGCAAATAAGAAGGGGCTAAGAGAAAATTGATTCAATCACAAATATGTATCAAACTATCAGTCGGTTTCACTATTTTGAGACGTAACTGGAAACGGACGAAAAGCATCGTAACTTCATTTTTCAAAATTCTATTTTCTTTGTTTTGTTTTCAATACAATTAACAAATTGGAAAATACATACATAGGGGTTCGGAAGTTTAACCTCCTGTTTTTGTAAAAAATTTTATTCTTTTCACACGAATTGTCAAATTTTGTTGATCGATTTACTCGATTTAGCGGAAACGTAGAGCGCTGATTTTTAAATGAGGAACTCTTAACTATATATGGAACCCATCTACGAAAGATTAAGTCTGTATTTCAGCTGTGGGCTGAGCTATGGATGCCTGAATTATTACGAATATAGACGAACGAACAAAAATAAGTTACAAAAACTTTTATTTTCGAATGGACATACAGTAACATTTCTCACATCTTTCCCTCTTTATGTGACGGAAAAGGTCAGATCAACACATTAGCTGCAGAAGCCTACTACTGGATGAAGGTAATTACAAGGACCGCTCTCCCAAAATTATACTTGCATAAAGCAACAACCCAAAAATAAGCCACTAGCAATGACAGTTCCAATTCCAAATATCTAGGTACAACTCTGATTTTAGTAAGTTAACGTGTGCCCATAAGAACGGTAAAATATGGGTTCGGCATCGGGTTAGTAACCCACTCCTATGAAAAAGCAACAGAACAAGTATAAAAGTATAAGTCGACTTTGCCGATAGAGATATGTATACCCTCAGCCTATGCGAATTGAAACATTCATCTACGGATAGATCGAAAATATTAAATATTTAAGGTATTTTCAGAATTTCGTGGCCCTTTTTCGACAATTGAACTTGTCGACAAAAATGTGGATTAGGATTGATGTTCAAAAGTGTTGCGTGCATACCATTAATTTTTTTAAATACGAACGGAAACAAAGTTTGGACAAAATATGACGAAAGTCAAATGTTGAACCAAATCGTTTGATCTGTTCGAGAGTTATCGTGCTCTCCAGCCACTGCATATGGTGCTATATGGGGGATTTTAAGACCTTTCGGGCTATTTTCTTAAGAAGTACACGATATGTTTATACCCTCAGCCTTTAGGCTAAAGAGGGTATTTACACTTTGATACGACCAAAAATGTGCCTCATCGAAATAATGGTTTTAGACCAAAAGTATGTTTGTACGATATCCGTTTCAGACAATTTTGAGTAGATCTAGCAATGTCCGTCCGTCTGTCTGTCTGGCTGGTGCGCACGATAACTCTCGAACGGATCAATCGATTCGGTTCAAATTTTGGGTATCGAAATATTTTGTCCAGATTCGATTTAAGTTCGAAGATGGGCCGTATAGATTCACTCCTTCAGGTACCTCCACCACAAATGTTCAAAAATTGTCGCAAAACTTGTGCTCACGATAACTCTTGTAGGGAATAACCGATTTGTCCATACTTTGCACATCGTGTAATTTCTACCAAACTTAGATGAGGTTCCAATATGGACTCAATCGGTCCACTCCTTCAGGTACCTCCCACACAAAATTTCGGAAAAGTTCGGTTTAGGACCTGGTCTCGAATCTCTTTGATTTTTGTTTACGCAAGTTGTATTCGCTGTCCTCTATACGACGCTGTAAGTTTCATTAAGGGCAAGTCCATACTTCCTAAGAAAATAGCCTGAAAGTTACAAAGAACCCTATGACACCGTGGTTGGAGCGCAAGATAACTTTCGAACGGATCTGCCGATTCGGTCCAAAATTTGGCTTTCGTAATATTTTGTCCAAACATAGTTCAAGTTCAAAGATGGATTATATCGGTCCACTCCTTCCGGTACCTCCCCCACAAAAGTTCGAAAATGTTCGGAAAATTTGTGCGAACGATAACTCTTGAAAGAAGTAACCGATTTGGTCCATACTTTGCACATTATGAAATTTCTACCAGACTTAGATGAGGTTCCAATATGGACTTAATCGGTAAACTTCGAGTACCTCCCACACAAAATTTCGGAAAAGTTCAGTTTAGGACCTGCTCTCGAGTCGCCTTGGTTTTTGTTGTAACATCTTGTATTCACTGTCCCCGATACGAAGGTACAAGTTTCCTCAGGGGCAAGTCCATACTTCCTGATAAAATAGCCTGAAAGTTGAAAAACAAACCCTATGACACCGTGTTCATGGGTGGAAGGGCAAGATTATTCTCGAACGGAAATTCCGATTCCGGCCAAAATTAGGCCTTCGTAATATTGTTTCCAAACTTTGTTTAAGTTCGTAGATAAGCCATATCGGTCCACTTCTTCAGGTACCTACCCCACAAAAGTTCAAAAATATTCGGAAAAACAGTGCGCACGATTCTCATAATACATATCTACCAGATAAGGTTCGAATATGGACTATATTTGTCCACTCCATCCCGTACCTCCCACACAAAATTTTGGATAAGTTCACTTTAAGACCTGCTATTGAATCACTTTGATTTTTGTTGAAGCAACTTACATTCGCTGCTTCAATTACGTTGTTTCAGGGGCAAGTCCATACTTCTTGAGAAAACAGTCCGAAGGGTGTAAAAACCCCCTATGGCACCCCCATGGTCTATGACGGCCCATTCCTTTAAGTACCTTTTCCGCAACAAAATGTTTGTCGGTTCATACGACCAAAATTTTGAAACCCCCTAAATACATAAGTTTTTTGTGAAAATAATGTTTCAATTTGCACAGGCTGAGGGTATATCTCTGTCGGCAAAGCCGACTGATACTTTTTAACTTGTTTTTTTTTAATGTTTTACATATGTGGGTATATACATATAATATACACAAAGTGACAGCACATATCTAAAAAACATATCGTGTAAAGTACCCATAACTGTAACGCATTACACTGTATTAAAGCTGACATGACGGCTGGTTTTAGTTGTGGATTTGTAGTTAGTCGGAGGTTAACCCACTTAGCGCCGAGAATTTTTTTGCGAGAAAACTTAAAATTGTTTATGAAAATTATATTTTTGAGAATTTTTAAGCATTTTTTTGTGTTGCTGTTATTGTTGACTTGTCTTTAATTTTTATTCGTTTTGGTTGTTTTGGCTTAAAGTCAAAATTAAAAGAATTGGGATTTTTAATTTTTATTTTCTTTTTATTTTTCCAATATTTCGACTGTATTCTTCAGTCATCTTCAGGGAAATAATTGTTGAGAAAAGCGGCAGGTTTGTTACACCGTCGATGCTAAACTCATTTTTTAAAAAAAAAAACTTTTTTGTCTAAAACGTATAGTTTTCCGGCAATCGGGCCTTCTTTTAAAAGTGCCAAAAACTTTGGAGGGAAATATTGGTGTATCCATACATGCCAATCCCTTGGTTTTTGATTGAGAAAATACTCTTACTTTATTCCTAACAAATCCCTGACGTTATATGATTCTAACATTTATGATTAAATTTTTATCGGATATTTAAATTTTTCATCAAAAGTCGAAAATTACAAAAAAGTCGATTTTTTTGAATAGCTTGGGTTTAAGGCCAATTGCATGGAAATGCGTAGTTCAAATTAAGTGTTTTAAGCGTGAAATGACAGATAACAGACAATACTATAACAGAATTTTGCAAGCATTTTTTGTGGCGTTTAAACGACCAGTGGCTTTATCTGGGTTAAAACATCTGGGGCCTAATTACGGTTTTCGATTCGCTCGAGTATTTGCTCGTGAAAAAAGTTGTCGACTCGAAAATAAAACGGCATGATTGTTCATCGGTTTCAAGAGTAGCCGGTAATCGAACTATGAAAACCTATGTGTCCTTCAAGGAACATTATGAAGGTAGATGGCAAAAACATGTGTTTATTTTAAAGCAAAAGCTAAAATACAAAATTATTAATGAAAAAATTGGTCTGTTCCAGTACTGCAAGAATCTACTAATTTTTACTACTTTTTATACCCTCAGCCTTTATGTCATGTTCACACGAGCGTTTCAATTACGTTGTTCGCCTGTCGAACGACATACACGAATTAACCCGTTTCCACGACACCATTCGTAATTAACAGAAACATAAACAACATTTCCTTCATTTTTGTTTCCATGTTTTCACGAAAATTTGAACCGAAAACACATAAAATATACATTAAATGAATAGGAAAAGCAATAGGATTTCCTTCAAATATATCTTCTATATTTAACTACACACATTTCATTAATTTTTTTCATAAATTCTGAATAATTTTGTATTTTCAATATATGTTTATATGTTTCTATTTTCAAAATTAAAGAGAGAGAGACATATCAAAACAATATTTGTGTATACAGACTTTCAGGTATTTGTTTCCTTTTTGTTTCTGATTTTTTACGCGATTTTGAACTAATGGACAAGAAATGTTTGTGGAATTAACAAGGACACACAACCATCTTCCTTCTGCATCTATATAAAATGTTTAGTTCATTAATTTTCATTCATCTTTTTCCTTTTTTCTGAAAATTTTTGTGTTTTCAACAAATTTTTCAATTTTGAATTTAGACATGTCATAATTAATTTTTTCGATAAATTCTCTCATTTGTTAGGGATGGGACATACTTATTCGTCGTTCAGAGAGTATTTCTAATCGAACAACGTAGAAAAATCGTCGTTCGTTCAAAGAATTTTGTGTGGGGAAATAAGTAATTTATTCGTAGTTATGGGTCGAACAACGAATAGAGAACGAACGACGTACCGTGGAAACGGGCTATTAGGCTAAGGAGGGTATATACACTTTGATACGATGAAAATGTGCCTCATCGAAATAATGGTTTTAGACCCCAAGTATGTTTGGACCAAATGTGTTTCAGACAATTTGGAGTCGATCTAGCCATGTCCGTCCGTCCGTCTGTCTGTCGGTCTGTCTGTCTGTCCTGCTGGCTGGAGCGCACGATAACTCTCGAACGGATGAACCGATTCGGTTCAAATTTTGGCTTTCTTAATATTCTGCCCAAACTTAGTTTAAGTTCGAAGATGAGCTACATCGGTACACTCCTTCCGGTACCTCCCCCACAAAAGTTCGAAAATGTTCGGAAAGTTTGAGCGCACAATAACTCTTGAAGGGAGTGACCGATTTGGTCCATACTTTGTATAGCTTAAACTTTCTACCAGAGTAATATGAGGTTCCAATATGGTCTCAATAGGTCCACTCCTTCGGGTACCTCCCACACAAAATTTCGGAAAAGTTCAGTTTAGGACCATCTCTCGAATCGCTTTGATTTTTGCTTTAGCAACTTGTATTCACTGCCCTCCATACGACGCTACAAGTTTCATCAGGGGCAAGTCCATACTTCCTGAGAAAAAAGCATTAAACTTGCAAAAAACCCTTATGACACCATGTGAGGTGGCTGGAGCGAAAGATAACTCTCGAACGGATCTGCCGATACGGTCCAAAATATGTCCTTAGTAATATTTTGTCCAAACATAGTTTATGTTTGAACATAACTCATATCGGTCCACTCCTTCAGGTACCTCCCCCACAAAATTTCAAACATGTTCGGAAAAATTGTTCGTACTGTAACTCTTGAAGGGAGTGGCCGAATTGGTCTATACTTTACACGTCCAAAAATATCTACCTGATATAGATCAGGTTGAAATATGGGCTATATTTGTCCACTCCATCCGTTACCCCCCCACAAAATTTCGGATAAGTTCACTTTAAGACCTGATATCGAATCACTTTGATTTTTGTTCAAGCAACTTGCATTCGCTGCCTCAATTACGATGGCAAAAGTTTTTTTAGTGGCAAGTCCATACTTCTTGAGCAAACAGCCCGAAGAGTGTAAAACCCCCTTTGGCACCATATGTTGTGGCTGGAGATCCACTTCCATAACGGTCAATGTCGATCCATTCCTTTTAGTATCTCCTCCGCAAAACTTTTGATCTTTAATCCTAATCAACATTTTCGTCGGTTCAAACGCCCAAAATTTTTAAAAACCCCTATATACATACGTATTTTGGGAAAAATTTGTTTCAATATACACAGGCTGAGGGTATATCTCTGTCGGCAAAGCCGACTGATACTTTTTTACTTGTTCGATAACATAAAGGAAAAAATGTTATCGTAGTAAAAAATAGTAGCTTCTTGCAGGTTCTGCAACAGAGCAATAGTAAATATTTGTGGAATTTGTTGAACCATATAGTAAAGGGGAGCACACTATCATTCAAAACTGACAGTCAACGTACTTTTAGGACAACTTTCCGGAAAATAACAACTTTTATTTAGCTAAAAACTGTTGAAATACAATATATACGGTATTATTTAGAGATTTCAAAATAAATTTATAAATTAGGCTTTGATATTCACGAAATAGTCCTCGATGACTGTCAGTTTTGCTTGTCAATGTGTACTATACTTAAATGATATTTTCGGAATGAAGTTGTGCTAAGACAAATAAGAAAATTATAAATGCTTGCAAAATCTTTTTGACATTGTTGTAACAGGCTTCTAATACATCTACCTTAATAATTGTCTCTCAAAATAAATGAGAGAGAATTTGGTTGTTTTTTGCATTAACCTCTCTGAGAGTATTTCCTTTGGTAAACAACCTTGGATGAAATGTTTGAAATGTATTCTGATAGAAGTTATACTCCTTTAAAATAGAGGCTTTTAATGTTAACTAATTTTTTGTTGCAGAAATACGAGTATTTACTTTTTTCGACTTATTTTTTAAAGACTGCAAACAATAACTTTTGGTTAAAGAATGCATTTTTTAATTCTAATTTTATTACTATTTCTCAAAGCGATTGCAAAGAACTTTTCCCAATTTCTCTTGATATTTTGTGTAACAAATTCTAATATTTGGTCTGTTCCAGAACCTGTAAGAAGCTACTATTTTTTTATATTTTTATCGTAGTAAATAATAGTAGCTTCTTGCAGGTTCTGGAACAGAGCTATTTATTTACAAATATTATTTTTCTTCTGTAAGTCCTAATTTACATTGGGCGAGTTTACTTGCGGCAATTGTTATTTTGTAGGAGAGAGAGGTGAGGCATATGGTAACCCTTTGCCTCTCAGCATATGGTAACAAACAACTACAGTTAGAATTTGGAGTAAGTGTTTGGAAAAGTCAGAAAAGTGCTACATAACAACAAGCCTTGATCATGAGTGACTAGGTAAAAAATATTGCCCTCCTAGCACAACATATAGAAACTATTCAGACTTGTTACAGACAACTTTTCATGCCATCTTAAGTATTGGGATGACGTTATATTTTCTGATAAGACTAAAATTATGTTGTAATATCACGATGGGCCTCAAAAAGTACTGCGAAACCCCTTTATAGCCATGGAAAACAAGAATTTAATACATACCGCAAAGTTCGGAAAACTGTCTATTATGGTATTGGGTTGTATACCAAGCAGTGGCGTTGGTGACATCCAGATTTTGAAGGAAACAATGACAGAGTACGTTTATTTACGTGTTTTAAACATTATTTATCCAAAAAACGTCAAGAAATTTGGACCTGTTGACCCTGATAATGCAAAAAATTGCAATATGAATACTACCAAGACAACGACCCTACGCATAAATCGTATTTATGTAGGACTTGGTTGTTACACAACTGCACCAATGTCATTGACACCCCAGTCCAAAGCCTAAATATTAACCCAACATCGACAATTCATGGGTACACCTGAAGAAAAAAGTCGGGAATAGGTCGCCCACTGACCTGGGGGACTAAATAAAATGCAATAAAGAAGAATGGTTAAAAAATACCATTGGAATATGACATTCCGAAACTTATTTATTAAATTCAGATACGTTTACAAGCTGCTTTTGATGCCAAATGTGGGCATAGGAAATATTAAAACCAAATTTTCGAAAAATACCGTGAAAAACTGAAAAGTTGTGAATTTTGCAATTCTTTAGTTGACAGTGCAAATAATGAGTTGTACTCATTTTTGTTAAGTTTAAGAAAATGTTTAATGAAATTTTGCTACTTTTTATTTTATTATAGTTGTGTCTTTTTACTTTTTCAGTAATAATTATTCAGTAACTTCTTTTCAGAGAGTAAGAGAGATTGTACTCTTTGATACGAAAATAGAGAAAAAAGTAAAAAGACAGCATTTTGTAATCTTTAGCAAGATAACAGTTGATAACCAAAACAAAAACATTGGCGCCAATGTATGAAAGAAAAACTAACTCCAAAGCAATGAAAAAGTTCTTCAATTTTAATCAAAATAAATAAAAAAAAAATATTATGATATTAAAAAAATAATAAATATAGCTGAATCGTAATATTTATAATATTTTTCCACAAACATTGAGCAGCTGACCATTAACAGATGACTAAAAAACAGCTGATCGAACTTGCTAAATGTTGCTGGGAAAAATTCTTTCAGCAACTTTTAGCAATTTCTCAGCAAACAACTGTCAAAATTGTTCTCTCACTTCGCTCTCTTTTACTGAACTTTTGTGTAAAAAGACAGCATTTAGTAACATTTCGTAATAATTATTACAAATTATCACGTAAAAAGACACACCTTATATTAATAAACATGTGTAAGAACTGTATTGTTAACAAAAATATTAATAATGATAATAGTTGTGTCTTTTTACTTTTTCAGTAATAATTATTCAGTAACTTGTTTCCAGAGAGTAAGAGAGATTTTACTCTTTGATAAGAAAATAGAGAAAAAAGTAAAAAGACAGCATTTAGTAAACTTTAGCAAAATAGCAGTTGATGACCAAAACAAAAACATTGGCCCAAATGTATGAAAGAAAAACTAACTCCAAAGCAATGAAAAAGTTCTTCAATTTTAAGCAAAATAAATAAAAAATAATTAATATATTAATAAACAATCAATAAATATAGCTGAATCGTAATATTTATAGTATTTTTCCACAAAAATAAGATAAACATTGTGCAGCTGACCATTAGCAGATGATTAAAAATCAGCTGATCGAACTTGCTAAATGTTGCTGGGAAAATTTCTTTCAGCAACTTTTAGCAATTTCTCAGCAAACAACTGTCAAAATTGTTCTCTCACTTCGCTCTCTTTTACTGAACTTTTGTGTAAAAAGACAGCATTTAGTAACATTTCGTAATAATTATTACAAATTATCACGTAAAAAGACACACCTATTTATTTATACCAATAATATGATGTTTTATTTAAAATTTTGTAATAATTTTGGTTTTGCAATAATATAGTTGACTAACTGTATTTTCATATTTCAAACAAAAAGACAAGAAGAAATCATTCATTTTGTTTACGACTGCTGCGAGCTGTGAGCAAATAATCGCAAATTTATGTTCAATAACTCGACAATTTTACTCGATAACGAATGCTGTCATACCAGTTTTGAGTACTCGGTTCGAAACAACTCGATATCGAATTTCATAATTAGGCCCCTGGTCTCCTGCTTCTCCACCGTGGATGAATAACTACAGTTCGGATAAAAGCAAAATTTTTCAACATCAATTTTATTTGCAGACAAAAGATATACATATTTTACGACCGCTTATGGCTTTATTACATGTTTATCACATGTATGACATCAGCTGGTCTGTATATTAGTATACCCAGAGTGACAACATACATGTAATATTGCCATTAGAAAAAAACATATGACATATTATTCTAGGCGATTTTAATGCCAAAATTGGAGAGGAGAAAATCTTTGGCCCAACAGTCGGGAAATTCAGTCTCTCCGGTGAAACATTTGACAAGGACATGATAGTACTAAAATCCGGGAAAGACGAGAGTAACGAAAAATCCTACAGGCCGTTCTTTAATCTCCTGCCTGTAGCAAGAACATCCGAGTTCTGCAAGGTAGGGTGATATCTCCTGCATTTTTACAACTACCGGACGGCATACACATTGCGTCTTATGCGGAACATTGTTAGCTTCTTCCACACGAGGGACCTGGCAATATCAGCTGCTAACCTGTCAGTATCAGCAACAAATATAATAAACGATTTAACATTCATTACTTCTGAGTAACTAAAACACCCAAGACAGACAACTGTGCTGCTATTAGTGTAATTGCGCTCTGGATGGTGTAATTTACATCCCAGTTCCAGTGTAAATCGGACTCTGCAAAAAATCAGATCAAGCATTTATTTAGGTATAAAATATTAAATATAAAAATTGTTTTATAATGCTACATAAATGTATATAGGTATGTACAGCTAAATAAAACTAAAAAATAAATTTGGTTATTTCTTCATTTGTTGTTTCTTTTGGGAATAATAAATTGTCTATATTTTAACTACAGCATTTCTTATTTTTAATAAAAATTAAAATATTTTTTTATGTAAACGATAAGAAGAAATTGGATTTTTGTTTGCCTTACTATTTATGTATGGAAGTTTATATATGAACGATTTTGGTAGGTATTATTATTTTTTATTTGACTATATTCTGTTTTTTTTTTTTTTTTTAATAAAAATTATAGCAATAAGATCATCAGTAAATTCAATCAAAAATAAATTGTTATAAATAAATGTACGTACAGTGTTTTTCAATGATAATATTAAGGCAAAATTAATACTTTTCTTATATGCAAAAAAGGTTTTATTGACCAAAGTGTTTTTTGTTACAATGAAGTATGGAAGCCATCGCGGTAAAATGATATTCGCACCCGTTTGTCGGATAATATTTAGGGGTCGGAATGGAGAAAAACTCATGTGGAGACAAATTCAAAGTTTAATTCTTTGTGAATATATAGGCTTCTAGTAGGGGTATTCCCACGGCAAAGCCAACCAATGGAAGAAGAAAATATTACCTTTACATTGGTGTAAAGTAGGTTAGCGAAGGTTGTCAAAAAAGGGAGATACCACAATAGTCGGTAATGCATCCAATTCTTCAATTTTTTGCAATCACGCTACAGGTCGTAATTTTGATCAGATGGTCACGAAATGTTGGTTGCTTAAGGGGGTCCCAGAGAGAAAGAGGCATATTATGTTTGGTGGTAGTCGGATTATATTCCCTAAAAGAAATGTCTACCAGTGAAAAGCTTATGCACAGGGGTAGTGGTGTAGGGTATCATATGGTCGGCCCCGTCCCGACTATAGCCTTTGTAACTTGTTTTTTTTTTCTCATCTATGAACATTTTAGTATCAGAATCCTCACAAAGTTATAAGGTGTAAGCTCCTTTTTTGAAATTTTGCCTGTTAGGAAGAAGATTTTTTTTATGTTAATTTTATTAATTTTCTCGTTTAGAGTTAAGCTTTAAAATCGATTTTTTTGCAATTAAAAAAGGAAAGCCGGCGACTCGAACCCACACAACCAACAAATTATGTGACTAGTTTCGCTGTCATAGAACTTTCTTGATTTTTCAAATGCAAATGTGTTTTAAACGGAAACGGTTAAAATTGGATTTTACGGAGACGATCATCCACAGTGGGTTATTTTTAACCGCACAGTATTGGTGGTAGATACCAATGTCACAAGTGTGGTAGGCTAGGCCATACAAGAATGGGATGTAGATCTAATGAAAGATGCTTAAAATGTGGTCAGGGCGAGGGTAAATGTGATGGAAACTGCAAGGAAGTTTTTTGTATATTGTGCAACAGAGAAGGACATGTTGCCACGGACAAGAAAAAGTGCCCTACTTGGAAAAAAGAGGTAGAAACAAATAAAATCATGACCAAAAAGAAAATGTCCAAAAGAGAGGTTATGGATGAATATGGAAGGGCGAATAGATTCGACTTTTTGGTGGATGATGATACTTTTCCGGTCCTGCCGAAGATGAGTAGAAAAGAAAAAGAAGGTGTCTACCTTAGCAAGGATGAGCAAGTGAACGTGATAATGACTCCGTATAGCTTCAGCTCTGTTGCGAAAGTGCAAAAGAAAAATATGTTCACCCTCAGGGAGTCAAAATGTCGGAGGGTACATATGTTTAATGAACCATCACCATCTACTCCGATTTACACCAGGGAGGATCAAAGGGTGTCGGAATTAGAAAAGATCACCCTTGAGCTTTTGAAGTTTGTACAGGACTTTTTTAAAATGAATGGAAATACGGCAGCCATGGATGCCATTAACCATTTTTCTGACAGAATACAAAAATGTGGTAGATCTACTAACATGTCTTCTACAACTTCATCTTTAAATTCTAATCATGGGTCTGAAGATTCTACAATATAATATACAGTCTTTTCAAGCTAATAAGCAATATGTCGAATTTTTCTGCAACAACTATGATATTGATATAGCGATTTTTTCAGAAATTTTTTCTGAACGTCACAACATACCTAATAAATTGATTAATTTTAACTTAATTCAAAAATTTAGAGCGGATGGTTACGGAGGTGTAGCCATTGCGTTCAAAAAAGCATGTACGATTCTGCAAAGTCAACTACAATACCAACCATGATATTATAATAGCAAAGACCTTGAACCAGTGTCCAAACTTTCATGTTGTCTCCATATATTTTCCTCCGTCTATTCAGGTGGAGGATTTTGTGAACGAGATGGAAAAACTTTTGAACTTTTTGGAAGACAAGGAGGAGGTCATGGTCCTTGGTGACTTTAATGCCAGGAATGAAATATGGGGGGATGTACTTTCCACAAGCAGGGGGAAAGAATTGGAGATGTTAATGCTTGCATCCAATCTGAGATGTATAAACAGTGGTAAAATCACGTTTAAAAGAAATTCTGAGTCTGAAGGCTCGATGCTGGATCTTGCTTTTGTCAGCAATGGCATTGCAATTGACTGGAACGTTCATGATAACTATCTAGGGGGTAGTAAGCATTTTCCGATTATCCTACAATTACATGGCAATACAAAGGGCTCGAGAAAGTTCCTGTCCAAAAACAAGTTGCTTGAATCTTTAAGTGAGGTTCAATTAGAACCAGATTTTGAGATGATAGAGGATGCTTTCAAAACTGAAATATCCTATGCCACTCATCAGTTAAAAATTAAGAGAACCCCCAAGTATTGGTGGAATAACCAGTTGCTGGCCTTATACAGGAAATATGTGGCTGCGACAAAGAAAGCAAAAAAATATCCGTCATATATAAATCTGGGAAATGCCAGAGTAGAAAAAGAAAACTGGAAAAAGGAGGTTGAACGTGCCAAAAGCCAAAGCTTTTTGGCCAAAATTGATGAAGTGAATAAGGAGCCATGCGCTAGAAAAGCTTGGAGATTCATCAATAATGTTAGAAATAGGCAAAATGAACCGAGGCCGCAGTGGAACTAGGAGAATAATCAGCGTTATTTAGAGTACCTAAAGGATCAGGTTCCGGATGTAAATGATAGCGAAAAGCCAATACTAGACGAGAGTGAAGAAGAAGAGTTTACGCCCTTTGAGTTTGAAGATTTTGAAAAATGTCTAGACAACAAGAAAATGAACTCGGCTGGAGGTGTGGATGGCGTTAATGCTTAAAGCACTTCCTGGTATATCCAAGAGGGCGATCCTTACTGCTATTAATAATGCTGTTATAGACAACTGCATTAGGGACAACTGGAGATGTATCAAAATTGTGCCAATTCCGAAACCGAATAAGGATCATGACCTATTTTGGTCATTTCAGACCTATTTCGCTGATACCAGTCTTGCTGAAATGTTGTAATCTGATGATTAAGGATAGAATAAAAAAGCATCTAGAACTTAGTAACATCATACCCGAAAGGTCTTTTGCATATATAAAGAATCGCTCTACGTCTACTTGTATTAATGAACTTCTCCATCGTTTGGCATTACTAAAAACCAATGAATATAAAACCCTGATTTTGTCCCTGGATATTAGTAATGCCTACAATTGCGTAAAGAATGACATCTTGATTAGAAAACTCAAGCAATATGACATTGGAGGATACTATTGTAGATGGATTTACAATTTCTTATCTGAAAGGGTTCTTGTGATGGGAGATGCGAAGGTAACTGTTAAAGATGGTCTTCCACAAGGCAGGTGCCTCTCGCCTCTGCTTTTCAACATATATACAGCGGAATTGCATCGAATTGAAGATGGCTGTACCATGGTTTTCCAGTATGCAGATGACTTTGTCATTTTGTCCTACAATAGAGATTTTGAGTTGGCAGCTCAAAACCTTCAGGCTAAAACCTTGATCTTTAAACGTCACTGTAATAACCTAAATCTCTCTTTTAACCCCTCGAAATCTCATACCATGTACTTTGCGAAAGATATCATTAAGGAAATCAATCTGCACATCGATGGCCATGCTGTCGTGCAGCAGCGAAAACTGACATTTCTAGGAAGAGTGATTACAAATTCTTTGACTGTCAGGGTCCATTACGACAAAATAGGTCCTGACATACGCTCGAGGTCCAACATGCTGAAGTGTTTGACTTCAGTTAAAGGTGGATTACAACCAAAGAAAGCGCTAAACATTTATAAAAGTGTAGTTAGATCCAAACTCGAGTATGGAAGAACATCTACGGCCAACTCCCCAGAATACATTAACAAGAAAATTGAGATTCTTCAAAACGATCTATTAAGACGATACCTTGGGGTTACGAAGTCTACTCCCACTCATGTTATATATGCCCTCGCCCAGGAACTTCCACCTAAATATAGAGCTTTGTGGCTAACCTCCAAGGAAATCATACAAATTATAACAACAATACATTATTTGATATTAGGTCTGTTCGTTTACTCAATAATTTGTAGAAATTTGTACAAGTCCAGTAACTTCTTGTAATCGACTAAGGTCTTTTGCATGGCACTGAAGAGTAAACGAACAACATCCAGTAACAATTTGTACAAATTATAAGTAAACGAACACACCAATTATTTCAGACAATCCACTGATCAAGTCTTCCTACAGCTATGTCTATTACGAGTTCAAGGAAATCTTTGACAGCGTTATGAACATCCCTGACTTTACACGACAAAAGAGTCTACAACTCAAGCTCAATTTGTTACCGGATGCCAAAGACAAAACTCCCGTGGATGAGAAGTTGCATATTACAAAAGTAATAATTACACAATCTTTGCTACAGATGCGTCTATATCAGCCGATTCGACGGGTTGTGCTGTTTTCAATTATTCCCTGGATCATAGATTGGTTTCAAATCATCGTCAATGTTTGGAGAGCTTTGGGCTTTAGTCAAAGCTCTTGAAATAGCGATTGAGGATGGGTATAGAAAATGTGTGTTCTTCACTGACAGTCTTTTGGCGTGTAAAGCGCTTGTCAGTGAAAATAGCGACAATTATACAGTGGCACTTTTCCACAACAAACTTGCTGAATTCAATATTGAATCTTACCATATTGTCTGGACACCCAGTCACTGTGGCGTTGGAATAAATGAAGAAGCGGATTCTATAGCTAAGACGGCATCTACATATATACGGCGCTCCACTTGAAGTTAAACTATCAACAAATGAAGCTCTCAGAATCATTAAAGAAAATATTACTGAAGCTTGGAATGTTGAATTTGTTTTCAAATCTGAAACCAAAGGAAGAAAATTTGCTTCAATTATTAACAATGTACACGAAAAACCTTGGTACATTGGGACGGGATGGATCCCGAAGGATATCAAGATTATGAATCGCCTTTTATCTGGCCACACATATACAAAATACTACTTACACGGAATAGGTGTAAGTGAATCATCCAATTGTGATACTTGTGAAGTACCTAAGACTGCAGAGCACATCGTTTTTGCTTGCAGCAAATATACAGCTATGAGACACAAATATGATATTTTTAATACATTTGACGATATGGTTTCTCTTTTGAGATCCAAATCGAATCGACATTATAAATCGCTGGTCGATTTTATTAACGAATCTGGAATTAAAGTGTAGATCTACAATCTACAAAACTATCTGTGATATTTACATTTAACCCATTATTTAACCCATGCATGATCCTATGCTCTCGTTTTTTACTAAAGATACTATCCGCTCTCCTTCCCCCATTTGTCCTTTTTTTCTACTTTTATTTCTTGCTCAACAGCGTTCCTAGCCTACGTTTATGCCAGCCAACGTTTTATGTTTGCTGTACGTTATCGTATCATACGTTCGTGACTATATATCATCTAGCAGCTACGTGTGAATGCCAACAAAGACATAAATACAACAAGATAAGACATTTTGTTTGCTATCATTCTTCAGTGAATGGCTTTTGAATTTAACATAATGTTATATCACGATATGGTGATATAACATTTTTTTCTTTTATACATTTTTACGTATTTAACCGAATTTACCGATCCAGTTGACATAGAATTATTCTTGAATAGATCCTTGAATTCATAAATTTCGTTTCTGATACCATTACATGAAATGTTCCTCCTTGGTTGCGATTTTGAATTAACTGCAACCTGTTAAGGGTAATGTTTATATACAAAGTTTCGTAAACATTTTTTTGTTGCATGCATTTTGTCATGTCTTAGTTGTATTTATGTCTTTGATGCCAACATCTGGCAAAGACATAAATACAACTAAGACTAGACAAAATGCATGCAACAAAAAAATGTTTCCGAAACTTTGTATAGGAACATTACCCTTAACAGGTTGCAGTTAATTCAAAATCACAACCAAGGAGGAACATTTCATGTAATGGTATCAGAAACGAAATTTATGAATTCAAGGATCTATTCAAGAATAATTCTATGTCAATTGGATCGAAAAGAAAAAAATGTTATATCACCATATCGTAATATAACATTAGGGGTGTCTTTTTACTTACTAAATGTTGCTGAAACATTTTTTTCAGCAACTTTTCCTTTATACAACTGTCAAAATCTGCAACATTAGTAATAATTATTACTAATTATCACGTAAAAAGACACAGCTATTATGTTAAATTCAACAAAGACATAAATACAACAAGATAAGACATTTTGTTTGCTATCATTCTTCAGTGAATGGCTTTTGAATTTAACATAATGTTATATCACGATATGGTGATATAACATTTTTTTCTTTTATACATTTTTACGTATTTAACCGAATTTACCGATCCAGTTGACATAGAATTATTCTTGAATAGATCCTTGAATTCATAAATTTCGTTTCTGATACCATTACATGAAATGTTCCTCCTTGGTTGCGATTTTGAATTAACTGCAACCTGTTAAGGGTAATGTTTATATACAAAGTTTCGTAAACATTTTTTTTGTTGCATGCATTTTGTCATGTCTTAGTTGTATTTATGTCTTTGATGCCAACATCTGGCAAAGACATAAATACAACTAAGACTAGACAAAATGCATGCAACAAAAAAATGTTTCCGAAACTTTGTATAGGAACATTACCCTTAACAGGTTGCAGTTAATTCAAAATCACAACCAAGGAGGAACATTTCATGTAATGGTATCAGAAACGAAATTTATGAATTCAAGGATCTATTCAAGAATAATTCTATGTCAATTGGATCGAAAAGAAAAAAATGTTATATCACCATATCGTAATATAACATTAGGGGTGTCTTTTTACTTACTAAATGTTGCTGAAACATTTTTTTCAGCAACTTTTCCTTTATACAACTGTCAAAATCTGCAACATTAGTAATAATTATTACTAATTATCACGTAAAAAGACACAGCTATTATGTTAAATTCAACAAAGACATAAATACAACAAGATAAGACATTTTGTTTGCTATCATTCTTCAGTGAATGGCTTTTGAATTTAACATAATGTTATATCACGATATGGTGATATAACATTTTTTTCTTTTATACATTTTTACGTATTTAACCGAATTTACCGATCCAGTTGACATAGAATTATTCTTGAATAGATCCTTGAATTCATAAATTTCGTTTCTGATACCATTACATGAAATGTTCCTCCTTGGTTGCGATTTTGAATTAACTGCAACCTGTTAAGGGTAATGTTTATATACAAAGTTTCGTAAACATTTTTTTGTTGCATGCATTTTGTCATGTCTTAGTTGTATTTATGTCTTTGAATTCAAAAGCCATTCACTGAAGAATGATAGCAACAAAAATGTCTTATCTTCCCAGCAAAAAAAAATGGAAGTGGTGCAAGTTGGAGTGAGGATTTCATTACATGCATGGATGCGCTTCCAGTGGACTAATGAAAAAGGCAATCCTTTTCCTCACATTTGGATTACATCCAACAAGCACTTTTATGTATAAACGATAAAAAATTCAATTTTCATTCAACAAATGAAATTAAAGTAATACGGCGTTTATATTATAGTTTTTTGCAGGGTTAACCTTCTTTATGAGGATTTGTTTGAAGTATATACAATGGAAATGACATTTGAAACCCAGACCCACTGGGTTAACCTTGTTATATATAAACGGCCTATAAGAATAAAATTAAAATGTCTTATTAATGGCCTGTTCCCGTACTTTACAAAGTGGTAAAAGTCGTAAACGATTTTCATACAAATTTTGTGTACGGGAACGCAAAACTCGTAAAAGTGGTAAAAATTGTAAAAATGGAGTGCTTCCTAGCTGCGTGCTGCGGAAGCAAAATGGAGTGCTTCCTAACTGCGTGCTGCGGAAGCAAAATGGAGTGCTTCCTTTCTGCGCGCTCCCTTGTAAAATTCACTGAGGAATTCATAGAAAAAGAAGCACTTCGTGACACTTGCACCAGTGATTTAACTGCTTCCGTGGATGCAAACTTTTTGCTGGGTTGTTGTATTTATGTCTTTGCATCTGGAAGGTTTTTCCATAGAACAAAATGGAATATGAAACCGATATCGAAAACAATTCGATGTCGGAAAATGTGTATGCATCAAGCTACAGTCGTTTTTGACTCGTTTTGAGCTCGAAATCGATTTCCAACACATACATGAATATGTCTGTTCCAGAACCTGCAGGAAGATACTCATTTTTACGATAAAACCAAAAAAAAAGTAAAAATTAGTAGATGCTTGCAGTTCTGGAACAGAACAAATATTATCCAACCATTGCAAAAATTAAAAAAACTTCCTTGACTTTGGGACCCCATCCGCAAAAAAAATCTGAACGGTTTGTCAAAATTGCTTTAGTTAGGTCATTTGAATTCGAACTTGCTGTCAAATGACGTAGCTTTCTCCCTCTACGTGAGTCATTAATTAAATCAAGGAAAGCTCGAATAAAGGTGTTCCAAGAAATCCTACCTATTTTGTAAGAAAATAAAAAAATAAGTAACTGTTTTTATGTCTTTTTTTGTTTAGCATTTTTAGCAATAAAGTATTTATTATATAATATATTATCTATAAAAAAAGTAAAACCATAATTATAAATTTAGAAAGAAATCTAATAACTTAAAAAATATTACTACGTAAACTAGTTTTTCTTTTATATTACTAAGGCTTTTTATAAATTTTTCTTATAAAAAAGAAGAAATTATAAACAATTTAAAGTAGGAAGAAACAAAGGCATTAGAGAAAAAAAGGAAACCAATATTTGTTGTTTGTTTAAATATTTATTTTTAAAATGATTAAAAAAAAAAGAACTAAAACGAAAGTGTTTGTTGCTGTGTTTTTTTGTTTTCTTTGAAAATGTAAAACATAACACTTAACGTTTAAAATTGCAATAAATCTAAAACATAATTATTTAATTAATGAATAATGAACGTCGTGTCGTTATTGAACTATTTCGTTTGTATGTTTTATTTATTTATTTTTTTGTTTGTTTCTGTATAGACTATACGGCAAAAAGTTTGATTTTTATGCTAAAGAATAATAATAGAGGCAATATATTTAGTTTCAGTTTCTGTTTCTGTTTATTTTTTATTTTTTTTTTGCATTGTTTTACTCGATTTGTTTAAAAAAGAGGGGATGATTACGTATTTATATAATTATGAATATATAACTTCATTTAAAACATACTGAAAGACATATTAAATATTATTGAAATTAGAAAAAACAAAACCCCAAATCAATTTGTTTATTTTTTCTGCTCATCATGTACAACATATTTAGAAGTTATGTGATTCTTCAGTTATTTTTTTTAATAAATACAACTTAACATAATTTTTGATTACAAATTATTATTGTTTTAAATAAAATTACAATATAAACAACTAAAAACGTTCTATGTCAAAAGTAAGAGACTATACAGCGTACCGCCCTACCCTACAACACACCACCCAAAATTTGCTATGGTGGAAATGAATATTATTTTCAAATCGTATATATTCGGGTATGTTCTTAGACACTCTACACCACTCACTTCACGCCTCAAGCATTTTGTCCACCCCATTTATTCCTATTTTATGCGAATTTCCTGGGGCTAAGACTCATTAGGGCATTTAAAAAGAAGAGTACACCCTAGTCCGTCCATAAAATACTCCAAAAAAATAAGCGAAAATGGGGTGAACAAAATGCTTGTGGAGTGAAGTGTGTCTCAAAACATACCCGATTAATAATGAATTAATAATAGATTTCTGTATTTTTTAATGATGGTCACGTAACTTTTGGTGTTGGGTGAAATGCGGCAAGTTTTTGGTACAAGAAATATGCTACATATCGTCACCATAAACTCCCGAAGTCGTATCTCCAAAAAAGTCAAAATTAGTTTTTTGATTGAATCTAATACCATAAGACTAACATATACATGCCTCTTCCAAAATTTCAAGCTTCTACGTTAAACCAGTAAGGAAAGGATCATAGTCGGGCGGGGCCGACTATATGATACCCTACACCACTATGAATATGTAAAATATATATATATAGGAGACATATTTCAATTTGAACTGATTTCTATATAATATGGTACACTTATTACTAGTCAAAATTCAGTCACACATTCCAAATTTCATCAAAGTCGGACGTATATAGCGTGTTTGATGCAACAAATACGTCAAATCGGCCAAAAACATATATGGGAGCTATATCCAAATCTAAGCCGATTTCGATGTAATTTGGCACATTTATTTATAGAACGAATTCAGTCATATTTTCCATATTTCATAGAAATCAAACATATATAGCGTGTTTGGTGCAGCAAATACGTCAAATCGGCCAAAAACATATATGGGAGCTATATCCAAATCTAAGCCGATTTCGATATAGTTTGGCACACTAATTTGTAGACCGAATTCAGTCACACATTCCAAATTTCATCAAAATCGAACGTATATAGCGTGTTTAGTGCAGCAAATACGTCAAATCGGCCGAAAATATATATGGGAGCTATATCCAAATCTGAACCGATTTCGATGTAATTTGGAACATTTATTTTTAGACCAAACTCAGTCACACATTCCAAATTTCATCAAAGTCGGACGTATATAGCGTGTTTAGTGCAGCAAATACGTCAAATCGGCCAAAAACATATATGGGAGCTATATCGAAATCTAAGCCGATTTCGATATAATTTGGCACATTTATTTATAGAACGAATTCAGTCATATGTTCCATATTTCATCGAAATCAAACATATATAGCGTGTTTGGTGAAGCAAATACGTGAAATAGGGCGAAAATATATGTGGGAGCTATATCCAAATCTGAACCGATTTCGATGTAATTTGGCACATTTATTTTTAGACCGAATTCAGTCATATGTTCCATATTTCATCGAAATCAAACATATATACCGTGTTTGGTGCAACAAATACATCAAATCGGCCGAAAATATATATGGGAGCTATATCCAAATTTGAACCGATTTTCACCAAAAGCAATAGCGTACTTCCTATGGCTAAAAAAATTCCCCAATTTTCAGCTGAATCGGACAAAAAATGCGACCTGTACGTTGCGAACAAAAATACATGGACAGAGGGACGGACATGCATAGATCGACTCAGAAAGTGATTAAATGTATATCCCCAAAAGGAACTATGGGTCTATTTCGTTTCCTTTTCTATGTTACATACAAATGCACAAAGACATAATACCTCTTACCACAGTGTGGTGTAGGGTATAAAAAATAACGATCCTATTCAAGAAAACATCCCCGAAGGGACAAGGTAGACTTTTTCCACATCAATGATGCACCCCGCTTCATATTAGCTAAATTATATGAGACCTACTTTTTATAGCTAACTCCGAACGTCGTGTCTTATGTAGAGAAGTTGTACAATGACAAGCTGTAAGGGGAAATTGTCTAACCCCAATGGCCTTTATGCATACTGCCCGATCATTAATATCAACGTCCGTGAGTTTTCTCATTCTCTCGTTTAGATTGCAGATGGAATACTATGAACAACACATATTTGAAAACTCATTCCAGACAAAGAGTTTATTCTAGCCCAAGCGTACCAAGAATCAAACCTTACACACATGCATAAAGGTGAAGAGACAGTCTGATAAAGCGTGCCCATACAGCAAAATCCGAAAGAGTGAACAAAAAAGGTGGCACTTAACCGACAAAAATGTTGATTAGGATTAAAGTTCAAAAATTTTGCTGAAAAGGTACTTAAAGGAATGGACCGACATAGACCATGGGGGTGCCATAGGGGGTTTTTACACCCTTCGGGCTGTTTTCTCAAGACGTATGGACTTGATCCTGAAACAACTTCTACCATCGTAATTGAGGCAGCGAATGTAAGTTGCTTCAACAAAAATCAAAGTGATTCAATAGTAGGTCTTAAAGTGAACTCATCCAAAATTTTGTGTGGGAGGTACGGGATGGAGTGGACAAATATAGTCCATATTCGTACCTGATCTATATCTGGTAGATATTCGAGAATTATCTGGCGCTTCCACCCATAAACATGGTGTCATAGGGTTTGTTTTTCAACTTTCAGGCTATTTTTTGCAAGAAGTATGGACTTGCCCCTGAGGAAACGTGTACCTTCGTATAGGGGACAGTGAATACAAGATGTTACAACAAAAACCAAGGCGATTCGAGAGCAGGTCCTAAACTGAAGTTTTCCGAAATTTTGTGTGGGAGGTACTCGAAGGAGTTTACCGATATAATACATCTTTGGACTTGAACTAAGTTTGGACAAAATATTACGAAAGCCAAATTTTGGACCGAATCGGCAGATCCGTTCGAGAGTTATCTTGCGCTCCAACCACTACACACGGTGTCATAGGGTTTTTTGTAACTTTCAGGCTATTCTCTCAGGACGTATGGACTTGCCCCTAATAAAACTAACAGCGTCGTATAGAGGACAGCGAATACAACTTGCGTAAACAAAAATCAAAGCGATTCGAGACCAGGTCCTACACTGAACTTTTCCGAAATTTTGTGTGGGAGGTACCCGAAGGAGTGAACCGATTGAGTCCATATTGGAACCTCATATAAGTTTGGTAGAAATTACACGATGCGCAAAGTATAGACCAAATCGGTTATTCCCTACAAGAGTTATCGTGCGCACAAGTTTTGCGATAATTTTTGAACATTTGTGGGGGAGGTACCTGAAGGAGTGGACCTATATGGCCCATCTTCGAACTTAAATCGAATCTGGACAAAATATTTCGATACCCAACATTTGAACCGAATCGATTGATCCGTTCGAGAGTTATCGTGCGCACCAGCCTGCCAGACAGACAGACGGACGGACATTGCTAGATCAACTCAAAATTGTCTGAAACGGATATCGTACAAACATACTTGGGGTCTAAAACCATTATTTCGATGAGGCACATTTTTGGTCGTATCAAAGTGTAAATACCCTTTTTAGCCTAAAGGCTGAGGGTATAAACAATCTGTTAAAAAAGGAAGGATCTTTCCAGTACACTTAGAAACGAAGAATTTCGAGGTTTATCCGTTCTAGAAACCAAGTACGACTCCGAAACTAAGTGCGATCTTCAACAAAAAATCCCACAGGCAGCAAAATAACAAAGGAGAGTGATCTGGTAATGAAAACCCATAAACTTAAGGATCGAGCAAACCAAACTAATTTGCAATCTGCTGTCAAATGTGTGCGTTCTTCTGAAGGTGCACATATTTTACCCAAGAAGAAGGCGAAACATCAATGTGCCAAAAAAAGAGAAACCCACAAATCCAACCGAGGGAACTTAGAATTTTTAGGTTACAAAGAATTCCGGGTTTTAAGAATGCCATTGATTCGACCAGAAACCAAATGCGGCCCTTAAAAGTAATAAAGTGGCGATCAAAGGTGACCAAGTGCGATCAAAGGTAACTGTTCTTCTCCCGTTGGCCTGTCCTCTGACCTTTAGGTGGACGATTGTGACAAATCACTGCTTTGCTTTTTCCTCGACGAACGCAATGGGATCTACGCAGAGAAGATCGTAAAGATCTGGCCTGACGTACATGGGTGCAAGGTGTCGAAGTAAATCTAGCCAGGAAGTCTCAGGGCCGGGTTAATTACTGGTCATCGCATGGTGAGATCTATGACAAGTAATGGCTTATTCCTAGTTTAGCTATAACTGTCGGATAAATCTGAAATTTTTACCATAGATAGATCTCGATGCCCCGATTACGAAAATATAAAAATTTTACCGGCGGTCATAACCGGTTATCCGATTATTTGAACATAAAATACGAGTATCAAATGAAAGCTTAAAATAACACCTTTTTAATGATGATTTATTTTCTGTTAAGATGCTAAACACGGTTTGGGAGTTATAGAAAAATGTGTATTTTTACTATATTTTTTTTGCTTAAAATTTCTGCTAGTTATAAATTTTAAGGAAGAGAACTTACAATTTTAAAGAAAGTGTTTTCTGCGTAGCCGAAATTTGCACCTGTCCATAGGAGAAAGTCTTAAATCCAAGGCCGAAGTCCGTCTACTTAATAAAAATTTTAAAGAAACTTTTGTCCGCGTAGCCGAAATTTGCACCTGTCCATTGGATAGTCTTCAATCCCGGGCCGAAGGCCGTCTACTTAAGAAAACTTACGATTTTAAAGAAATTTTTGGCCGCGTGCTCAAAATTTGCTCTAGAATTGTAACCGGTTTATAAACAGCTGGAAATATTACATTTCTAGATAGGTATTTTCCTAAGCTTTCTTTTGATCCGATTTTTTACCCGTAATTTCGATTAAAATAACGGGATAATCGGTTATGACCGTTGGCAAAATTTTATATTTTCGTGATCAGGCACGGTGCTCTTGAATCAAATTTAAATGGAAGGTGCTTACACCTGGGAATTTTTTGCGAATTCTAAAACTACAATATCCATAGATGACAAAAATCAAAAAACAAAAAAAAAAAAAAATCGCCGGAGCGCTTTTTAAATAAATCGCGATTCAAGTTGACATTTTTAGAGGTTGTTTAGGTTTTCACGATTTTGTTGGAAACCGCAAGACCTACCAAAATGAGACTGAAGAAAATGTTGTAGCTATGAAAATTCTCTACAAGATTGACTTTTACGGTATTTTCGTAGGTTTTACCATTTTTGAGATATTGAAGTTCGAATTGGGACAATGCACTGACTGTATCGCCCCCCTTATAAAACAATGCCTTGAAGGGTGCGCCATAACTAATTTTTAATGAAAACCGCTTACACAGGGGATGTTTTTGTGAATTCTGAAACAGCAATCTTCATAGACGAGAAAAATCCAAAAACAAGAAAAAATCGCTGTAGGGATTTTTAAATAAATCGCGGTCAAAATTCACATTTTTAGGTGTTTTTAGGATTTCACGATTTTGCTTGGAAACCGCAAGTCCAATCGAAATGGAGCTAAAGAAAATGTTGAAGCTGTGAAAATTCTCTACAGGATTGACGTTTATGATTTGTTCTTAGGCTGTACAATTTTTGAGATAAAGAAGCTCAGTTTACATTTTTAGGTTTTTTTGTTAGGTTTTCGCGATTTTGCTTGAATACGGCAAGTCTTATCGGCATGGGACCTGAGAAAATCTTATAGCTGTGAAAATTCTCTACAAGACTGGCTTATGTAATTTTTCCTAGCTTGTACCATTTTTTTAGGTATATAAGTTTAAGTTGGGAAATTGCAGTCATGACATTGTTTTATAAGGAGACGATACAGAATTGAATTTGAATTGTCCCAATTTCAACGTCTATATCTCAAAAGTTGTAGAACCTACGAAAATATCATTAAGGTCAATCTTGTAGAGAATTTTGATAGCTACACAATTTTCTTTATTTCCATTTTGATAGGACTTGTGGTTTCCAAGCAAAAATACAAAAACCTAAACAACCCCTAAAAATGTCAACTTGATTCGCGATTTATTTAAAAAGCGCTCCGGCGATTTTTTTGTTTTTTGATTTTTCTCATCTATGAACATTGTAGTTTCAGAATCCGCAAAAACTTCCCAGGTGTAAGCACCTTCCATTTAAATTTGATTCAAGAGCACCGTGCAGGGCATCGAGATCTATCTATGGTAAAAATGTCAAATCGATCGGACGATTATAGTCAAACTAGGAATGTTCCCAAGTAATTAGTAGGACAATACCATTGCATACTGCAGGCCATGTGACGATGTAATAGAGAATCGATCACTTTCTCTGCCGTTGTCCTAGACAGAAGATGAAAAGACACGTGCAGAGTTTGGTGTCCATGAGATTGCACTTCTTTCTTACTCCTCATCCATAGATCCTGTGGTCCTATTACAATATTATAGGAGCCTTAAATTGCTATGATTCATCCTTGACTTAATAAATTCAATAAAACTACTTTTTCTTGCCTACCTCTCTTCTACTCTTTCCCACTTTCCCTGCACCCTCCCTCCCTCTTCCTTTCCTCTCTTATCCATTTGTATCCGGGATGAGTACAATGCACCGTATCCTATAACCTAACCTAGCTGAAAAAGAAACCATAAATTTCGAGAAAAGGTGAACCAAACTGCTTCTTTTATACAAAAATATGATGGTGCTTAAACCGGTCGACCCACCTGTATCTTACTCTTTGCTAGAAGGAAAAAGGAAATTGTGAGTATCGAAAACGTTAAATCCGCAAAAATAAATTGCAGATTACTGGTAAAGTGTGGGAAGTCAGAATTAATCAATTTCTGCCAATTTTTCTCATTTTACACTTATATTCCCAGTCTCTTACAATGCTATCCCTTTGTGATAAAGAGCTACAAGACCTAAAAAGGAGTCGAATGAACTCTCACGTCTCTTAGAAATTTATAATCTATCACCTTTTTTAAACTCATATATATCTTTAATTTTTTTTTAAGATTACATTATTCCACTATGTGCCGAAATATCACCGAGTAGAGACTTGATTGCTATTATATTGCTGCTTATGAAGTTAACACCAGAAATAAAAAATCACCATTGGTTTTACACACAAACTCAATCACACACTCAAATTTTTTGTGTATTCGAAGCTGCTTTAGCGCAAACAGCAAACAACATAAGTGTCACAAGTGGATCTGGAAATTTACAATATCCGAGGAGTTAATAAATACATGTTTGGTTTATTGAGCATTATCAATGGATATTAAAATCCGTTTAGATTTCCACACAAATCTTGTTGTGAACGGATAGAATTACAAACTTTACATTTCCAAATGGAAGTCTATCGTTAAATGAAATCACTTCAATAATTCTCAAGTGGCCTTTACTGAGATGTGGGAAAGAATCCTTAAAGGGTGTTAAATAGTACCACATTAGCAATGGGTGAGCGGTAGTGTAGGGTATTATTTAAGAACAAAGAGGAAGAAAAAAAGAGAATGATTTTTTTACTATACACAATTGAGAATTAGAATTGTTTTGTTTTTTATTATATAATTAATAAAAACGAAAAGTAAATAATGAAATTAAAAACATGCATTTGTATCATGCAAAAACGGTCTTAAAAAATAATCGAGCAGGCTTAGCTGTAAAATTTAGTTATGTAGCTAGAAAATTGTATAATTTTTTTTTTTTCTTTTTACTTTAAAAAATTTATTTTAAAATAAAACTCCATCTTATTTAGTTGTCATCATACTTGTTTACTGTTGTTGTATATAGCTCGAACTGTTTCAGTTTTATGATTTTCAATTATTTTTTGCCAAGCAAAAAAATAGTTGTTTCGTGTAGCATGCATTTTGGGGTGGCGGCGTGTCGCCGCCTTCTGTATCTTTTTCTTAATGTCTCTCTTTAGATGTATGTCGGGTTTGTATTGCTGTGTTTATATGTATATATGTACGTGGTGTGTGTGTGGGTCTGTGAAGTCTTCACGATCATCCATAAACTTATGTTTTCCAATTATTTTGACGACTATTGCTAGGTCCTGGTGCTGGCGGTGGTATCATCTCTAATAGGTATTGACGCTGCAATTCAGCAGCTCGTTGTATATCCGCCAATGAAGGCGTTTGAGCTTTAGATGTTGAAGCAGAGGAGGATGTTGAAGATGAAGACTTGTTTTTATTTGTATAGGCTAGAGGGAGAACACAACAAATGGCCAAAATTAAAAAAAAGAATATAGCAAGCTATAATTTTACAATTTGTTTCACTTACCAGCTACTTGAGCCGCTTGGGCCATAGCCATTTGATAGGAGTATAGTAGAGGTGTAAATTGCATCATATGCTGGGGATTTGTTGCTAAACCTTGACCCAAAGCTACAAGAAATGAGAAAAGAAAATGTTAATTTTATTTTTGGAAGTTGTAATTTGAAGAAAAAAGAATCAGTCAGGCGACAGCTATATACCCCCAATAAAAACCATATCGTTGCAATCAGGACCATAAGGTCTACCATATGTCATTATCGATCTTAAATTTGGTTTTACAAGTGCTCTTCTGCGAAAAATTTGTAACGTTTGTGAGGAGGCACTGGATCGGGTTGATCGATATTATTATATTGTAACACCGGTATCAGGAAACTGATACCGTTGCAATCGGCCAACAAGAACGGCACTTATCTTAATTTTTTAACTTTTGATTTAAGTGTATGTTCCTGTGCCCCGTCCACAAGAAGGGAGATAAGACTGTATGGTCTAACTATAGGGGCATAAGTCTACTCCCTATTGCCTACAAGATCGTGGCAGGGATATTGTGCGCACGACTAAAGCCTATGGTCAACGAGATAATTGGACCATACCAATGCGGCTTTAGACCTGTCAAGTCCACCATTGACCAGATATTTACCCTGCGGCAAATCCTGGAGAAGACCCAAGAGATGCAGATCGACACCTACCACCTTTTTGTCGATTATAAAGCAGCCTTCGACAGCCCGCTGCGTTCAAAGGTATTCCAAGCCATGTCTAAATTTGGTATACCCGCAAAGCTCATCCGTCTTTGCAAAATGACTTTAACTGACACGAGGTCCTCAGTTAAAATAGGAAAGAACCTCTCCGAAGAGTTTGGTACCAAAAGAGGTTTCAGACAAGGAGACAGCCTTTCGTGTGACCTCTTCAACATCCTGCTGGAAAAGGTTATACGAGAGGCAAACGTCAAAAGAAGTGGCACAATCTACACCAATAGTCACATGTTACTTGCTTATGCTGATGATATAGACATCATAGGCCGATCAGTAAAAGAAGTAACTGATACCTTTATGAAGGTCGAAGGATAATCTGCTAAAGTGGGTCTGGCGCTAAACGGTGAAAAGACCAAGGTGATGGTGTCGACGCGCAATGCGTCCATTGAGCTCGGGCCGACTGTGGAAGTTGGTTCCTATAATATTGAGGTAGTAAAAGACTTCGTCTACCTCGGCACCTCCGTAAACACAACAAACGACATCAGTTGTGAAATAAAAAGAAGAATTGTATTGGCCAACAGATGCTACTTTGGTTTAAGTAAGCAGTTTAGAAACAAAGCCACATCTCGTCAAACAAAAATAACGCTCTACAAAACACTGATACTACCCGTGCTGATGTATGGCTCCGAAGCCTGGGTACTTGCGCAAGCAGACATGGCAGTGCTTGGTGTGTTTGAGAGAAAAATTCTTCGAAAGATCTACGGACCAATCTGCGTTGACGGCAAAAATATCGACGTCGCATGAACCACGAGCTGTATCTGCTATACAACATCAATATTGTTAAACGTATCGAGATGCAGCGATTGCGTTGGCTAGGCCATATCATAAGAATGAGCGATGATGAACCCGCTAAAAAGGCGTATGAATACATGCCACATGGCGTGGTGCACGCAGAATTGGGACGCCAAGGAATAGATGGCGCAAACAAGTGGATGATGAGATGAAAAGGACCGGTATTCCAGAAAGCGAAGCAACAAATGGAGAGAATTGGAGATCTTTTCTTAGTTCGGCCTATAGAACAAATGTTCTGTAATGGGCCAGCTAAGTAAGTATGTTCGCTTTCGTGCTTAATATCTAGGTCTAGTATAGTGACTGCTTCCATTGGTTATAAGCAAAATTGGTTATAAATAAAAGGCGGATTTTTACCAATCACAGCTTCAGAGAATTGCCCAATCCTTCTGATGTTCGGGTAGCAGAGAGGAAGTTCCGAGACATCATCACTGCTGCAGCCGCTCGCTTTATCCCTGTTCGTCGAATACCTGAAATAAGACCCAATTTCCCAGCAGAGGCGACGGGATTAGCTAATGAGCGTGATGAGCTTCGTCGTATCAACCCCAATGACCCCAGAGTTAGGGAGCTGACACTGGAAGTTAACAGGCTGGTCGGCGAGCATAAGCCGAACAAATGGTTAAATCATCTGAAGAGCTGCAACATTGGAGCCGGTATAAGCTAATTGTGGGCAACGGCTAAGTCGCTCTCGAACCGTGGAAGAAGACAAGATAGGACATCAGTCACGTTTGGCGACGTTACGTTGACTGACCCGAAGAGGTGCGCAAGTAATTTCAATCGACAGTTTGTCGAGCATCCCGAGAGTGACAGGGCGAAGAGAAGATTATTACGTCGCATCAGATCTCTTCCTGCCGAGGATGAACCACCACAATTTACAATGGATGATGTTGCCAATGCCATCAGGAACGCTAAATCATCCAAAGCGTTGGGCCCTGATGGAATTTCCATGGTAATGTTGAAGCAGCTGGATGAGTCGGGAGTCGAGTATCTCGCCAAAGTCTTCAACTTGTCGCTAGCCACCCTCGTTGTTCCCGAAGTCTGGAAAATGGGCGGGGTGGTCGCACTACGGAAGCCAGGCAAGGATGCCAGCAAAAGTGAATCGTGCAGACCGATTTCGCTTTTGCCGCCCGTAGCAAAGGCACTTGAGGCCTTGCTCCTTCCTCCCCAGTATTAGAAATAGCTATCAAGTTGCCGATCATCAGCATGGATTCCGTAAGCAGCTCAGCACAACAACAGCGCTGCACGCCATTACCACATATATCTGTAAAGGACTCAACCAAAGACGGCCGTGCGATAGAACATTGATGGTGGCGCTTGACTTATCAAAAGCCTTTGATATAGTCAGGCACTCCACGCTGTTTGAGGACATTGAACAGATAACCCTCCGGCCAAGCTTGAAACTTTGGATAGTCGAAAATATGTGTGGACGCCAATCGTACGTGGAATTCAGGAATAAGAAGTCCAAACCCCGTAGAGTGAAACAGGGAGTTCCCCAAGGTGGGGTGATATATCCGGAACTGTTTAACCTCTACCTCTCCTGTATTCCACGCCCTCCAGACGGTATTGAGATCGTGACGTATGCGGATGATTGCACGATCCTGGCGTCGGGTACCTATCCTGATGACATCTGCGAGAGACTGAACAACTATTTAACCGATCTTACCACCTTTTTCCATTCGAGGAATATGCAGATTTCTGCCACAAAATCTACAGCCACTTTGTTCACCACATGGACAGCGCAGTTTGGACGTGAGTTGAATGTCGTGGTCGCCGGAAGCAGAATTCCGGCCACAAACTGCCCTAAAATTTTAGGGGTCACATTCGACACTACATTCACGTCGTGCGCACACGCCACAGCTATCTGAGACAAGTTGAAAAGTAGGAACAAGGTCCTAAGTCCCTGGCCGGCAGCACTTGGGGTGCAGTTAAAGAAACCTTGTTGGCCACGTATAACGCGATAGGTCGGTCTGTGGTAAGCTATGCGGCTCCAGTCTGGTCCCCGAGATTGTGTGATACGAACTGGAAAAAGATTCAAACTTGCCAGAATGCCGCCCTGAGAACAGCGACAGGGTGCCTTCTCAAATCTTCAGTGGACCATCTACACGAGGAGGCAAAAATTCTTCCTGTAAAGCAACACAATGAGATGCTTTCGTTGCAGTACTGCTTGGATGTTATCGTGTGAGCCATCCCAATCACCATCTTGTGGGTAGGCCCGGCCCATACAGGGATATCAGCTTTAGACAGAGAGGTCCAACGATACAGGGGAGAACCACTAGATCAACAAGCATATCAATCAGGATTGAATAGCATTCACACGGACGCAGTTGCCAAGGCCGTAAGTAATTATAGTGTGAATAAAGTACTCGGAGTACATTCTCCGACTATCGCAGCGTCAGCTGCCACGACAAGCCAGAGTAGTTTTGGCTCAACTACGCTCGGGATATTGCAGTCGCCTAAATTCGTATTGGGCGGAAATCGATCGCGCCGTGTAATACATTTGCCCAGTATGCGGCATGGGCCCGCACGACACACAACACCTTGTTAACTGCCCCGCCAAACCTACCCAGCAAAATAAATTGGGAGTAGTGCAATTTGGACTAGTTCTGTCACGGCATGTTTTGATGCAGTTCAAACGGAGTCGTGAAAAAGGCACTCCAGTCCTCACATTTTAACAGCATTTGGATGCAATCCAAAGCATCACATACACTTGTCACTTTTTAACAACATCCGGATGCAGTTCAAACGGAGTGGTGAAAAAGTCACTCCGTTCACTACCAGCCCAATTATGAACGGCATCTCACCGTGAGTTTTCTCTTTCTCGCCTCCTCCCCTATTATAAACATCATATCGCCGTGAGTGCTGTTATGTTCTCACTCTTCCCTTATTATAAACAAGAAGAGGGTAAGCAAAACTCACGTTCGTGAAAAAATTAGCTATTACAAATGTAAAAAAAGTGAGAAAAAGAGGCAAATTTGTGCTGAAATTTCTCACTACCGAAATCAAAGTGAGTTGAACAAAAAAATTTAAGTGAGGTCATTTATTTTAAAAAATACGAATATTTTGTATCTGTAATGATAATTAATTGTATTTTAGGTTGAAAGCAACAAAAAATAATTAGAAATTTTTTATGTTTTGAGGTTATTGTTGACCTTTGGACGCTTTTTTCTTTGGTTTTAATTTTGGCTTGAGGTCAACTTAAGAATTAAAATTTTTTTGTTTTTATTCTTATAAAAAGAAAGAAATATCATTGTTATTATAAATTTCTACCATATTGTTTATAGTTGCATAAAACAAATGTTCTTGTTTTTGAAAGCCAATCCCTGAGGATGACCATCAAAGATGGTTGAAATATTGAAAATGGAATAGATTCTACCTTATTGTGATAAGAGTTTCTTTATATTTTTAATCGCAATATGTTTTCGACAAAAACAAATATTAGTACATTTACCGCTAACATTTTTTCAGAGTTCTTTACGAATTCGGTCTGAATCTCTGAATTCTTTCAGAATTTGGTACAAAATTGGGTCTAACTTCAGTTCCAAGAATGGGATGTAACTATCCACTGAAGTTAAATGACTAGGTTTGGCATCGCACCTTTAAAAGACGAAGAGTGCTATGCATGGTGCTATCAACATTTGCCCTATAAGAATTTAGACGACTGCAATATCCCGAGTATAGTTGAGCAAAAACTACTCTGGTTTGTGGTGGACTTTATTCACACTATATTTGTTTACATTAGAAACTGCGACTATGTGAAAGCTATACAAACCTACTTGAAATGCTTGTTGAGCAAGGGGTTCTCTCCTGTATCGTTGGGCTTTCCTCTCTAGAAAGTGAAGATCATTCTTGATGGACCTAGTGTGTCGGGCCAACCTACTAGATGGTGATTGGGATGGCTCTCACGGTAACGCCCAAGCAAGTACTGTAACTAAAGCGTTCCCCGTTTTCAGGTATGGACAGATCAAAAAGGTGCATACTGTATAAAGCGGTTCACAAATATACAAGGACCCAATCTGGAGCAACCCATGTCTGCGATTGTTGTTCCTAGAGAGAGTAATGTACACGATTTGGAACTTTTGGGGTCGCAGTCTTGGAAAAAATGGGTGCTGGTGCTAAAAAGATGACATGTCCAATCACTTGCCCTCAAGCTTGAATAGAATCAAATATTTTGATGGAATATAAGTCCAGACCGTTGCCCCAAAAAGATCCAAACCATTTTGAGATCTTAATCTCGTCATCGTCGATAACCCAGTGGAATGGTATCTACACCAAGCAATTTCCTGGAATAGTATTTTAAGTACCGGTTGTTATATGCCATGAACAAAAAAAAATTGGGCTTATCTTTCCTTTACCGACCCACCGCAGAAAATTATGAAAAAATTGCCGCAGATAGTGCTTTTTATCCCGATTCCAACCATGTATTGCTTTTGTTGCGGAAATGTATACTTCCCGAGATATGGGCATCCAAAGTTCCACAAAGGCCCCAGTATAAAATGTTGGCAAACCACCGCAGAAAATTATGAAAAAATTACCACAGATAGTGCTTTTTATCCCGATTCCAACCATGTATTGCTTTTGTTGCGGAAATGTATACTTCCCGAGATATAGACATCCAAAGTTCCACAACGGCCCTAGTCTAAAATGTTGGCAAACCACCACAGAAAATTATTAAAAAATTACCACAGATAGTACTTTTTACACCGAATCCAACGAAAATATTTAATTTAAAAGAAAATGTTGTTCCCATTTCCGAGATTTGCACCTGTCCATAGGAGAAAGTCTTAAATCCCGGCCGAAGGCCGGCTCTTTAGAGAAAAATTGGTTAGGGCCTTTGTGGATCTTTTGAGGCCCATATCTCGGGAAGTATAGATTTCCGCAACAAAAGCAATACATCGTTGGAATCGGGATAAAAAGCACTATCTGTGGCAATTGTTTTCATAATTTTCTGCGATGGGTCGGTAAAGGAAAGGAGTTCCAAAAATTGGAATTACAATTGAAAATTATTGAAATTGTATTTAAAATTCATTAAATTGGTTTAAGTGTTGAAGAAAGCATTAGGAATTATACTTAGCATTCATAGAATTGGTTCTTATACTGGAGAAAATATCGGATGTTTCACGAATTGTATTTACAATTCTTGGAATTGGCTCAATGCTGAACCTCATTTGAACCAATCATTGATCTCCTGTGATGTCCTAACATCGCTGGTACAGCTTCCACTCCATTTCCTTGGTATTCCTCAGAACTTGCCATTTCTGTTATCACCCAAAATGCAACATTAAACATTTACTTATTGTAGCCATTTAATGACGTTTTTAAACGACATTTGTTCACTTTTTTACGATTTTCCAATAAATTTCACGAATTCTTCAGTGTAAATAAACAATTTTCACATATCTGTCAAAACAAAAGAACAGCTGTTACAGATGTTGCCATGTTGTTTCAATGTTGTATTTTCTTTTACCAATATTCATGTTCTTTTACAGTGGATTTTTAATAACCGACATTTTTCTTGCTAGAAATGTTTATTAATTTGAAAATTTATTTACTTTTTATGCAAAAAATAAGAATTTAATAATCCCAAAGTTATTTGTGCAAAAAATGACGGTATGGTAACACAAATTATTATTTCAAGGGTTCACAAGTCGCGCCATTATTTTCCATTTTCCGACTTGTCAACCCTTGTTCACTTTTTGTGCTCCTCCCTGCCCAATCGTAATAGCTCGAGCAGGTGAAAGTGAACTGCAACTCACTTGTGAGTAGCTCCCTACGTGAAGATTCATAATCGCTATGTACATTTTATTAGCAGTTGTTAGAGATCCCTACATGTACATAAATCAGTTTGTACATCTCTACAGGCAGCGGAATACATTTCCAAAAAGAGGCAATCGTGTTAACATTTCCAAACATTTGTTAATACAAACTAAATAATATTTAATTTGTGAACATTTTTCCGGTAACTCACGAGAAGAAAATTTACGAATGGAGTACATGTCGATAACTTAACTGGTGATGGGAAGACAACCCATTTAGCAGATGAAACAAAAACAGTTCAGCTTGGATTAAATGGAGAGCGGAGGAAACACGCATGTTTGCGATCGAATTCAATGGAGAATTTTCATAATTTGTGTTAATGTAATAAAGTTCTTAATATTTTTGTTTTAGACAAATAATAAATGCATTTTTTTCTGGGATATTTTGTAATGGCTTGCACAATTTCCGCAGAATGCCTGTATCAAAACACGTGCTTTGGACTTCCTCCTATTCTACCACAAAGGGTTAGTTAAAATGCTATGCCAAAGAGTCAGTCAAAATGCAGTGCCAGAAGGTCAGTTTAAATGCAGTGCCAAAGGGTCAGTTAAAATGCAGTGCAGTCAGTAGTCACGCTATTGCGAAAATCATGAGCGAAAATGCATAATTTGATGCACTTCCAGATCACTTGTACAAATCATTTAACTGCCTCTTTGGAGGCAAACTTTTTGCTGGGTACCCATCTAACTCCAGTGGATCTGTGGCTACATCCCATCGAAGCAGACATTTTTCTGGAACTGGAGATAGACCCAGAGCCAGATTGATCAGAGGAACGAACATATAAACATAATAAAAACACTGTTACAACAACAACAATAACAACAACCTCCCACAAATCTTCACTCGCGAGTAAATCGGAGCTCTGGTATAAACTGCTGCTTTTGCGGTTGCTGTTGTGGGACTGCGGGGCAGTCTCACATATTTTGATGATCAGCAACGTCGTAGTTCCTCACATGGACGAGTCCGGAGCCACCCCTGAGATGCACGACATCTATTGCCGTGAGGTGGATACGGATGTGACAAACCGAGCACATCCATATTGTTCCTGGGGGGGTTTCCTGAGTCCGGGCACGATGAAAATAATCCGGACATGCTGTTCCCACCACAGAAAATCGATATAAATATAAACATATGTACACTGTGTTGGCAGCCCTTGGCCGAAATACGGGTGTGGTTATTGTGTTTAACGTTTATTAATGAAGTGAAAAAATATGTATTCAAAATTACAGACATACGAATACAAATTCCAATGCATACTATATGTGATATTATAATTACAAGTAGAAGTGTAAAAGGTAGTTTTACATTCAAATAACAACAGTGGTGTGGTTCCAGATCAATCCGGTCGAAGAACTCTCCGGTGGTGGGATTGCTTCCTTGAAGTCTATACGCTTGACAGCAAGGACAAACGTTTTATTTTTGTCATGCAATAAGGCAGCCCTGGTTGTGTACTAGCCGCACAAAATAATTTAATTGAATTCCAAACCTCTTTTATTTGTTCGTTTTCTTCGAATAAATCTTTGCATGAATTTACGATAGGGGCCGTAGTGATTGCAACTTAGACATAATAATAATTGTTCCACAACATTCCCAAAGGGACCAAGGAGTCTTCTTTCATATCAATCAATGCACGCCGATTCATATTGGCTCAATGATATGGGACCTACTTTTTATGGCTGAGAAACTTAGGAAATGTTGCCTACATTACTTACTACATTACACTGTGGGGAATAGGATCCACGGTGGTGAGTGGTAAGCTGCGGTGAAGCAGAACATAAAAATTTTCTATAACCCTGGTTTATTGTTACCTTTGATCTACTTAAGACAATCCTGTCCATAAAATAATGACCAATTTAACATTATCGAAATTACCTCATAGTGTGACTTATGCCGTTATTTCTACAAACTACCAACGACTTACCTCTAAATATTTGCTGTTGAAAAGCCTGCATTGCCGCAGCAGCGGCAGGATTTGTATTACCATGACCGGTCAAATTTGCTGCTGCAGCTGCTGCCGCCGCTGCTGGATTGGTTGCTGTTGCTGCCGCCGCTGCACCAAGATTTGCCAAACCACCGAGAGCAGCCAAATTACCCAATTGACCAAGATTACCAAGATTGCCCAAATTGCCAAGACCACCTAGACCTGCTAAATTGTTGAGACCCGGCAAACCAAGTGCCCCCAGTTGGGCAGCCGCAGCTAAGGCAGCTGCTGAGTATTTCTCATATTGTTGCTGCTGCTGTTGTTGTTGCTGCTGTTGCTGTTCAGCTGCAGCACGCTGTTGTTGTTGCTCAGCACGATGATGGTCACGTTCTCGTTCTCGTTCCCGCTCACGCTCTCTTTCACGTTCACGTTCTCTCTCACGCTGCTGTTGCTGCTGCTGTTGTTGTTGATGATGATGGTGATGCATTTGGCTAGGTGTTGGAGTACTAGGACTGGGTTGAGACGAATGTGATATTGATACGCGCGACGATCTTGGTGTTGTTGGTGGTGGCGGAGGCGGTGTTGGTTGATTCGTTGGTGGCGGTGTAGGACGCGGTGTTGGTGTTTGACATTTGGTGGGTATAACCGTTACCGATGGTGGTAAATTGACCAAAGCGGCTGCAGTGGATGCGGCATGGGCAATTTGCGGTTGAGATTGATGGGCGGCCGCCACAGATTGTTGTGATTGACTCTGTGATTGCGTCGCTGACGTTATAGATGCCATAATATGGGCATCCACGGGCGAGGGACTACTTTGGGTGGCTAAACGTTGTTCAATTTCTTGTTCTTGTTGTAGAGCCTTGACAAAGGCTTGTTTCAGTCGGTTGGTGTGTTCAGCTTTCAAAGCTTTCTTAACATTAGATGTGTCACATTGTTCGCATATAACCTTGGGTTCTTTGTTACCTGTTGAAAGGGGGAAATTAGGGATTAAATTCAGATATAGCTTAAAAATGAACACAACCATACCACTTGGTTTATCCCATTTCCATACAGGAGTAAAATCGATTTTGCACTGAGCACAACGTAGTGGTGGTACCACAGCATTTGCCTTTTTATTTGTCGTCAAATAATCGACCACAGTCTCTAGACCTAACAGATAAACAAATTCTGTATTACTGGGATTTGGTATAAAATGCATCTCTGGTGGTGGAGGCTTAGGTGGTGGTATCTGAAATAATATATATGAAAACATATAATGAATAAATTATACATTTAGCAAAATTCTTGTGGTAATTACCTGTAATAAAGTTTTCTCCAATTGTTTGCGTAAAGCCAATTTGGCTGCTGCCTGTCTTTGAGCTGGAGTTTGTACATCTTCGCGGGAATTCAACCGATCATTCTATAAATGTATTTTTATTTATTTAATCATATTTTTTCTAAATTGTGCGATACTTATGCATACAAATGTTCAATTTACCTTAAGTTCATTATGCTGCTGGTTTTGTGTAGACGACAACGGTGGTGCTGGTGTTATAGATACCGAGTTGCTGATCGTATTAGGTACCTTTGAATTATCCGAAATATTAGGCTGCTGCTTATTTTGTTTACATTTTCAATATGTTTAGTTAATTCAATATACAATAATAAACAGGATGGACAACAAGACACAACAAATGAATGAAAAAGGGGTTAGTTATAGTATGAAATTGATTCAAAACTGGTTATATATATATTTTTTAATTAGTAAAGGAATTGATGTGTTAATAGATGTGGTGTGTTGGGTTTTCTCTATGTGAGTTTAAATAATAAAAAAGTAAATAAGGTTGAGAATATCCCAAGTACGGGTTCAAGTTATCCCAAGTCCTGGTGCAACATGTACACTGTTTTTGACATGTCAATGGTTTGGATTTGGAAAGTGATTAGTATGAAAAACAAATTATAAAAATAGTGTTTCTGTTGTAAGTAAGCGATGTGTGTGATGTGTGAGTGGATAAATGTGATTTGAAGGATGCGAACAACATTTCAATATCATTTCACTTTATAAGGTGTCAATAAGTATACACTTTATGTTAAGAACTGTCTTCATTTTTTTGGTTTCTAAAACACAGATTTACTACAGGGCAAGTATGGGCTAGGGAGGAATGAAACACAGCGCTTACTGCAACGATCACATTACAACAACTCACATTGCGTGATTTAAGTCCTGATGGTGGGGCCGATGTTGGCGTTATAGTCACCGATGGTGTTATTGTGAGATTCGGTAAATTTGTACGAGGCGGTAGTACACTGGACGAAGAACGTGATGATGATGTTGCCGCCTGAATGCTAATGGAAGAGGAAGAACCGCCAGCTGTTAGTGTCGCACCGCCAGGCAATGATGAACGTGGTGGTGGCAGTATTGAATTACTATTGCTGATACTATTATTGCTCGCACTATTGCTAATGTGGCTACCGGTGTTGCTGCCACTAATGTTGCTGTTGCTGCTCGTACGATGAGGTGACGATGTTGATGAAGAATTTAAATTCGATCGGCTATTGGTGGCACTGAAAAAAAAAAAAAAAAAATATTTTAATAAATATACTAATAAAGGTGTTGAAGTTTTGGAATATGGAATTTTTAATAGGGTTGTAACCATGAATTGACCGAAGTTGCATAGTCTAAGTTGGGTTTTGGAAAACAACGACATCGAACACTACTGAAGTTAAGGACGCCCGGAAAGGAACGTGTTGAACACTAAGCAAAAAAGAAAGAGAAGACATCAGGGAAAAAATATAAAGAGAAAACAACCTCGCCATGAATGTCAAAAGAAAGGAAGAAGCATAAAGAACGAATAACAGGATTAAAGTACCTAAATGTCCTAAATACTCCTAAGGGAGATGCCATTCTCCTACTGAACGCGTCTTCCCGGGTGGCGGATGGGAAGAGCTCTGACATAGCTTATTCGACATGTCTCTTGAACTCTTGGACCCTCGGTATGCTGAAGTTAGATAAGTAAAATCTGACAGATAGGAATCTCTAAAAGATGTTCGCGCTTTTTTGCTCTGCATACTGCGGATCGGGATAGTTCATCTATAATAAACAACTACGATGGGGAAGGAAAATAAAAGCAACAAAGTTTCGGTGCAGGCCCAAAATAACTCAGTACCGCCATGCGATTAAGCGATTGCGATCCGTCTGTTGCAGGTATGGATGCATTGGCACCTATAGCTGAACTTGCAACATGTGCATTAAACATTATTGATGTAACAGATGACGACCCGGCGATCTCTAAGGACAAGGATAAAGTCAAGATTGTTGTAAAGCCTTCTGCGACTGACAAAAACGAACTTATGGGTGGAGACGACCTACACGGGACTCTCAATCCCACAGCGGCGGGTACTTCGGTACCGTACTGAGCCGGAACCATACAAAACACGTTATACGGCCAACGGCCGAGAAGAAATCCATGGACCAATATGGATGTGCTCTCTTCTCACACTCAAGTTTCGGTAAGATGTAACAGATGTCGCGAGTGGGTGCATCTCACGGGTTGCTCTGGGCTAGTGCATGTGAGGGACAATGTATGCTTTGTGAACACAGCCCCCAGTGAGTCCTCGTCATCAGAATACAAGACTCTCCTGCAGTCCCCATAAACAGAAGAAGCACACACCAGGCGTTGCTGCTGCAATCCATGAAATGCACCCTCTTTGCAATTTAATTGCTATGGACTCCGACGTAAGATGAAAGAGATATAGTGGGTTTTATTGGACGGAAGAATGTCATTGTCGGAACTCTTCAACAACTGCAGTTTACAGCGTTGTGATGGTTACGACCTTCTGAGGAGGATCGTACCAGAAATGGAGATTAGCTTACCAATTGCACCAGTCTGTTGAATACAGACCTATATCGCTTCAGCCGGAGTTTAATGAAACGTACATGGAATGTATGGGTGTAGCAGACAGGTGTGAAACTGCTGAGTTAGAGCTGCTTAACGTGTACATCCCACCCATAAATAGTTGTAATCCAAGTTATAGGCCCAACAATGACCCGCTTTTGGAAGGTTATAACAGCAAGAGTTGTGGCATTCCATAGGTTATAGGGACTTCCAAAGTGGTTGGGCTGAATGAAAAACCATCATCTCCAGTGTAGACGAACAAAGCATCGCAAAAAAAAAAAAACGGTAAAACGTTTTTGGGCTTCAGGCAGTCAACCCTCCGACCGATCTCCTATGCAGCTGTCCTTGACCAGAAGCCAATGAGAAAAAAAAAACTCAATACTTCTTGGGGAAGCGAGCTCCGAAGATCACGGACAAGATCCCAAAAGACCTCATGCGAGGCCGGCCCAATGTTCCCCGCTGCGGACCTTAGACTGACAATCATTGACCCCGATGAGGTTTCGTTGCTAGTCGAAATCGATCTCTGGATGGCAGGCATGCCACTATTTGAGACCAGTGGTGACACGCTGATATGGTGTACACATCTGGCAATGGGAACGCATACCCGATGAATCGTACTTAAGGATCCCATGGTGGAATAAATGTTCAACCTTATTCTGAATGTAAACTCCCCTCGAGTTTTGTCTGCGGTATCAATTTAGAGTGAGAAAACTCAAACAAGTTGACTCTACTATATGGACCTAATTTTTATAGACAAGTCTGAACGGTGTGTCTTAAGACACCACTTGTAGAGAAAGTTTTTTTATGTCTGAAATACTCAGGAAGTGTCGCTTATGCTGATGGTTGAAAAAATGTCATATTCCGAGGCCTGTCTTGTAAGGCGTGTATGCATCACAATGGCATCCGTACACTGTACACGCAGTTCAAAAACAAAACGAACTCTCGCCCGATAAAATTTACTCCATAGACAAATGACACTGCCCATGCTATTATATGTCCCAGAAACAGAGACAGATTCTTGGGAGTGTTTTAGAGAAAAAATCTTTGAAAATATATGGAACAATCTGGATAGACATATTCTTATATCTTATATATATGTGGGCTTAGAGAATGAAAATGGATGAATAGGTTCCATATAAAAGGGTGAATAATTATGAATTCGCTGACAGTACATGAGGGCACAACTGGATATCCGTACTTTGTCCGGGATTTAAGGACTGGCGACAATGTTTGCAGGCCTATATCTTACAAAGTAAACTTATATCTTGGGATGTATGGACCCTCCGTAAGAATGAAATAATGTGGTTGTAACCTCAAAGGGGTACCTGTAGAACGTTGGCCTCTTTTTCTGAATGCTTCTAGAATCACAAACAAACTGGATTTACCCATTTAAAGCAATTCCATAATCTTTTAAAAACATCTCACTTACCTTATGCTAACCGATGATGAGATATTGTTACTGCTGCTATTGGAACGTGAACTTTTACCATGAGCCGGTAATGGTACAGCATTTGTTGGTGTCACACTTAATGCCCCTTTAGATGTTAGAGCGGCCGGTATAGCAGCTAATGGATTAGATGGTGATACACTTGTTGGTGTCACAACAATATTCTCCTTCATAACATGTTGCGATTGTTTCAGTTTCTTCAGCAATACCAACTTGGTTTCCTCATTGCGTAAGTCATCTCGTAATATACGCAAACCATTTTCGCGTTCTTTCAATTCGGCGGGTGTCAGTTCTTTGATGGGCACATATGGAGGCATTTCTTCATCATCCGTCTCGGAATCGATATTGCCATTTTGTTGACGACCACCATTCATGCGGGCTGGCAGCAATACAATATCGGGAGCCTCGGCATATGATTTGGGTTCTGTGCGAGGTCTTAAGACACGTCTCTGTACTTTGTTTTCTTCGGCTGGTTGTTGTTGTTGTGATGGAGCTGTTGTTGTTGTCGTTGCTGATGATGATGTGGTGTTGCTGCTGGTGCTGTTTGTTGTGGTGGATGGATCAACACTTGTTATTGTTGTTGATATGTTATTTGTTGTAGGTGTACTGGAACCACTGCCACCGCTACTTCCTCCTCCGCCAGCACTACTCGTTTGATTTGTGTTATTGGCATTGCTGCCATGTGTGTTGCTACTGGCAGACGGTGAACTGGGCGGAGGTGGCGCTGGTGTTATAGTCAGTCCAGAGTTTTGTGTTAGAGCTCTTAAATCTCTAACCGTTGCCGGTGTAATAGTTAATGCGGGATCTCGCCCAGTGCCCAAACTTAAGTCGACGACATCGTCGACTTCCATTTTGGCCATCTTCGCGCGTCGCGTCGTTTTGGCTTATGTTGAATAATCTGCAAAATAGATGTAGAGAAAAATTGCAGGCATTAGAATGTTGAATTAACACACGGGGAACACAAAGTACATACTAGTAGTAAATATTGTTTTGATTAGGCTGGTTTTTCTTCCAAAGATTTGCATTTACTTTTATTGCTTCTTCTTCTTCTTTCTATACACGTTAAACGAACGTTTTAATAAATTATGCTTGGGAAAAAATTACACACAACGTATAGAAACAGAAGGCGAAAGAAAAATGAAGAAAAATAAAAAAGAAGCACACACACACAATGGCAAAAATATCAAAGGTTTCTACGACGAACGCGGGGCCACGACGATGACAGCACAAAATAAAAAAGATGAACGAACGGGTGTTGTTTATCTGCCGGTTGTACGTCGTTATATGTGCAAGCAAAGAATGCTTATGAAAAACTGTCTTTTGTTGTTGTCCTGGCCAAGTGTTTATATTTTTTATATCTGTGATTCCTTGGTTGGGCAAACACTCTTCGATAACTCTCCATGCCCGAGTGAATCAGCCAAACCAAAAACTCACACTCTCTCTTGTGTTAATAGAGAGTATTGTCTTGAAATGTACGCTCTCTCATATTTAATTTAATCAAATTTCAAATTGGGTTGAGAGAGATAACCTCCACCACCACCCCCTTTGGAGAAAATCATTTATTTGCTTCTCATGAACGATTGTGCCACAGATTCATGTTTGTTTTCGTCTTTTTTTTATTATTTTTGTACTTGTTATTTGAAAAAGTTTATCACATACGACTTGTTCTTTTCCTTTGCAAACTTTCACTCCTCTACAGTTCGACGGACTAACTGATGTACTCACGACCGGCCTTGTCTGTAGCACGTTTTTACTCGGCAGACAGACAGTGGTTCTCTTTTCTTGGCCAAGATAATAAAATCAAAGAATTTCGTGTGTCGACGTCATTGCTACTCACAGTGGTTGGATTACAAACGATAAAGGTAATTAGATTTTATGTTAGTTTTCTTTGTTTCCTTTATTCGTGTTTGTGTTGATGTTTTTCTTCAGTTCGACGCCGTTCAGTTCATTTTGTATGTAATGTGTGTTTTTATTATTATTTTTCCTTTTATAATTTCTTTCCTTCCTTCCTTATTTCTTTTGCAATGACCTTGACACTGTAGAAAGAAATCATTCAACTCCCTGGCAATTAATTTTATAAAGAAATGAATGTGTGTCTTGTTTATTGTTGCTGTTGGAATTAATTATGTAGTTATGTTATGGCTGGATGTTCGTGTATGAGAGAGGCAGATAGAGTTGAAATGGAAAGAAACTGATATTCAATAACCAATAACATTGAATAGTCTAATGCAATGGTGGGCAAATTGCGAGAGACTCATGTATTTTTTACACTTTTGTGTGTGAGGCAGAGCATTTCTGCCCATCAGTGGTCTAATGCAGCAAGTGCATTCTTTTTTGTATTTGTACCATGGCACAATAATCAAGGTAGATGGTAGATACTTCTGTCCAATTGATCGAAATATGAAAATGATGTCATAGCGCAATAACGTCAAAAACAGCTGATAATCATACCCAGCAAAAAATTTTGGATGTTGTGCAATTGGAGTTATGATTTCACAACATCTTTCGATGTACTCCAACAGAGTTATGAAAAATGCACTCCGTTCGATACATTTTATAAGCAGTTGCTGTAGAGATCCCTATAGAAAAAAAAAAAAACAGTTGGTTGATCCCTACACATTTCTTCAAAAGATAAACTAGAGTGTATACATTTCGAAGAATTTGTATTAAATTAAAGAAATAAATAAAAATAAAGAAATAACAACATTTTTGCGGTAATTCGCGAGATGGAAAATTTTAATGGAGTGGAGTTGGAGTCCATGTCGAAAGCTGAACTAGTGATGGGAAAGCAACATAAAAAAACTTTATGATGATGAAAGAAAATCAGATGCGGTTGGATTAAATGGAGAACGGAGGAATTAAGCTCAAATGTGATTGAATTTAATGGAAACCTTTTTTTTAACCCACTTAGCGCCAAAAATTTTTTTTTTGCGAGAAAACTTAAATTTTTTTATGAAAATTATATTTTTGAGTCTTTTTAAGCATTTTTTATAAAATAACTTTTTTCTCTAAAACGTATAGTTTTCCTGCAATCCTGCCAAACACTTTGGAGGGTAATAAAGGTGTATCCTTACATGCCAACCCATTGGTTTTTGATTGAGAAAATACTCTTACTATATTCCTAACAAATCCCTGACTTTATATGATTCTAAAATTTATGATTAAATTTTTATCGCATATTTAATTTTTTCATCAAAAGTCGAAAACTACAAAAAGTCGATTTTTTTTAATAGCTTGGGTTTTAGGCCAATTCCTTGGAAATGCATAGCTCAAATGAATCTTTATAAGCGTGAAATGACATTTAACAGACAATACTATAACAGAATGCAAAAAAAACCCACAAGATATTCGAAAAAACCCGAGTTTTACGCAATTTCAATATGGCAATGCTGTTGAAAATCAATTGTCTTTTGTCCAATTTCCATGTTTAAGAAAATAAAAAAGGAAAGCAAATCAGCAATTTTCGCGTTTCTTCAAAATAAGTAGTGGTCTTTCGCGAGTAGAATAGCAGCTAATCGTTTTTCACGCCTTCTAACAAATCTCTTTTAAAAATTTTTATTTTCACAAAAAATGTCATTACCCACCATACCAATTCTATCGAAAATTATATCTTCTTCAAATGTTTTTTTAATTTTTTGCAATATTTTTATAATATTAAAAAGACTCAAAAATATCGCGAATAAATTTAGTTTATTTTTGCTTCATCGTGGTGAAAAGGTCAATGGTAGAAAGTGTATTTGTTTCGCATATTTTGGCGAACTTTTGTAAAGCTTTATGAAATGGTCTACTGGGTACAAACAAACAACACAAACAGCTGTTTCATAAATGCAGAAACTATCGTCTGTCAAGTTGAAAAATTAATTCAAATTATTTATTTATTTATTTCAAAATTCATACATGATACAAAGCCTCAATGGCCAAATAAACGTATCTCAAGACAAAAAACCTGAGTTATAAAATAATAAATTCAATTTAATGTACTTAAATATATTAATATATAACAATTAATTATTATTTAAATGCAGATATATTTTTTATTCGGCTCCCCAGCCATAAAATGTTAAAGAAAAACAAAAAAAATAAAAAATATATGTCCAAAGAGTAGTAACTCAACATATGCTGATTTTTAAAGAGTGGCATATATATATATATATATATATATATATATATATATATATATATATATATACATATATATCGATATACATATATATATATGTATAATAATAGCTGTGTCTTTTTACGTGATAATTTGTAATAATTATTACGAAATGTTACTAAATACTGTCTTTTTACACAAAAGTTCAGTAAAAGAGAGCGAAGTGAGAGAACAATTTTGACAGTTGTTTGCTGAGAACTTGCTAAAAGTTGCTGAAAGAATTTTTCCCAGCAACATTTAGCAAGCTCGATCAGCTGTTTTTTAAACATCTGCTACTGGTCGGCTGCTCAATGTTTATCTGATTTTTGTGGAAAAATACTCCAAAAATTACGATTCAGCCATATTTATTGACTATTTTATTAATATATTAATTATTTTTTACATATTTTGCTTAAAATTGAAGAATTTTTTCATTGCTTTGGAGTTAGTTTTTCTTTCATATATTGGCGCCAATGTTTTTGTTTTGGTAATCAACTGTTACCTTGCTAAAGTTTACTAAATGCTGTCTGTTTACTTTTTTCTCTATTTTCGTATCAAAGAGTAAAATCGCTCTTACTCTCTGAAAACAAGTTACTGAATAATTATTACTGAAAAAGTAAAAAGACACAACTATTATTGTTCAGGTAGCCCCTGAATGTATCTAAGGATTTTCAAACGAAAAGAATTATTGGTGTGAGAAAAAATACGTAGTTCTAGTGGTAAAAAGTTCCAAAACCGTGCAACTCTGATTAAGAAAGACCTAGAATACACATCCTTCAAAATCAAAGGAATAAAAATTTGGGGATTTCTATTAAAATGTAAAAAAGTAAATCTTCTCCTTAGGGCACTAGGTATACCATTCTTTATAAGATTATAAAAAAGCAACGTACAACGGTAATTTATGAACATATCGAAGGAGCAACCTAGAAACCGAATGACATGACCTGATACATGACTACTTCGAGGAAGATTAAACAAAAAACGTGTAATATTATTGACAATACACCTCAATTTGTCAATATTGGCGCCAATAGTACCAGAATACACCTCAAGTCCATACAATACTTGGGACATCAAAAGAGAATTAGCCAGTAATAACTTTATTCGGTGAGAAAGATATAAATTAGAACCATAAATCCTACGCAATATGCCCCAAACTTTACCAGACAAAGAATCAATGTGGCTTTTGAATGAAAGATCAGAATCGATAATTACTCCCAAGCATTTATGTTGCTGTACGAAATCAATTTTAGTGTGACCCAAGAAGATATCAATGGGTGGTAAAGAACAGTTATTATTGCAAAAAGCTAAAGCCTTGGTCTTAGAAGGATTGACTTTCAATAAGTTCCTTGTAGCCCAACGAACAAAACAATCTAAGTTTGAATTAATATTACATTCAAGCATGTTGGAAGCATCACGTGTACCACTAAAAAGCAAGAATATATCATCTGCAAAAATAAAAGTTGAACAACATGACGAATTCGTGTGAAGAGGAAGGTCATTCATGTATAAAATAAATAGAAGTGGGCCTAGAACAGACCCTTGCGGCACTCCAGAGGACAGGGGAAGGCAACTAGACTCACAACCATCCACTACAACAAACTGACTTCTACCATACAAGTAAGAAAAAATAAGTTTGCAGGCAGATTTAATTTTATTACAAGAGAGGAGAAATCAATAGAATTGAAGGCTTTGGACAAATCCAAAGATATAAGAACACTTAACATACCATCATTGATGGATTCACGAATAGAGTCAGTTAGCTGAAGCAACAAGTGGGTAGTGTTATGTCCCTGGCGAAAAGCAAATTGACAGTCATTTATCCGACTAGAACAGACTTCCAGCATTTGATTCTTAATGATATGTTCCATAATCTTAGATATGGCTGGTAAAATTGAAATGGGCCTTAAGTCATCCAAATCCCTAACAGATCTGGATTTGGGAATTGGCACTACTCGAGCTATCTTCCACACAGATGGGAAGACTGAAGAAGTTAATATAGTATTCACAAGATTCAAAATAAGATCCGAGATATACGGAAAAACCAGTTTAATGAAATATATCGGTATGCCATCAATACCAACAGATTTCGATCTAACCTTACTCATTGCTTCAATGAGCTCATCTTCATTAATACATCGAAATGAAAATGAGGAATCAAAATCAATGAAGTCATTAAAATTAACTAATGCACCATTAGACTCATCAGTAGCATTAGCAAAGAACTCATTAATGGTATTTACATCGATATTGATACACTCGCTCTCATTTCCCGCACAACCATGAGTCTTGAGAATCCTCCAAATCCTAGTAGAATCCATACTACCGTAAAGCTTTGTATAATGAAGTCTCCTCCCTTTGCGAATTACAGATTTAGCCTTATTCCTATATTTGCAATAGATTCGCCAGTTTTGCTGAGTTGGGTCTCTTTGGAATGATAAGAAGGACAAATCCCTCATCGAAGTAGCAAACCTGACTTCTCTAGACCCCATCCAAGGATCACCAGAATACCTTATTACCTTCCTCACTACAGGAACAAAGGAAAAAAGGCGATCAAAGAGTGAGCCAACGTAGGAACATTTAACATCCACATCAGCATTCCCAATAATTAAGTTTTTATCAAAAGACACAAGGAAAGAAAGTAACCCATTCCAATCAATGTTCCTATAATCACGGAGTTCAATAAAATCTGGTAAAGGATTATAATTAAAAGAGAGGGAAGCAAATATAAGCGCATGGTCGGAAATCGCAGGACACTGAACTTGATTTGTGTAGTCTAAAAGAGCGCAATCACTTACTAACATGAAGTCAATCAGAGATGTTGTCCGATTAGCTAAATCAAAGTGTGAAGGACTCGAGTTATGAGCGATACTCAGATTCATTCTAGTGCATAGTGACCGAAACATATTCGCCCACGAAGGATTATACAAATTGCAATTAAAGTCACCAACAGTCAATATATTAGTATATTCAGAAAAAATGTCACAATGACGGCTCTCAAAAACATCTATATTACCCGAAGGCAAATATACAACACCAAAAAGAAGTTTTATACTAGAAAATTGCAACTCTATGAAAAGAGACTCACAATGTTGAACTGAGGTTTTAAAAACACACTTGTATTGAAGACCCTTAGAAACATATATTGCAACACCACCACCTCTAGCAGATATCTGACGGTCATTACGACACATGTTAAAGCCTGGAATAGAAACAGCAGAATTTAATATATCAGATGAAAGCCATGTCTCAGAAATCGCAAAAATATCAAAGGTATTGTCCTTTAAAATACATTTTATCTCATCCAATTTAGTAGTTGGTTTTATGCTTCTACAATTCAAGTGAGCAATTTTAAAATTATTTTTATATGGATGCAATAAACTGTTTATGTAGGAGTTACCACATACTATTGGACCGAGATTATCGTTAAAAGACATCAAAAACATAGCAGATAGGGAGCCAAGTAAAGGAATATAAATGCGAGAAATTTTTGCAAACACGATTCATTATAAACAAAAATTCAATCAATAATACAGCTCATCGCATAAATTAAAAAAAAAGAGATCCTGTCCTGACCTAGGGACCCCCAACGTTTGGAGTGGGAACTACGTCACTGACGGTGCTGGCTGGCTGACATATCTGCACGGCGGTAGCTCAGTCTGTGGGGCCGCAGTTCTTGCCAGTGACAGTAGACCTCGTTAGGGTGGACAAAAAACTAAATTCCTATTGCCAGCTGGATGACATAAACGAAGCACCAATATCTGCACACTAGTATACTTTCTGTCGACAGAAGTTGAATGGTTAATCTGGCACTAATTAGGTGTTATTTGTGCCGGAGAAATTCCCTCCCCACCAAGGTATCCCTGCTCTCCAATAATCAGTGGGATACCCCTTACTTCTCCCACCTGCTATTAACTACGTTTTCTTACCTTTGTAAAAACTTAGTATGCCATTTTAAAAACTCTTCAAAATTTCATTCAAACATTATAAAATGTGGTTTTATTTGAGCCATTTTAACAAACAATCAAATTCATGCTACTATGAGGAAGGAAGAAGAAAAAAACATAATAATAAATATCATAGGAATTGCATGTATTAATCTAAACTGGAAAATTTGATGTTTAGCAGAAATTCAAAACATTGAGTAGATTTAGATAACAGCAATTTTCTTCTTTCTCGTTACAGCAACACCGACTGGACAAAAGGATGATGAAAGGCTCAAGGTAACTGGCTGCTGGCTTTTATCTGTAAGCTTTTCCCAATATGTAGGTATGTCTAGTGTTTATAGTATTAGCGTCATAATTACATTCCGGATTGTAAAAAACTAATAGTTATATTTTCTTTTCTTTTTCTTTCAGGAAAGGATAAACAACCGTCGCAGAATCGCCTTCACATTAACAAGGCGGGCAGAGTGAAATGATGTAACCTAACCCTGAAATGAGCTCAGTTCGGAGTAGGGGTACGGTACCCAACGTAAGGTAAGTAAAACTGACAACTAATCTCGTTTGTTTCTCCTTCTAATTTTGTATTTATTTTCTTCTCCTGAACACCACGGAATCTAACTATTTTGCCTGTCGTCCGTCTGTCTGTCCGGAGTTTCAACGTAATAAGTGTCTATTGGGAAATTATACCAGCGACATGCCTGTCTGGCCATGCCGTAAATCAGCGCCTCCCTCGTTGGATTGGATCCGCGATGAGTGTGGCTCAAAGAGTGTTGGTTTTCAAAAACTTTCAGTTTACGTATTTTTATTTTTATATGTTTAATAATTAGACATCTGTATGTACATCAGTGCTACATGTTTATTCGATCTTAGTTTATTTAAAATTTAGTTCATAAAATCTTTTATTTTAAAAATTGTTCTTTTTTATTTAAAATTTTCTTTCAGGGTTTATTTTCTAATTGTCTTTAGTTTTTATGTTTTATTTTCAATTTGTAGCATAGAGCTTTTTTTTATTCAATAAAATGCCCACTGAACATTAACATTGGTCTTTTCTTTGGTTCGGTAACATGAGCCACACATCCAATCTTCGTTCCAGGTGAGACAAAAAGGACAGATTTTCCTTCCTATCATTGTCATCATACCTCTTTTTCCCTCATTTTGTCATTTTTCTCCTCTCTACTTTATTTCCCCTTACTGACATATGACTCTGTTATACAAAACAGCTGTTTTGGTGAATACCAAAAACTGAATTCTTCTTCTTCTTACTTTCATAGTTAGTCATCTAAGTGTCGCACACCACAAACCCCACTATCCTGCTGATATCCTTTATCAAAGGATAGGAGGGAAAAAAGCGACAATAAATAAACTGATCATATTTTGTTTTGTTTTTGGGCCTGAATAAGATAGAGTTTAATATGGCACTCCTACACTGACATAGTCTGGCAACCCTCCAACTCATTTTTCCATTTTCCAACAAAAAAATTCAGGAAAACTATAAACATTTATTTACATTGATGTAAACCTGGTTTAACGTGATTATGCTCTGTGTAAACCTAGCGTGATTGAAATCATTAGTGCGATTTATAAAAATCAGATGGTGCGAACTACTCTAATTCCCAAATTGGCTCGTGCTATCAATCAATAGTGGCCACTAGTGTCATCAAGACTAGAAGAAGCAATCAGTTCGCGTTTTTTCTCGTATGGACGGACATATTATCGTGGGTGAGTTGTGTAAATAAATTTAATTTGAAGGTGAATTGTGTAAAATACGAATAATAGTTGAATAAATTAAACGGTATAATTACGTGTTTCGGGTTCGCGGAAAACATTTGAATCGATCGGTAAGGAAAATTGCATTAATGAAAAAGCTACTAGTGTGTGTGTGCGGCTACTATGAAAAGGCCGGCAAAAAAAATCTCTATGTATAAAACAAAACAAATGATGTATGAATGGCGGTGGAATCGTACAGGCGGTCGGCTGGTAATTATGGTAAGTGGAGTGTTAAAAAAAAAAAAATGCTAACTAGTAAATCGAATCGTGTATCGTGTGCGTAAAAAGTTGATAAAGTGCGTGAAAAGAAATGAAAGGAAGTTTCATTAAAACATACAGTGCGGGTTGGCGGGTTGTATGTGAATTCATTGTAAATTCTTACATGCAAAAAAGTATAATCTGGCGATTTCCTAGCCAATGAAAATTAAAGAAAGAATTCCCCTAGAAAGAAATAAATGAAATTTATTGGAAAAATTAACCTAACCTATAAAAGTTTATCAATACATGCATGTGTGTGTATGTGTTAGTGTGCAAATTAATGGTTGAATGAGAAGACGCTTCACTCGAAAAGTGCACTCATTCACCAAAAACGTGATTTTGGCGGAAATTCGAAAATAGTCCATGTAACTTCGAAGTAACGGCGATTGTAAGAATAGCAAACGGAAAAGAGAATAGAAATAGAGAAATGAATGAAGAAGTGAATATGAATCAAAAGAGAAAATCAAAATCAAAACAAATGGTGAAAAGATCTGGTGTCAAAATAGTGAAGAAGCAAAAGAAATAATTAATGTCAACAAAGCTCGAAAATGTAAACAATATAGGAAGAATAGTGATATTCGGTGAAAAAAATTGGAAATTCGGAAAAAAAAATGTGTGCTGATTATAATGAAAACCTTTATGGGCCAAGGAGATAATATGACCCTAAGGCCACTATTAATTGTCCTCTTTTACTATTGGATGGATTTGATAACACAAAATAAATTCAAAATAAAACTTTGAAGTTAAAAGTTAATAACAAGAAGGCGCTCTTTGAAATATAATGACCATTTCAAGCTTAAGTTAACCGGAACGCTATAAATCTTTTCGTAAAATCCATACTTTAACCAAAGAAGACTTTTAATAATGGGGGTGTGCTATAATTAACAAGGTCTAATCAAGGGCTGATCCTAATTTTCTTGTGAATGTGTCAATGTGTAATGTTTTGAAAAGAAATATGGAAAATACAAAAATCAAAATCGATTATCATAAGATTTGTGGAAGATATTCATATAATTCAACCATTATACCCCATTTCCGTAGTGTTTAAATAAATGGTTAACATGATGTTTCGTTCGATTCCCGTGTTTTTTATACGCCAATATTAATTTTGCTAATGAAAATAACATCAATACCTGATCAAATCGTAATGATTGGCTCAACAGAATAAAATCCGGGATTCCTAACTACAATGATCTCAAATCAGATAATCGGTGTCCAGATAAAATGGTGTATAAAGTGGTTTTATTTTGTCAATGTAATGAGAGTCGTGATTGTGATTACTGAAAAAAAAAATAAAATCAAAATTAACTGCCTGATCAATACCAATTTATGAATGAGGGCTGGTGTATACGAGTTTAGTTTTCTACTCCAAATAATCTTATAGAAATTGCTTGAAATCTGTGTTTTGAATAATAATTTAAAATTGTGTACCTTTTTAAGTTCGATAGCCAATAGAGAAAGTCTGTTAAGTGATATATTAGCATCGAAATGATTACCGATTGCTCCAACTGAAATAGTGATTGTGGTAATTACATGTTTCTTTCCTTTTTTCGCTACCTTGTGTTCTTTATAAAATTCTTGATATATCTAAAGGAGCGTTTTAATATTATTTGATCATGGATGGAAAATTGAAATGAAAATGGTTATTGTGCAAAACATATCGGGATTTCGAGCTGTATGTGTAAAGATCTGAATGGAAAGGGCTATTCCTTGGAGGTCTGCCCATCAAGGAAGATGAGAAAAGGTAAGAATTCCCATTTATCTATGTTGCCCCACAATCAAAGCACTCGATTCGAGATCATTCTAAGATTAAAACGAAACAAAATTGAAATGCATGCCGTATTATTCTGCCTATTTCCTATGGAAGGCTATCATTTTCCGTATCCTCGAATAAGCCTGTTGAAATTTCTTACTTGCGGTGTAATCTGTGGGACTCACATAAAGACCGGTGAAAGTTTAATGGCGAAATTTTATCCTTATTTAAATTTTTATCTAAAACTATGTAACTTTAGCAACGAATTGAAGTGTGTTTACATGTTTAATCTACTGGCGAGATTCATTCCGTAAATGATCATAGGAAGCACTGTGAGTTCCTAACACTACTGCTTACTTTCTTCATCCCAGGGTACCAATCACTAGAACCGCGACCCGTCCGAAGGTTGGATACGTTGTTCCTTCAAATACATTTAGGTGTACTTGATGTTGTCTTCCCTACCTTCAGACTTTCACTCCATAAATCGACCACTGACAGCTCCGCGACTCTGTACCGCAGTCCTAGCCTTGTGTCACTAGTTTCAAATGGGTACTGCTATTACACGCATTATGTAGTATATATACTATATGTATATATACAAACGTTATGTGTGTACGATATAAATACGGGACGGGTACATAAGGGTCAACGACAGTCACAAGCTGACTGCTCAGGAGTCGTAAATACAGTGCCGGTCTGCAAGCCAGGGAAGCTTATATTCGTACTCTGACCTCCCAATTCGGACGTCTGCCGATGTGTTCAGTGAAATGGCTCCTTTTCGGTGAAGAAATAAGTAGTTTTTTCCTGGAACTCAAAATTTCCGAAGATTGTCGAAATAGCCTATTGCTCTGGATTTGAATTCGATGATTTAGGATACTTTTACTGTTTGAATTATACACAGATCTCTCCTCTGATCTTGCTCACGACAGAAATAATAGCGCCACCCTACTAAAATACAACGACCAATGCTTAAAAGCCTTATATTGTTACCTATGGGTTCCTGTGGACTTCTCGTTAACTGCAATATTTCGTAGGTGCAGATGAAGCAATGCAAACAAGTTTCTCCTTTTCTATCCTGCAACAGTGAAACTGTCCCACACACAAGCACACAACCTGCCTTAAAGATCGGCAATAACGATTGCACGAAGGCTATGAATTGATGAGGAGGATCAAATGCATCGAAATCTTGGGATCTGGAAAAAAAAAATTTACTTATCGAAAGTTATCAATGATTTAGTTGTATATTATGTTATTGTTAAACGTCGTATTGCTTCTTCTGGTTATTGCTTAAGATCTCGAACATGATACACCCCTAGAGATTTCCCTTTCAGGTCCTCAATCTCATAAAGACAACTTCCAACTGACCGTAAAATCCTGCATTTTATAAACTTCTTACACAGTTTCGCGTTTATATTCTTACCGAAATCACTTAACTGGTGATTGCGGTGGTATACTTCCTGTCCCGGGATAAACCTAATTTTACGCGTTCGCACGTTATATTTCCGCGACCGATCCATAAAGCTTCTTTGTAGGTTCTTCTTCACTTCATTGCGTATAAGTTCTAGCTTCGAAGCCTTAGGAACAGCACTGAACTCGGGATCACTCATTATCTCTAGTTGTTTCGCTAACCTGTATACACTGCCATGTGTTATCATATTATTGCCGAATAAAGCAAAGTAGGGTGTCATGCCAATTGATGAGTGAACCGATGATCGAAGAGCGCATTCTATGGCAGAAAGATTCTCGTCCCAATCGCGTTGGTCCTCTTTGAGATATGATCTTATCGCTGCTAGAATGGATTGATTCACCCTCTCAGACTGGTTGGCTTGTGGTGAATACAATCCCGTCTTGAAATGCCTTACCCCATAGGACTGTAAGAAGCTTGTGAAATCCTTACCAACAAATTGTTGTCCATTGTCTGACATCAGCACCTCAGGCACCCCGAACTTATGAAACACTTCATCCATTAGAAACTTAATCACGTTACGCGACGTTGCTTTGGACATTGGCTTCAACAACACATATTTCGTGAAGTGATCGAGTACTATGAATATGTATGAGTTATTGGCCTTTGATCTAACATAGGGTCCTAAGAAGTCTACGTACACTTTTTGAAACGGGCGTTCGAACATTACAGTGGACTCCATGGGTTGTTGCATGTTCCGGTAATTTGCTTTGGCTTCTTTGCAGGTTTCACAGTTGCTTACAAAATCTCTCGTCTGTGCATTCATATTGGGCCAGTAGTAAAGCTGTTTCAGTCTTTTCAGAGTTTTATGGTATCCCCCATGCGCTGCTGTTGTTGAATGGTGGGCTTTTCTGATAGCTTCCGAAGTCAAACCGGCTGGTACCCAGAGCTTCCAAGTAAAATCTTCATGCTGAATGTCCACAGTAGTTGGGACCGTTTTCTTGTAAATGTATCCTTCTCTGACTAGCAGATCCGGTAACGATTCTTGATTCTGCTGGATAGTCTGAATTTTTGCCATATAGTCTTCACTTTTAAAATCTTCGGACATTAGGTCAACTACGCTTTCCATATGGTCCACCAGCTCCTCCAAGTTGTAACGGGACAGTGTATCTGGCACCACATTTTGAATACCTCGGCGATGCTCTATATCAAATGAGTGGCTTTGTAAGAGCAGGCTCCACCTGGCTAGACGTCCACTCAGTTCCTTGTTTGTCATCAGCCATTTGAGCGATGAATGGTCGGTAATCACCGTAAAGGGCATCAACTCGATATATGGACGAAACTTTTTGATGGCCATTACGACCGCCAGACACTCTCGCTCGGTTACCGAGTAATTTTTTTGAGCTGATGTCAGCTTTTGCGACATATACGCCACCGGATGCTCGCCCCCATCTTCATCTTTCTGAAATAGGACCCCGCCAATGCCTAGATCCGAGGCATCACACTGCACAAAGAAGTGCTTGCTAAAGTCCGGGTGCTGTAATACCGGGCTTTGTGTCAGGGCAACTTTAAGTTTATCGAACGCCTCCTGCGCATCTTTTCCGAATTCAAATGTTCGACCTTTCTTCAGCGTGGCGAAAATTGGTGCTGCTAAGGTGGCATAATCGGCTATAAAGCGGCGGTACCAGCCGGTCATCCCTGTGAATCTTCGGACTTGCCGCACATTTTTCGGGTACGTACATTCAACAATTGCTGCAATTTTTTGAGGATCCACCTTCAACTGGCCTCCACCCACGATATATCCCAGATAGCGTAGCTCACGGAAGCAAAATTTTGACTTGCCCACATTGATGGTCAAATTAGCTCTCTTCAGATGATGTGCAACTTGTGTAAGAAGGTCGATATGCGTCTCGAAGTCGGGGGCTACAATGAGTAAATCATCGAGATACACGAATACTCTCTCCCGCATATGTCCAGGGATGACCTTATCCATCAACCGACATAACCTTTGGGCCGCATTACACAGCCCAAAAGGCATGACGGTATAATGGTATAAGGGTCTCCCCGGGACCGTGAAAGCCGTCTTCTCTCTGCTCTTCATCTCGAGCGGGACCTGCCAGAAGGCATCCTTTAGATCCACACTCGAGATGTAGTGCGTGTCTCCTAGCCTGCTGAGCAGACCCTCGATGTTTGGGAGAGGATAGGCATCCTTGACAGTCAGGGCATTGAGCCTCCTGGCGTCCAGACATAGCCTGTTCTTAGTACCTTTCCGCACCAAGGTTACAGGACTATTCCAGGGACTCTGGCTTGGCTCAATGACCTTCATGTCCAGCATCCTATCCAACTCCGCAAACATGAGAGCCTGGACTGCAGGAGAGACGGGATAGTGCCTCTGTTTGACAGGCTCTGCATTTGCGGTATCGATAATGTGCGTCTCCAGTTCCGTTTTACCCAATCCTAGCACAGCGAACGACGGAAAGAGCTGTATGACCTCTTGCAGTTTCTTTCTGTTTTCCTCGGAGAGGTTGTGGGCGATTGGATCGACTGGCTCCGCTTCGGCTTCGTCCTCTATCGAGAGGCATTCTACGGCGGCTAATAACTTAAATGCGCGCATAAAATCAATACCGAGGTAAAGAACTCTGCCTAAAGTAGGGACTAAAAAAAATTCAACTTCTCTCTCTATTTTATTCAATCTAATATTGGCTCTGATCCTACCAACTACTTGATGGGGTGTGCCATCGGCGGTTCTAATCAGCGACCTATACGGAAAGATTGGTATACCTTCTCTATCGGCCAACTCCACTGCACCTTTACCCAGGCAGGTAACTGTAGCACCACTATCTAAAAGGCCTTCGACTTCTGTGCTCCCAATCTTAATCCTGGCATACAATCGGGTGTCTTCGCCTTCATACAACATAGCCTCATCTATCTGACGCCTAAGGCTCTTCCTTGCCTTGAATCTTCTTCTGGCCTTCTCTATCCTTTTCCGCCAATTCTTATTACTAAAATCCAATACACATTTCTTAAACCTAACATTTACTCCTATTTTGTTTGCTTCTGATGCTTCATCAAATCCAATCTCCTTACTAACTAAATGTTGTTCGCAGACTTCATCGCGCTTACTAAATAATTCACTTCCTTCGCCTTCGCGGCCCTTAATATCTAATTCATTTCCTTCGCCTTCATGGCACTTAATATCTAATTCATTTCCTTCGCCTTCATGGCACTTAATATCTAATTCATCCCCTTCGCCTTCATGGCTCCTAATATCTACTTCATTTTCTAGTACTCCATTAAAAATTCTCCTCCTAGCCGTCTCATACTCGCGTAGACGTATATGCCAGGGTCTTATTTCCTTAATTCTACCTAAACGATTCTCTGTTGCTACCACTCTACTACCTCTATTCTCCAAAACCCTGACTTGAACACACTCCTGCTCTTCATGCTTCACTTCTGGGGATGCGATTGAGCCGGACGAGTTATCCCCTTCATCGTGCCGGACTGCCGGTTTCCCTGACACTTCGGGCAATTGGGCTTAGTCACGTTTTCCAAGCCGCAACCATAGCAGAAAAGATTTCTTTTGGTCGATGGGCACTCAATGAAGCCATGTCCTTTCTCTTTACAGTTCCAACATACGTAGTTGGCCTGTCTGGATATTGCATCCACCTCAAGCTCCTCCGGAACTTCATATTCTAACGCGTTAACTCTGGGATTATATGCTTGCCGGTGTATCTGCGAGGCTTGCCTCTGATTCGCTAATAATTGCTCGGCTTTCCGACACTCCTCCCGGAAATGCTGGAGCCCGTAAATCTTCATGGGAAAGACCAGCGAGGCCATGGACGGCTTCAAATTATTTTTCATCATATCTACCAGCATGCCTTCGTCCATGGGCACACGCTGCTGATGATGTAATCGGAGCATGGCATTGTAAAAGTCCTCAAACGGTTCTTGGGACCCTTGGCGGCGGTCCATCATACGTCGCTGGACATCAAAATCGCTCTCAAATTTTCGAAATTGCGACAAAAACGCCTGCTTGATGTCACTAAGACTGCTTAGCCTACCTAAACGCCTCTGCATCCAGAACCAATCTTCTGCTGGGCCCTCTAACAACTGCGGAAATTTCACTGCAACCTCTTCATCACTGCAACCATAATCCATCTTTAAGTGCTCTAAGCGAAAAATGAAATCCTCGGCAGTGATAGACTTGGACGTGCCGTCAAATCTCAGTCTCCATTTCTCGATTTCATTTCGTCTTGGACCGAAGGTAGGGTATTGATTTCTACCCGCCGACCCCGATGCATTGCCTGGGAATTGTGGCTCCTCCCAGTGCTCTCCACTGCCATGAGGTTGTTGTGGATATTTCTCAGGTGGCCATCTTTGCTGCTGATCTTGCAGCGGGTATGGAGCAGGGATTGGTGGCCATCTTTGCTGCGGGTTTGGCGGCCATCTTTGCGGCGGATCCTGCAGCGGAGATGGTGCAGGGATTGGTGGCCATCTTTGCTGCGGATCCTGCAGCGGATTTGGTGCCGGAACAGGTGGTCGATAATCCGGGGGATTTGGCTGTGGAACTGGCGGTTGATTTTCCTTAGGAATTTGTGGCTGATTCGGCTGCGGATTTGAAACCGGGACTGATGGCCGATTATCCTGAAGGATTTGTGGCTGATTCTGCTGCGTGTTCAGTGGCGGGACTTCATGTGAGCTCTGCTGTCGACTATAGGGAACACCTCCCATTTGTATTAGGCTGTTTTGTACTAGCCGTGGTACCCATAGACACAACCTCTCGTTAACTAGCCGTGCCACTTCCGCCTCAATTGCCGAATTAATGATCCCCCTTAACTGTGGGTCCGCCGCTGTGGCATGAGGCTGGTCTTGTTGCCATTGGATCCCCCTGTCTCTCGCCTCCTGGCGGATATTCTGGGCTGTGACGCTACTAAACCGTGGCGTATCGGGCGTAGTATCTCCGCTTAACGAAATCGATTCCTCCAACGATTGCGCTGGGCTCGATCCAGTAGACATCGTACCACCGCCATTTTCTCTCACAGGTGCTGTACAAGCTGCCGTTGTTGTCGTTGTTAGTGCAGTCGCCGACACCGACGTGGTGTCGGTAACAATGGCTGTCGCTGTAGTAGCCACAGTAGTGGGCATTTCGGAGCAGTTTGAGTCCTCGTAAGACTTACAACAACGTATTAAAACTTAAATTATTAATGTACTCCTCTCTATGCCTCTTTCTCTAGCAAAATTATCACTGGATGCCAAACAACAATTGAACTACAAGGATTCGAAAACGTAGACTATTAGCAGGTGGGTAAGTAACCAATCAACATCTTTCATTTAATATTCTAAAACATTTACTAATACTCCAATTCGTAAATATATCTTCTTTTCAGATGATTCGTTGCCTCTAAACTGAATGGAACTGGTATTAGTTCACTACCACACGGACGTACACTCGGGGACACTGGATAACTTCTCGCCAAGAGACTACTATCCCGACTCCCAAGCCTGGAAATGGGCAATCACAATTGCTTTTATCGGACGGACAGGTACGCAAACTAATTTGGTCTATTTCCTCTATTTACTGAAACTAATTCTCCTATTTCCCTCTTTCCCGAATCGTCGCTAACATCCCTATACTTAAGAAGTTAAGCTAGATGTGACTTACGAATCTTCCAAGCGGAAAAAGGTCCATCCCAACCCCATCCTACCCCCATAAGTCCGAATACTTCGCCCTCGGGTGTGGCTTCCAATAAATCTATTCCCGGGTCTAAAGTTTCCGAACCTCAAGACGTAGAACAGCGCTGGGGATGGTTTAAAAACTTGAATCTGGATACCTGAAACTCAGGCCCCATGTTGCGGGCGCCATTTTTGTCCTGACCTAGGGACCCCCAACGTTTGGAGTGGGAACTACGTCACTGACGGTGCTGGCTGGCTGACATATCTGCACGGCGGTAGCTCAGTCTGTGGGGCCGCAGTTCTTGCCAGTGACAGTAGACCTCGTTAGGGTGGACAAAAAACTAAATTCCTATTGCCAGCTGGATGACATAAACGAAGCACCAATATCTGCACACTAGTATACTTTCTGTCGACAGAAGTTGAATGGTTAATCTGGCACTAATTAGGTGTTATTTGTGCCGGAGAAATTCCCTCCCCACCAAGGTATCCCTGCTCTCCAATAATCAGTGGGATACCCCTTACTTCTCCCACCTGCTATTAACTACGTTTTCTTACCTTTGTAAAAACTTAGTATGCCATTTTAAAAACTCTTCAAAATTTCATTCAAACATTATAAAATGTGGTTTTATTTGAGCCATTTTAACAAACAATCAAATTCATGCTACTATGAGGAAGGAAGAAGAAAAAAACATAATAATAAATATCATAGGAATTGCATGTATTAATCTAAACTGGAAAATTTGATGTTTAGCAGAAATTCAAAACATTGAGTAGATTTAGATAACAGCAATTTTCTTCTTTCTCGTTACAGCAACACCGACTGGACAAAAGGATGATGAAAGGCTCAAGGTAACTGGCTGCTGGCTTTTATCTGTAAGCTTTTCCCAATATGTAGGTATGTCTAGTGTTTATAGTATTAGCGTCATAATTACATTCCGGATTGTAAAAAACTAATAGTTATATTTTCTTTTCTTTTTCTTTCAGGAAAGGATAAACAACCGTCGCAGAATCGCCTTCACATTAACAAGGCGGGCAGAGTGAAATGATGTAACCTAACCCTGAAATGAGCTCAGTTCGGAGTAGGGGTACGGTACCCAACGTAAGGTAAGTAAAACTGACAACTAATCTCGTTTGTTTCTCCTTCTAATTTTGTATTTATTTTCTTCTCCTGAACACCACGGAATCTAACTATTTTGCCTGTCGTCCGTCTGTCTGTCCGGAGTTTCAACGTAATAAGTGTCTATTGGGAAATTATACCAGCGACATGCCTGTCTGGCCATGCCGTAAATCAGCGCCTCCCTCGTTGGATTGGATCCGCGATGAGTGTGGCTCAAAGAGTGTTGGTTTTCAAAAACTTTCAGTTTACGTATTTTTATTTTTATATGTTTAATAATTAGACATCTGTATGTACATCAGTGCTACATGTTTATTCGATCTTAGTTTATTTAAAATTTAGTTCATAAAATCTTTTATTTTAAAAATTGTTCTTTTTTATTTAAAATTTTCTTTCAGGGTTTATTTTCTAATTGTCTTTAGTTTTTATGTTTTATTTTCAATTTGTAGCATAAGCATAGAGCTTTTTTTTATTCAATAAAATGCCCACTGAACATTAACATTGGTCTTTTCTTTGGTTCGGTAACATGAGCCACACATCCAATCTTCGTTCCAGGTGAGATAAAAAGGACAGATTTTCCTTCCTATCATTGTCATCATACCTCTTTTTCCCTCATTTTGTCATTTTTCTCCTCTCTACTTTATTTCCCCTTACTGACATATGACTCTGTTATACAAAACAGCTGTTTTGGTGAATACCAAAAACTGAATTCTTCTTCTTCTTACTTTCATAGTTAGTCATCTAAGTGTCGCACACCACAATCCAACAATAAAATATCAACATATGCAAATGTATACAACTGTGAAAGAAATAATTGAACCCGGATCCAACTGAAAAAGAAAAAAAAAACCTCATAGGGGTAAAATCGAAATTGCAAACTAGCTACAGTTGTATCCAGGTTTCACAATATGGAAAAAATACATATAGAAAAAATAGTTCAATCAATCAATTATGACTTGTGAGTAATAAAGAACAACCAGAAGCATCACGTTCAATTTGTTTACCATCAGGCAGTGTAATTTTCGCTCTAGCTTTATCTCCATTAACGATTCTGTACTTCGAAATAACATTCTGTCGACGAAGCTTATTACAGACTGCATTCAAGCTACTAGCCTCAGGAGAAAAGTGGTCATTCAAGTACACCCTTCTCGTAATATCTCCACCATCAGCTGGCAGAATGTCAGAGACCTTTAAGGATCGACTCTTAAAATATTGTCGCATGATTTCATCCCGAAGTTCTGCACAGTTAAGCTTCACTAAAATATGCTTCCTGTTATTAATGTAACAAGCTAAACCGACATCACGACGTTCCAAATTCACATTAAAAAAAGCAGCAATAGAAATCACAATTTCAACCAAATCATTTAAACCGTCAGGAAGTCCACTGATGAGAAAATCTGCCCGATTCAATCTACGATGCAAGGCATTATTCTCGGCTTTTAGGAGTTTATTCTCATCCTCCAGTGCTTTAACCGACGCTTCAACAGCAGCAACTTTCTCATTGCACCTTGCAATATCATTCTTAATTTCATTAAGGCAGGACGTCATTTGCGCACTCATGTTTTCAATCGCTTTCTTAATTGAGCCCAGCTCTCCCTGATGCACAGCAGTGAATGAATCCAGTTTCTTGTTGATATTTTGTAAGTCATCGGACGTTGCAACATGGTTATTACGGTTTTTATCGAGGTTAGATTCACAAGTGGTGCAGATAAAGGCACTGACTCTAATTGCCTTAAGTGCAGCAAGTTCCTTTTCACTTAAGTTTGCACACCACAAATGTTGCATTGAATAGAGCCTGGGGAGCCTGGGGTTCTTGTCACAGGTTCATTACATTTACCACACAATGTTTGTTTCTTTGTTGCAGGCATAATGTTTAACAACACAAACGAGAATGACAGGAAAAAAAAACAGCAACAACAGCAAGGCACTTCCAGTCAAAGGAAAGAGAAACAGCAGAATAGCAAAGAATGAAATAATTGCGTAACGCAGTAAAAATTAGTATTTTGAAACCAAAGTATTTGACTGAGATATTCTTTGAATTTCAATTTGCCGGTACAAAATAATCTTTCCACAAAAGTATTCGATTGTTTACAAAAGGCACAGTTGATATTTAAGATAAAAAACAATTAAGCGATCAGCTGCAAACCGAACAGACGTTTACTCAGGCATAGGGTTGCCAACTATCGAATCGAATTATGACATTTTTAATGCAAATTAACTCTGCCGTCTGTCTAGGGTATTAATTTGTGTTTATATAATAAAGTTCTTTGTGTTCTTGTTTTACAGAAATAATAAATGCATTTCATTTATTTTGGGATATTTCGCATTTGGCTTGCATTTTAATTACATCTTTAGACTGATTAAAAATGCAATCCGAAGAACACATATAAAATCAATCCAAAGCACTGCCTCTTAAGCCGTGTTTTGGATCGAAAATGGAGTGCATCCTAGCTGTGTGCTGTAGAAGCAAAATGGAGTGCATCCTAGCTGCGCGCTCTCTTGTAAAATTCATAGGAAAAGATGTACTCCAACGGCAAATGTACCGTACACTTGTAGTGATTCCACTGCATCCGCGGATGCAAACTGATGTACCACCATGGTGCAAGAAAGAAGGTGATACAATAATACCAGCTGATGTGTCCTCATTTGCTGTCAAAACATATTTTTAATCAAAAATAAATAACAAATATATAAAGAATATCGGAATACAATGTCTTTATTAAAGCTTCGCGATGAATATTTTACCGTTTTCCTCTAACTTTTCTAGATATTTCGCGCAAAAAAATTTGACAGCAAATTAAGACAAATGGGTCGATCTTGCATTGCCACTAAACTTGAGTTGCGTTGTCAGTTGTCTGCGCAACTGAGATGAAATGTTGTACCATTAATGTCAACTCAACTGGGTGGTCGATAAACATGTTATCGATCAGTGTTTTTTCAAACTTGTGACCTCTATTCGCGAAAAAAAAACTATTTTAAAAATAATTTGCTCTTTGGATAACTCTTTTGTGTATTCTGGACAATATTTTAATATTTTGGCTGAGCTTTCGAGCAAATTTGGAAAACAACCCAAGATTGGAATATTATCTGGCCATTGAATCTTCGGATCGTCAAGTTTTATTTGCTGTCCCAAAAAATGATAAGTTCGGTGGAATTATTTTTTGATGATGAAGAAAATGTACAGACATTGCATCTATTAGAAGAAATTTGAGGGACAAGTCGAATTCATTGGAATTGCCATCTGCACTGTAAGTTGATGTTCATGTGGAAAGGTCTGTATAATCAGTAAATTATTTCAGGTTTAAGGCGTATTTTCGATTGCCAAAGGATGCCGTAGTTTACATTGTGGAAACGTTAAAGGATGTCTTCAAAGTAAGTTACAGATCAACAGCAATACCCCCACTTTTAAAAGTGTGCGCAACGTTGAGATTCTTTGCGGACGGTAGTTTCCAAAAGTTTCACCAAAAACCCGAACTCCTCGGGCTAAGTTTGGATTTTCACTCAGTTTATCAATTAATATTTCGAACTGTTGCTTTGTCGTTATTTTCATCATATTGATACACAAAATTAATTAATGATGCAAAGAATCAATAATTGTTAACAAAACGTTTATTTTTCCTTCTATTTTACATCTTGTTTCTTCGAAAATGTTCACTGCAACTGAAAATTGGTGGTTGCTGAAAAACAGCCGCTTCGTCAACTGAGATTCGCAACTTCAGTTGAGTGTTGCCATACGCGGATCAATTTTGACAACTGGCAACGCCACTCAACGATAATTGTTATTGATGATCGACCCTAAATTTTTGTAATGTGAAACAGTGTTGTTAGTATTTTTTAGCCTCCTTTCCCCAAAATTACCCAGATTTTTTTGAATTTCCTCAAAAAAAAATTCCCAAAAATTTTTTAACAAAAAATTACAAAAAAATCAAAAGTAGTTTTATTTTACGGGTGACGTAGGGGATGGAAGATACCAAGCAACGGTCCTGACCGGTTTTAACATGGCAAAGCCCAGGATTTATCTTGGTCCCTCTTTCATCTCAAGTGGACACTGACCTGCCCGTGGTGTCACCTGGGGAACTGCCTTTAACACCCGTTAAAGGTAGTGAGCTAACATGTGCCGCGCGTTCTCCCATAAGAACGTTAAAAACCTGGGTTTGGGCGTCGGGTTAGTAACCCTCCCCTAGAAAAAAAACAGCCTACTATAAAAAAACGAAAGAAAAGAAAAACAAACCCCTCTAAAGTTGACGAACTCCGCAAACGTTTTAAGGACCGTGATCTGCGAATCTGCACCTTCGCACTCTTTATAGAGAAGGTGCAGTCTTCGCATTGGCCGACGTACTTGAAAAGTACAAGGCCGATATTACTGCCATACAGGAAATACGATGGATTGGGAAAGGCGTCACAACAACACTTAAAGGTGACGCACTGTATTATAGCTGCCATGACGTAAAGCATGAGTTTGGTTGCGGTTTTGTAGTTAGTCGGAGACTAAAACATCTGGTATCCAGCTTCACTCCAGTGAATGAAAGACTTGCTGCAATTCGAATAAAAGCTAAATTCTTCAACATCAGCTTTATTTGCGCTCATGCTCCCACTGAAGAAAAGGACGAACAGACCAAAGATATATTTTACGAGCGCTTAGAAGAAACATATGACAGTTGCCCTGCCCATGACATTAAAATCATTCTAGGCGATTTTAATGCCAAAATTGGAAAGGAGAATATCTTTGGCCCAACAGTCGGGAAATTCAGCCTCCACAGTGAAACATCTGACAATGGTATGAGGCTGATAGACTTTGCAGCTGCAAAAAACATGGTAGTTAGCAGCACCAGATTTAATCATCTCGATATTCATAAGGGCACCTGGCTGTCTCCAGATCAGAAAACAAGAAATCAAATTGATCATGTTGTGATAGATGGAAGACATTCATCGAGCGTGTTGGATGTACGATCGTTCCGAGGCGCAAACATTGATTCGGACCACTACCTTGTTGCAGCAAAGGTACGCACCCGCTTAAACGTAGCAAACAAAGTACGAACAGACACAACACGAAAGTTAGACATCGGTAAGCTGCAATCCCAACAGATAGCCACAGCATATTCCACTCAACTAGCCCAATTGCTTAATCAAAGCACTCCTCATCCCGATATCAGCGCAATGGCAAAGCATTGCCCACTCCATGCAAATAGCCGCAAAATCCATACTTGGATACCAGAGGCCTCCACCAAGGAATCCATGGTATGATCAGGAGTGTCGCGCTGCCACCGAAGAGAAAAATGCGGCATATAGGGCTACTTTACAATCCGTAGCAACGCGTAGCGCACGAGAGAGATACAGGGAGAAAAGGAGAATCGTCTTTTCCGCAGGAAAAAGAGAGAGATGGAAAAGCGGGAGTGTGAAAAACTCGAGATGTACAGGAGCCAGAATGAAGTCCGAAAATTCTACCAAAGAGTTAAGCATCAAACTGATGGCTTTGGTACAGGCACATCCTCCTGTAGAGACCAGCAAGGTAATTTGGTAACTGATACAGATAGTGTACTCAGGATATGGAAAGAACATTTTTCAAAACTGTTGGTATCCAATAGGAGCGAAGACGACGAAGATACCACAGTCCCAATCCCAGAAGATGGTATTGAATGTATACCGCCCAGCCAAGATGAGGTAAAGACAGCAATAAATCGGCTGAAGAATAATAAGGCAGCAGGAGCCGATGGCTTACCAGCCGAGCTGTTCAAAACCGGAGGCGACACGCTGATAAGGTGTATTCATCAGCTAGTTAGCACCATCTGGCAGGAAGAACGAGTACCCGACGATTGGAACCTGATTATCCTGTGCCCCGTCCACAAGGAGGGAGATAAGACTGTATGCTCTAACTATAGGGGCATAAGTCTACTCCCTATTGCCTATCAGATCGTGTCAGGGATATTGTGCGAACGACTAAAGCCTATGGTCAACGAGATAGTTGGACCATACCAAAGCGGCTTTAGACCTGGCAAGTCCACCATTGACCAGATATTTACCCTGTGGAGAAGACCCAAGAGATGCAGATCGACACCTACCACCTTTTTGTCGATTATAAAGCAGCCTTCGACAGCCCGCTGCGTTCCAAGGTATTCCAAGCCATGTCTGAAGTTGGTATCCCCGCAAAGCTCATCCGTCTTTGCAAAATGACTTTAACTGACACGAGGTCCTCAGTTAAAATAGGAAAGAACCTCTCCGAAGAGTTTGGTACCAAAAGAGGTTTCAGACAAGGAGACAGCCTTTCGTGTGATCTCTTTAACATCCTGCTGGAAAAGGTTATACGAGAGGCAACCGTCAAAAGAAGTGGCACAATCTACACCAATAGTCACATGTTACTTGCTTATGCTGATGATATAGACATCATAGGTCGATCAGTAAAAGAAGTAACTGATACCTTTATGAAGGTCGAAGGAGAATCTGCTACAGTGGGTCTGGCGGTAAACGGTGAGAAGACCAAGTTGATGGTGTCGACGCGCAAAGCGTCCATAGAGCTCGGACCAACTGTGGAAGTTGGTACCTACAATTTTGAGGTACTTAAAGGCTTCTTCTACCTCGGCACTGCCATAAACACAACAAACAACATCAGTTGTGAAATAAGAAGAAGAATTGTATTGGCCAACAGATGCTACTTTGGTTTAAGTAAGCAGTTCAAAAACAAAGCCACATCTCGTCAAACAAAAATAACGCTCTACAAAACACTGATACTACCCGTGCTGATGTATGGCTCCGAAGCCTGGGTACTTGCGCAAGCAGACATGACAGTGCTTGGTGTGTTTGAGAGAAAAATTCTTCGAAAGATCTACGGACCAATCTGCGTTGACGGTGAAGATCAAAAGTTTAGCGAATGAGATATTTAAAGGAATGATCGGCATTGACCATTATGGAAGTGGATTTCCGGCCATTACATATGGTGTCATAGGGGGTTTTTACACCCTTCGGGCTGTTTGCTCAAGAAGTATGAACTTGCCCCTGAAAAAAGTTTTACCATCGTAAGTGAGGCAGCGAATGCATGTTGCTCCAACAAAAATCAAAGTGATTCGATTGCTGGTATTAAAGTGAACATAACCGAAATTTTGTGTGGAAAGTACCGGATGGAGTGGACAAATATAGTCCATGTTTAAACTTGATCTATATCTGGTAGATATATTAGGATGTGTAAAGTATGGACCAATTCGGCCACTCCCTTCAACAGTTACCGTACGAACAATTTTTCCGAACATTTTTGAACATTTGTGGGGGAGGTACCTAAAGGAGTGGACCGATACGGCGTATCTTCGAACTTAAACTATGTTTGCACAAAATATTACTAAGGCCAAATTTTGGACCGAACCGGCAGATCCATTCGAGAGTTATCTTGCGCTCCAACCACCTCACACGGTGTCATAGGGTTTTTTTTTGCATCTTTCAGGCTATTTTCTCAGGAAGTGTGGACTTGCCCCTGATGAAACTTGTACCGTCGTATGGGGGGCAGTGAATAAAAGTTGCTAAAACAAAAATCAAAGCGATTCGAGAGCAGGTCCTAAACTGAACTTATCCCAAATTTTGTGTGGGAGACACCCGAAGAAGTTGACCGATTGAGTCCATATTGGAAACTCATCTATGTTTGGTAGACGTTTTACGATTTGCAAAGCATGGAGCAAATTGGTTACTCTCTTCAAGAGTTATCGTACGTACAAATTTTCCGAACATTTTCGAACTTTTGTGGGGGAGGTACCGGAAGGAGTGGACCGATATAACCTATCTTCGAACTTAAACTAAGTTTGGACAAAATATTACGAAAGCCAAATTTTGGATCGATTGATCCGTTCGAGAGTTATCGTGCGCTCCAGCCAGTCAGACAGACAGACGGACGGACATTGCTCAATCGACTCCAAATTGTCTGAAACACATTTCGTCCAAACATACTTGGGGTCCAAAAACCATTATTTCGATGAGGCACATTTTGCCCGTATGGAAGTGTTTGCATAAATGCCGAGGGTATAACAAAATCATGAATGAACAATACTTTGGATAATAATTTCGGAACGAAGTTGTGCCATGGTATTGATATGTTTTCGCCCTGTTTACATGAATACTCGTATGTTGACGTTGAAAATGTGTTTGCTCTAAGGCATATTTATAGAAGGTAGAAGTGACAAACAGTTATATTTTTTAGTTTTTTTTTTTGGTAAATTGGAGTTTCAAAATGTAATAGGGTCTACTTATGAAATTTGAAACTTCGATATTTGCTACTATAAAATACTTCTTTTCATGGCAAACGTGTAACAGAAATGAACCACAACAGTTCTGAATGTTTTATATTCACATTTTCATTCAAATTTGTTCTATTTAAAAAATTTTTAAAATGTTTTTATTTTTTCCTGATAAAATTTTTAGAACGACCCTTTTATTAAATATCTTCTTTGACATTTAATTTTCAATAACAACAATTTTGTTTTTGTACATTTGTTAGTTGTTGTAATGCATGTATCTACTTTATATAAATATGAATTGGTTTGTTGTAGCAATTCGCCGATATATCTACCCTTATTATTGTGCCAGTGTTGCATAAAAAAGTTATTGGTATTCCTGGTAACTTTAAATGTGACGGACAAGTCTCATACACCACAATAGCTATTTTCCATGGCGCAATTAGAAGGTGTTCCATTAATCATTAGAATTGGGCAATCTCGTTCAATTGAACGATCCGGATCATTGTCCTCGTTCAAAGACGAATGAGTAACATCATAAAAACCAACGTGTGAAATTAAGTATACGCAGTTTTGTCAAAGAAATTTACCGGTGTTGACCATTGAACGATATAGTGATCCGGATCGCCCAATTGAACGAGATTTTCCAACTCTATTAATCATGCCAAACGTCAAGAAAGCATTGTTGTGAATTGTTGTTGTAACAGCATATGATATTCATGTTTGTAAGTCCACATTTACTTTAGGCAATTTTCCTTGCGGCAATTGTCAGTTTGAAGGTGAGAATTTGGTGTTACCAACAAATTGATTGATTTAACCATGTCTTTCCTTCTGTATGTCTGGCTGGTGCGAACGATAACTCTCGAAGGGAGTATGTGATAATATTACCTCCCACACAAAACTACCTCCCATACAAAACTTAAAAAAATACAGTTCAACAGCTTGTCCTGAATTTTTGCAACAAGTTCTTCTTGCGTGGCCTGTTACGATGGGGTAATTTTGAAATAATTTCCCAAAAGCTTCCAAAAAGCCGGCCGGCACCAACTAAATTATGTAGTACGTAAGATAACCCTCGAAGTGAGAAACCGATTTGGTCCAAACCAAAATCTATTTACCAGGTCACATAAAGAGCACAACAACAACTCTAATTTGACCGAAAATTATTCAATCCGTCAAAATGTTTGTTTACGTTTTCATACTATTTATTCGCAATTACAAAAAAATTACAGATTTAAACCAACCACGTGGCCGTTGTACGCCTTGTACCTTATAATGTTATCATGGTCTAAACGATTACAGACTCGGACGACTCTTTCGGATACCTCCCATATAAAGTTTGTAAAGAGAGCAATTTAAGGACTAGTCTGGTATCGGCCCTAAGTGGCCCTAATTATGAGCCCTAATTATTTCTTCTAGAAATTGTCTATAGAAGCACCCTTTTTCAGAAGGGGTCTATAGAAGCACACTTTTTCAGAAGGGGTCTATAGAAGCACACTTTTTCAGAAGGGGTCTATAGAAGCCCCCTTTTTCAGAAGTGGTCTATAGAAGCACCCTTTTTCAGAAGGGGTCTATAGAAACACACCTTTTCAGAACGAGTCTATAGAAGCACCCTTTTTCAGAAGGGGTCTATAGAAGCACCCTTTTTCAGAAGGGGTCTATAGAAGAACTCTTTTTCAGAAGGGGTCTATAGAAGCACCCTTTTTCAGAAGGGGTCTATAGAAGAACTCTTTTTCAGAAGGGGTCTATAGAAGCACCCTTTTTCAGAAGGGGTCTATAGAAGCACCCTTTTTCAGAAGGGGTCTATAGAAGAACTCTTTTTCAGAAGGGGTCTATAGAAACACCCTTTTTCAGAAGGGGTCTATAGAAGCACCCTTTCTTTCAGAAAGAGTCTACACAACCATCCTTACTTTTAGAAATTGTCTATAGAAGCACCCTTTCTTTCAGAAAGAGTCTACACAACCATCCTTACTTTTAGAAATTGTCTATAGAAGCACCCTTTCTTTCTGAAAGGGGAAGCACCCTTTCTTTAAGAAAGGGTTTATAGAAGCACCCTTTCTTTAAGAAAGGGTTTATAGAAGCACCCTTTCTTTAAGAAAGGTTTTATAGAAGCACCCTTTTTTAAGAAAGGGTTTATAGAAGCACCCTTTTTTAAGAAAGGGTTTATAGAAGCACCCTTTTTTTAAGAAAGGGTTTATAGAAGCACCCTTTCTTTAAGAAAGGGTTTATAGAAGCACCCTTTTTTAAGAAAGGGTTTATAGAAGCACCCTTTTTTTAAGAAAGGGTTTATAGAAGCACCCTTTCTTTCAGAAAGAGTCCACAGAAGCAACCTTTCTTTTAGAAAGGCTCTATAGAAGAAACCCTTCTTTTAGAAAGGGTCTATAGAAGCAACCCTTCTCTTAGAAAGGGTCTATAGAAGCGCCTTTTCTTTCTGAAAGGGTCTATAGAAGAACCCTTTCTTTCAGAAAGAGTCTATAGAAGCACCCTTTCTTTTAGAAAGGGTCTATAGAAGCACCCTTTCATTCTGAAAGGGTCTATAGAACCACCCTTTCATTCTGAACGGGTCTATAGAAGCACCCTTTCATTCTGAACGGGTCTATAGAACCACCCTTTCATTCTGAACGGGTCTATAGAAGCACCCTTTCATTATGAACAGGTCTATAGACGCACCCTTTCATTCTGAAAGGGTCCATAGAAGCACCCTTTCTTTTAGGAAGGGTCTATAGAAGCACCCTTTCTTTCTGAAAGTGTCTATAGAAACACCCTGTCTTTCAGAAGTTCTTCTTGCGGGCCCTGTTACGATGGGGTAATTTTGAAATAATTTCCCAAAAGCTCCCAAAAAGACTGCCGGCACCAACTAATTTAGGTAATACGTAAGATAACCCTCGAAGTAAGAAACCGATTTGGTCCAAACTAAGATCTATTCACCAGGTCACATAAAGAGCACAACAACAACTCTAATTTGACCGAAATTTATTCAATCTCTCAAAATGTTTGTTTACGTTTTCATACAATTTATTCACATTTAGAAAAAATGTACAGATTGAAACCAACCACGTGGCCGTTGTACGCCACCTTATAATGTTATCATGGTCCAAACGATTACAGACTCGGACGACTCTTTCGGATACCTCCCATATAAAGGTTGTAAAGAGAGCATCGTTTTTTGAAATTTTTGGCAGCATGCTGATTATGTGGCCCTAATTATGACGGTACAGTTTTTTTTCGGGGGCAAGCCCATACTTCCTGAGAAATTGACCCAAAAACTTAAAAAACCCTATAGACGTTAGAAGTACTGCGTTGAATCCTTTTCTTTAGGTCCGATGCTGAGTACATATCTCTGTCCGCACAGCTGTCTGATACTTTCTTACTTTTTCAAATTAAACTGGCTCTCGTGTTTTGCACTGATTCATCAATCCTTGTCCTATGGGAATTTATAAGGTTGCATCATCCCGAACGAAGTTGAACCTATCCAGCATATGCCTAATCAGCATGGTTCTCACGGTGATACCCGAGTAAATACTGCAACGAGGACATATTATCTTAAACTTTTTCCATTCGAGGAATATGAGATTTCCGCCACAAAATCAACAGCCACTCTGTTCACCACATGGACAGCACAGTTTGGAAGAGTATTGAATGTCGTGGTCGACGGTAGCAGAATTCCGACCACAAACTGCCCCACAATTTTAGGGGTCACATTCGACACTATTTTTACGTCGTGCGCGCACGCCACTGATATCTGCGACAAACTGAAAAATAGGAACAAGGTCCTCAAGTCCCTAGCCGGCAGTACTTGGGGTGCAGATAAAGAAACCTTGTTGACCACATATAACGCGATAGGTCGGTCTGTGGTAAGCTATGCGGCGCCAGTCTGGTCCCCGAGATTATGCAATACGAATTGGAAAAAGATTCAAACTTGTCAGAATGCCGCCCTGGCAACAGCAACAGGGTGCCTCATCAAATCTTCAGTTGGCCATCTACATGAGGAGGCAAAGATTCTTCCAGTAAAGCAACACAATGAGATGCTTTCGTTGCAATACCTGCTTGGATGTTACCATGTGAGCCATCCCAATCAGTCCTCGAAATACATATATCCCCCATCTATTGCAGCTGAGGATCGTCAGCTGCCACGACAAACTACAGTACTTTTGGCTCAACTACACTCGGGATATTGCAGTCGCCTAAATTCTTATTTAGCGGAAATCGACCCCGCCGTGCAAGACATCTGCCCAGTATGTGGCATGGACCCGCACGACACAAAACACCTTTTCAACTGCCCAGCCAACCCTACTCATCTAACTCCAGTAGATCTGTGGTTACAACCCATCGAAGCAGCCACTTTCCTGGAACTGGAGATAGACCCAGAGCCAGATTGAACAAACATAATAACAAACACTGTTACAACAACAACAACGTGAACATGCTGTCGAATGCGATACCTAGTGGTAGGAATTTTGCTACCATCGACCGTGACATTAAACTCAGTAGTCATCTCAGCAGACCATGTGGTGAACAGAGTGACCGTTCACGGAGATATCACCTCGCCTTGGGGAACTCCCTGTTTCACTCAACGGAGCTTTCTCCTACTTTTATCAAATTCCATGGTCTATAGAAACACCCTTTCTTTTAGAAAGGGCCTATAGAAGCACCCTTTCTTTTAGAAAGAGCCTATAGAAGCACCCTTTCTTTTAGAAAGGGTCTATAGAAGCACCCCTTCTTTCTGAAAGGGTCTATAGAAGCACCCCTTCTTTCTGAAAGGGTCTATAGAAGCACCCCTTCTTTCTGAAAGGGTCTATAGAAGCACCCCTTCTTTCTGAAAGGGTCTATAGAAGCACCCCTTCTTTCTGAAAGGGTCTATAGAAGCACCCCTTCTTTCTGAAAGGGTCTATAGAAGCACCCCTTCTTTCTGAAAGGGTCTATAGAAGCACCCCTTCTTTCTGAAAGGGTCTATAGAAGCACCCCTTCTTTCTGAAAGGGTCTATAGAAGCACCCCTTCTTTCTGAAAGGGTCTATAGAAGCACCCCTTCTTTCTGAAAGGGTCTATAGAAGCACCCCTTCTTTCTGAAAGGGTCTATAGAAGCACCCCTTCTTTCTGAAAGGGTCTATAGAAGCACCCCTTCTTTCTGAAAGGGTCTATAGAAGCACCCCTTCTTTCTGAAAGGGTCTATAGAAGCACCCCTTCTTTCTGAAAGAGTCTATAGAAGCACCCCTTCTTTCTGAAAGGGTCTATAGAAGCACCCCTTCTTTCTGAAAGGGTCTATAGAAGCACCCCTTCTTTCTGAAAGGTTCTACAGAAGCACCCCTTCTTTCTGAAAGGGTCTATAGAAGCACCCCTTCTTTCTGAAAGGGTCTATAGAAGCACCCCTTCTTTCTGAAAGGGTCTATAGAAGCACCCCTTCTTTCTGAAAGGGTCTATAGAAGCACCCCTTCTTTCTGAAAGGGTCTATAGAAGCACCCCTTCTTTCTGAAAGGGTCTATAGAAGCACCCCTTCTTTCTGAAAGGGTCTATAGAAGCACCCCTTCTTTCTGAAAGGGTCTATAGAAGCACCCCTTCTTTCTGAAAGGGTCTATAGAAGCGCCCCTTCTTTCTGAAAGGGTCTATAGAAGCACCCCTTCTTTCTGAAAGAGTCTATAGAAGCACCCCTTCTTTCTGAAAGGGTCTATAGAAGCACCCCTTCTTTCTGAAAGGGTCTATAGAAGCACCCCTTCTTTCTGAAAGGTTCTACAGAAGCACCCCTTCTTTCTGAAAGGGTCTATAGAAGCACCCCTTCTTTCTGAAAGGGTCTATAGAAGCACCCCTTCTTTCTGAAAGGGTCTATAGAAGCACCCCTTCTTTCTGAAAGGGTCTATAGAAGCACCCTTTCTTCTAGAAATTGTCTATAGAAGCACCTCTTCTTTCTGAAAGGGTCTATAGAAGCAGCCTTTCTTTAAGACAGGGTCTATAGAAGAACCCTTTCTTTCAGAAAGAGTCTATAGAAGCGCCCTTTCTTTTAGAAAGGGTCTATAGAAGCACCCTTTCTTTCCGAAAGGGTCCATAGAAGCGCCGTTTCTTTCTGAAAGGGTCTGAAGAAGCACGCTTTCTTCTAGAAATTGTCTATAGAAGCATCCTTTCTTTCTAAAAAGGGTCTATATAAGCACCCTTTCTTTTAGAAAGTGTCTACAGAAGCACCCTTTTTAAGAGGGGGTCTACAGAAGCACCCTTTCTTTCGGAAAGAGTCTACAGAAGCATCCTTTCTTTCAGAAATGTTCTATAGAAGCACACTTTCTTTCAGAAAGGGTCTATAGAAGCACCTTTTCTTTCAGAAAGAGTCTACAGAAGCATCCTTTCTTTCAGAAATAGTCTATAGAAGCACACTTTCTTTCAGAAAGGGTCTATAGAAACCCCCTTTCATTCTGAAAGGTCTATAGAAGCACCCTTTCTTTTAGAAAGGGTCCATAGAAGCACCCTTTCTTTTAGAAAGGGTCTATAGAAGCACCCTTTCTTTCAGAAAGGGTCTATAGAAACACCCTTTCATTCAGAAAGGGTCTATAGAAGCAACCTTTCTTTCAGAAAGGGTCTATAGAAGCACCCTTTCTTTCAGAGAGGGTCTATAGAAGCACCCTTTGTTACAGAGAAGGTCTATAGAAGCACCCTTTGTTACAGAGAAGGTCTATAGAAGCACCCTTTGTTACAGAGAAGGTCTATAGAAGCACCCTTTCTTTCTGAGAGAGTCTATAGAAGAACCCTTTCTTTCAGAGAGGGTCTAAAGAAGCACCCATTCTTTTAGAAAGGGTATATAGAAGCACCTTTTCTTTTAGAAAGGGTCTATAGAATCACCCTTTCTTTTAGAAAGGGTCTTTAGGAAGGGTCTATAGAAGCACCCTTTCCTTTAGGAAGGGTCTATAGAAGCACCCTTTCCTTTAGGAAGGGTCTATAGAAGCACCCTTTCCTTTAGGAAGGGTCTATAGAAGCACCCTTTCCTTTAGGAAGGGTCTATAGAAGCACCCTTTCCTTTAGGAAGGGTCTATAGAAGCACCCTTTCCTTTAGGAAGGGTCTATAGAAGTACCCTTTCCTTTAGGAAGGTCTATATAAGCACCCTTTCCTTTAGGAAGGGTCTATATAAGCACCCATTCCTTTAGGAAGGGTCTATAGAAGCACCCTTTCCTTTAGGAAGGGTCTATAGAAGCACCCTTTCCTTTAGGAAGGTCTATATAAGCACCCTTTCTTTAGGAAGGGTCTATAGAAGCACCATCTCCTTTAGGAAGGGTCTATAGAAGCACCCTTTACTTTAGGAAGGGTCTATAGAAGCACCCTTTCCTTTAGAAAGGGTCTATAGAAGCACCCTTTCCTTTAGGAAGGGTCTATAGAAGCACCATCTCCTTTAGGAAGGGTCTATAGAAGCACCCTTTCCTTCAGGAAGGGCCTATAGAAGCACCCTTTCCTTTAGGAAGGGTCTATAGAAGCACCCTTTCTTTTAGAAAGGGTCCATAGAAACACCCTTTCTTTTAGAAAGTGTCTATAGAAGCAGCCTTTCTTTCAGAAAGGGTCTATAGAAGCACCCTTTCTTTTAGAAAGGGTCCATAGAAACACCCTTTCTTTTAGAAAGTGTCCATAGAAGCAGCCTTTCTTTCAGAAAGGGTCTATAGAAGCAGCATTTCTTTCAGAAAGGGTCTATTGAAACACCCTTTTATTCAGAAAGGGTCTACAGAAGCATCCTTTCATTTAGAAAGGGTCTATAGAAGCAGCCTATCTTTCACAAAGGTCCTATAGAAGCACCCTCTCTTTCAGAAAGGTCCTATAGAAGCACCCTCTCTTTCAGAAAGGTCCTATAGAAGCACCCTCTCTTTCAGAAAGGTCCTATAGAAGCACATTTTCTAAAAGGGTATATAGAAGCACCTTTTCCTTCAGAAAGCGTATATAGAAGCAGCTTTCTTCTAGAAATTGTCTATAGCAGCACCCTTCTATAGAAGCACCCTTTCTTATAGAAAGGGTCTATAGAAACACCCTGTCTTTCAGAAAAGTGTCTATCGACGCACCATTCTTTCAGAAAGGGGTTTTAGAAGTATCCTTTCTTTTAGAAAGTGTCTATAGAAACACCCTTTCTTTTAGAAAGGGTCTATAGAAGAACGTTTTCTTTCAGAATGGGTCTGTAGAAGAATCCTTTCTTTCAGAATGAGTCTATAGAAGCTGCCTTTCTATCAGAAAGGGTCTATAGAAGCACACTTTCTTCTAGCAATAGTCTACAGAGCATCCTTTCTTTCAGAAATGGTCTATAGAAGCACCCTTTCTTTGAGAAAGGGTCTATAGAAGCACCGTTTCTTTTTGAAAGGGTCTATAGGAACACCCTTTCTTTTAGAAATGTCTATAGAAGCACCCTTTCATTCTCTCTAGGGTTCGATAGTGTCTTAACCACAATTCGCTAATTCCGGCTCTAGTGTTGCAAATCTTCAGATGATTTAGGCATTTGTTACGCTTGTGCTTACCGGTAATAAGTGACTAGTGCTTAGTTATGGACTAAGTCTATCTTTCTAAGCACGGAGAAAATAATCTAAAGTTGTGTTGTGTGTTCTGCCATTAAAGAATGCATTTTTAGCCTTGTATTTGTGTGCCATAACTTGTTACTATTCGAGACTGCTGTTTAGAAGTCGGTCGGACAGACATGAGGGTGTACGTATCTATGAATGTTCCAAGAGCTAAATAGAAAAAGTAGAATCGAAACAGCTTCAAGTCATAGTCTGGCAGCATTAAAACAACATCCAATCCATATGGATATGGAATGTTGTTAGTTGACGAACATACCTATGTATGTGTGTTGCCAGAGTCTGGGTCGATTATTTGTTCTTTTTTTGCAGGAACATCCAAACCTTGTTTGCTACATTGGCTGCTTTGCAATAATTTTATTTTAGTTGGATGTATTTATGTGCATCGAATGTGTATTGTATCATTAGAAGAAAGTATAAAAGGAAAGAAGAAGAATAACACAAAGAAAATAACGTTCATGTCTTGCTTCCTATTCATGCTTGGTTACTGTGACAATTAGAGGAGTAGAGTCGTGATTAGTTTCGAAACACTCAAGAAAAAACCTATTGACTTTTAGCGGAGACTTTTAAAAAAGAGATAATTTGTAAGAAAAAAAGTCTAATTTTTCAGCGGTCCCGATTAAGTTTGGACCATTGGATAATCCAATTTTATGTGTGAACGACGGTCGTACGTCAAATTCAGAAAGAAGACGTCGAAGCCCCGTAGTTGTGAAACGGGGAGTTGCCCAAGGTGGGGATGTATCTGGAACTTTTTACCTGCCTCTTTCCTGTATTTCAGCCCATCCAAACTAACTAACTACCCCAAGATTCTAGGTGTCATATTCGATATGCGACAAGCTGAGATGTAGGAACAACTTCCTCAAATCCCTAGCCACCAACACCAGGGGTATAGACAAAGAAACATTGTTGATCACATATAAGGCGATAAGGTCGGTCTGTGGTAAACTATGCAGCGCCAGTGTGCTAGACGAACATAAGTTCAAGTTCATGGAATAATATTCAAACCTGTCAGAACGTGATGCCTCCTCATGTCATCAGTGAATCATCACCATCATATCGCTGTAAACAAGGAGAACCTTCGGAAAAGGTTTCAAAGTGATTCTCGAAGTTTTGTGAGGCAGACACATAAGTTTGAAAAGAACATTTTAGGATGTGCAAAGTTTCGGCCAAATCGGATGCTTAATTCAAATGTTATTGTGCTCATTTGTTGTAGGTGTAGCAACGCAAATATGTTCGTATATATTTTTTTTTTTTTTTTTGAAATAACTGTTTCTGTTTCCTCCTGACCTGCCAGCGTTAATAAAGAATCCGGGGACAGGTGAGTGGGTTTCGCTGAGCTGTAATAAAAAAATGCGGGCCCAAACAATATGCAGAACATTTGTTGGATTTCGTGTCATTAATTCGGGCCCAATGTGCATTGAGGAGGTTGCATCGTCCGGATCTTAACTGGGCTAAAACCACTAGTATCTGCCTTGACAGTAGCAGTTGCCTGCGCAACTGCATTACTATGAATGCTACACAGAAAAAATTGTAGCCATTTGATAAAGAAATTCAAAGATTAAAAAAAAAAGTAAAAAAGTATCAGTCGGCTTTGCCGACAGAGATATACCCTCAGCCTGTGCAAATTGAAACACTTTTTTCACAAAAACTTATGTATTTAGGGGGTTTCAAAATTTTGGTCATATGATTAAAGTTCAAAAATTTTGCGGAAAAGGTACTTAAAGGAATGGACCGACATAGACAATGGGGGTGCCATAGGGGGTTTTTACACCCTTCGGGCTGTTTTCTCAAGAAGTATGGACTTGCCCCTGAAAAAACTTTTACCATCGTAATTGAGGCAGCGAATGTAAGTTGCTTCAACAAAAATCAAAGTGATTCAATATCAGGTCTTAAAGTGAACTTATCCAAAATTGTGTGTGGGAGGTACGGGATGGAGTGGACAAATATAGTCCATATTCGAACCTGATCTATTTCTGGTAAACATTATGAGATTGTGTAAAGTGTGGCCCAAATCGGTCACTCCCATCAAGAGTTATCGTGCGCACAATTTTTCCGAATATTTTTGAACTTTTGTGGGGACCGATATGGCTTATCTACGAACTTAAACTACGTTTGGAAACAATATTACGAAGGCCAAATTTTGGCCGGAATCGGCATATCCGTTCGAGAATTATCTTGCGCTTCCACTCATAAACAAACCCTATGTTTTTCAACTTTCAGGCTATTTTTTCAGGAAGTATGGACTTGCCCCTGAGGAAACTTGTACCTTCGTATAGGGGACAGTGAATACAAGATTTTACAGCAAATACCAAGGCGATTCGAGAGCAGGTCCTAAACTGAACTTTTCCGAAGTTTTGTGTGGGAGGTACTCGACGGAGTTTACGGATTGAGTCCATATTGGAACCTCATCTATGTCTGGTAGAAATTTCATAATGTGCAAAGTATGGAACAAATCGGTTACTCCCTTCAAGAGTTATTGTACCCACAAATTTTCCGAACATTTTCGAACTTTTTGGGGGGGGGGGGGGGGGGGTTACCGGAAGGAGTGGACCGATATAATCCATCTTTGAACTTGAACTAAGTTTGGACAAAATATTATGAAAGCCCAATTTTGGACCGAATCGGCAGATCCGTTCGAGAGTTATCTTGCGCTCCAACCACTACACATAGGGTTTTTTGTAACTTTCGGGCTATTTTCTCAGGAAGTATGGACTTGCCCCTAATGAAACTTAAAGTGTCGTATAGAGGACAGCGAATACAACTTGCGTAAACAAAAATCAAAGCGATTCGAGTCCAGGTCCTAAACTGAACTTTTCCGAAATTTTGTGTGGGAGGTATCCGAAGGAGTGGACCGTTTGAGTCTATATTGGAACCTTATCTAAGTTTGGTAGAAATTACACAATGTGCAAAGTATGGACCAAACCGGTTATTCCCTACAAGAGTTATCGTGCGCACCAGCCAGCCAGACAGACAGACGGACGGACATTGCTAGATCTACTCAGAATTGTCTGAAACGGATATCGTACAAACATACTTGGGGTCTAAAACCATTATTTCGATGAACCACATTTTTGGTCGTATCAAAGTGTAAATACCCTCTTTAGCCTAAAGGCTGAGGGTATAAAAATGTATCGATTTTCCGGCGATAAAAAAAAATTGTCATATTGACAAAATTTGATAAAATTATTTGATCACAAAGTAAAAAACCAGTTTGATCAAATAAAATTGTAATATTGACTAAAATATTAATCGAAGTTGTTATCTTGAACTGATAAAATATTTCACATATTGACAAAAATATTTATCAAAATATACCACATTTTGCTTGATAAAAACAAAATATTTTCTTGATTAGAAAAATATTGAATGTTTTTTTTTCAATCGATATTTACAATTATTTCGTTGTTTGTTGTTAAATACAAACACAAAAGCCACAAAAAAGATACATACACACATTAATAAATGGTGGGGGTGGTTATTTATTTAATTAAAACGCATAAAAATGCCAAACACAAACCAACAGCAGACACATAGGTCACAGAATTTTTTTTTGCCATTTGATAAACAAATTCAAAGATTCAATCAAAAATTTATCTATTTTCCGACGATATAAAAATTGTCATATTGACAAAATTCGATAAAATTATTTGATCACAAAGTAAAAACACAACTAATAAAATATTTCACATATTTACAAAAATATTTATCAAAATATTCCATATTGTGCTTGAAAAAAAATATTTTCTTGATGAAAAAAATTTTATAAAAAATCGATAAATATTTTAGTCCATATGTGAAATATTTTATCAGTTGTATTTTTACTTTGTGATCAAATAATTTTATCGAATTTCGGCAATATGAAATTTTTTTATCGCCGAATTTTTTTTCTGTGGTACATAAAAAATAACAGATACAATAAATAACAGATGAAAGAAAGAAAAACGGAATGGACTAATTAATAACAGAAGTAAATAATAAGAAGTAAATAATAATTTTGGTATAACACAGTTTATTTGAAATTCCATGTTCCAAAGTGACGTCATAATGAGATGAATAATCCCATATTAATAATAATATCAATAGTAAATGATATTAAAAAAAATTGTTATTTATTTATTTATTTATTTATTAACATTTATATTTATAAGTAAATTACAAATATAAGGAAATAGCTCTGGCTACTGAGGCCTTAAGCTAAAAAAAAAATTGTTTTTAATTGATAAGAACAAAAATACAGACTTTCAGGCCATCAGTTTTCTTACCGTAAAATTGCAAGTGTTAACCTACTATCAGTCGTGTTATTCTATACTATTTGTATTCGCATTACCCCCCGCTACTGCAATAATTACTTCTGTTTAATAAAATCAAAACGCACACCAATCAACGACAACAGCAGCAACAATGGGATTTATATCAAAATGCTATCACCAAACGTGACTTGTTTAAAGAAAAAAAATGGAAAAGCAAGTAGCGGCGTGGCACACACCATGAACCATACATATCGTCTTAAGTGTTCCATACGCTATTTATAAATTTTTCTGATATTCGAAGAGGTGCTCGGTTTATTTTACTGGTAGTTTATAGAGCACTTGATAATGTTGGGGCGAATAGGAGGGGTGTGACTTTTTTACAACCCCATATCCCTTTATCATGGAGTGATGAGTTTCAACATACGATTACATTAAATCTTAATTATTAGGTGATTCGTTGAAAAAAACCTCAGGCATAAAATGATTTAACATTTTTTAATGCTTAATGCTTGTTGTTTCGTAATATTTATAACTTTTCTACATACAAATGTGTAGGATCCAGAGGGCACCTGCCCCTCCCCCCCTCCCTAGCTATTCCTGGCTACTCCCATGATACCAACTGATGTCTTCATTTGCTGTCAAAACATATTTTTAATCAAAAATAAATAACAAATATTTCACTTCTATAAAGAATAAATGTATGTCTACAAAATCTTTATTTCAACTTCGCGAAGAATATTTTACCGTTTTCTTCTACCTTTGGTGGATATTTCACTCAAGAAATTTTGACAGAAAATGAAGACTACGGCCTGAATTCGCCTTTTGGGCCATCTTTTTAATTCGCCTTACTTTAGAGTCACATGTGATAACCAAACTGACATAACATTTCTTTCTCTCTAATTTTCTTTAATTCTGAGAATCATAAAACTGTTGTAAACGCTTTTCTCAAAGTCATAATTTAAAAAAAAAAAAATGAAAAAATCAATTTTGTTCAATGTGCTTTATGAACGACCTTTTTATACCCTCAGCATTTATGCTAAAGAGGGTATATACACTTTCATACGGCCAAAATGTGCCTCATCGAAATAATGGTTTTAGACCCCAAGTATGTTTGGACGAAATGTGTTTCAGACAATTTGGAGTCGATTGAGCAATGTCCGTCCGTCTGTCTGTCGTGTGCGCACGATAACTCTCGAACGGATCAACTGATTCGGTCCAAAATTTGGCTTTCGTAATATTTTACCCAAACTTAGTTTAAGTTCGAAGATGGGCTATATCGGTCCACACCTTTCGGTACCTCCCCCACAAAAGTTCGAAAATGTTCGGAAAATTTGTGCGTACGATAACTCTTGAAGGAGGTAACCGATTTGGTCCATACTTTCCACATCGTGAAATTTCTACCAGACTTAGATGAGGTTCCAATATGGACTCAATCGGTACACTCCTTCGGGTACCTCTCACACAAAATTTCGGATATGTTCAGATTAGGATCTGCTCTCGAATCGCTTCGACTTTTGTTGCAACAACTTGTATTCACTGCCCTCCATACGACGGTACAAATTTCATCAGGGGCAAGTCCATTCTTCCTGAGAAAATAGCCTGAAAGATGCAAAAAGCCCCTATGACACCGTGTGTAGTGGTTGGAGCGCAAGAGGACTCTCGAAAGGATCTGCCGATTCGGTCCAAAATTTGGCCTCCGTAATATTTTGTCCAAACATAGTCTAAATTCGAAGATAAGCGATATCGGGCCACTCCTTCAGGTACCTCCCCCACAAAAGTTCAAAAATGTTCGGAAAATTTGTGCGCACGATAACACTTGAAGGGATTGACCGATGTAATCCATACTTTGCACATCCTAATATATCTACCAGATATAGATCAGGTTCGAAAATGGACTATATTTGTCTACTCCTTCTGGTACCTCTCACACAAAATTTCGGATAAGTTCACTTTAAGACCTGCTCTGGAATCACTTTGATTTTTGTTGAAGCGATTTGCATTCGCTATTTCCATTGCTACGGTAAAAGTTTTTTTCAGGGGCAAGTCCACATTTCTTAGGAAAACAGCCCGAAAGGTTCAAAAAAATCCCTATGTCACCATATGTGGCGGTCGGAGAGCACGATAACTCTCAAACTGTTCAACCGATTTGGTCCAACATTTGGTCTTCGTCATATTATATCCAAACTTAGTTTCATGGGGCAATACCGGTCCACAACCTCCGGTACTTTTCCCCAATATATAAAAAAAATGCCACTAAAATGCTATGACGATATCACTTGAATGGGATAACCAATTTGGTCCAAACTTTGGATCTCCTTATATTTTGTCAAAATTTAGTTTAACTTTTAAAATGGACCATATCGGTCCTCCCTAAGGGTACCCCACCCACAAAAGTTCAACATTTGTGTCTTAGTGCAGTTAATTCCTAATCCAGATTTTTGTCGGCAAGTTCAAATGTACAAAAAGGGCCACACAATTCTGAAGAGGCCTTAAATACATTCAATCTGTCCGTAGGTGTAAGTTTCACTTCACATTGGCTGAGGGTATATATCTGTCGGCAAAGCCGACTGACCCTTTTTTACTTGTTTTATATAATAAAAAGACACTCAAATACAATTTACTTTTTCGAAAAATTTGTACCTGTGACTACATACTTTTATCACATACACAAAACAGATAAACCGCGTAATTATACCCTCAGCCTTTAGACCAAAAATGTGCCTCATCGAAATAATAGTTTTAGACCCCAAGTATGTTTGTACGATATTCGTTTGAGACAATTTTGAGTAGATCTAGCAATGTCCGTCCGTCTGTCTGTCTGGCTGGTGCGCACGATAACTCTCGAAATATTTTGTCCAGATTCGATTTAAGTTCGAAGACGGGCCATATAGGTCCACTCCTTCAATGTTCAAAAATGTTCAAAAATTGTCGCAAAACTTGTGCGCACGATAACTCCTGAAGGGAGTAACCGATTTGGTCCATACTTTGCACATCCTGAAATATGTACCAGACTTAGATAAGGTTTCAATAGGGACTCAATCGGTCCACTCCTTCGGGTACCTCCCACACAAATTTTTGGAAAAGTTCAGTTTAGGGCCATCTCTCGAATCGCTTTGATTTTTGTTTTAGCAACTTGTTTTCACTGCCCCCCATACGACGGCACAAGTTTCATTAGGGGCAAGTCCATACTTCCAGAGAAAATAGCCTGAAAGTTACAAAAAAAAAACCCTATGACACCATGTGTAGTGGTTGGAGCGCAAGATAACTCTCGAACGGATTTGCCGATTGGGTCCAAAAATTGGCTTTCGTAATATTTTGTCCAAACTTACTTCAAGTTCAAAGATGGATTATATCGGTCCACTCCTTCAGGTACCTCCCCCACAGAAGTTCGAAAATGTTCGGAAAATTTGTGAAGGGAGTAACCGATTTGGTCCATACTTTGCACATTATGAAATTTCTACCAGACTTAAATGAGGTTCCAATATGGACTCAATCGGTAAACTCCTTCGATTACCTCCCACACAAAATTTCGGAAAAGTTCAGTTTAGGACCTGCTCTCGAATCGCTTTGGTTTTTGTTGTAACATCTTGTATTCACTGTCTCCTATACGAAGGTACACGTTTCCTCAGGGGCAAGTCCATACTTCCTGAAAAAATAGCCTGAAAGTTGAAAAACAAACCCTATGACACCATGTTTATGGGTGGAAGCGCCAGATAATTCTCGAACGGAAATGCCGATTCCAGCCAAAATTTTCTCTTCGTAATATTGTTTTCAAACTTACTTTAAGTTTGTAGATAAGCCATATCGGTCCACTCCTTCAGGTACCTACCCCACAAAAGTTCGAAAATATTCGGAAAAATTGTGCGCACGATAACTCTTGATAGGAGTGGCCGATTTGGTCCACATTCTCATAATATCTACCAGATATAGATTAGGTTCGAATATGGACTATATTTGTCCACTCCATCCCGTACCTCCCACACAAAATTTTGGATAAGTTCACTTTAAGACCTGCTATTGAATCACTTTGATTTTTGTTGAAGCAACTTACATTCGCTGCCTCAATTACGATGGTAAAAGTTGTTTCAGGGGCAAGTCCATACTTCTTGAGAAGACAGCCCGATGGGTGTAAAAACCCCCTATGGCACCCCCATGGTCTATGTCGGTCCATTCCATTAAGTACCTTTTCCGCAAAATTTTTGAACATTAATCCTAATCAACATTTTTGTCGGTTCATACGCCCAAAATTTTGAAACCCCCTAAATACATAAGTTGTTTCAGAAAAAGTGTTTCAATTTGAACAGGCTGAGGGTATATCTCTGTCGGCAAAGCCGACTGATACTTTTTTACTTGTTTTTTGTTGATTTATGTTTGTGAACATTAAAAACAATTTTATTGTGGAAATAACATAGTCTAATTGTATTGTTTTATGGAGAACAAATTTGTAAAGTGGAAAAATACTTTTTTGTTTCATTTTCTTTTTTTATTTTCAATAAAATACAACGTGTTTGCTTCCTTTATTGGCGGACAAATTGTTCTGTTTTGGCAAGCCAGCTGATTGCTTGCTGGTTTTTGCTGGGAAGGTGTCTGTTTGCTTTTTACAATTTTCTATCAAAAGAGAATAAAAACCCCTTACTCTCTGAGAAAGTTGTTGCTGGACAATTCTTGCTGGGAAAGTAACCAGACAGACTTATGGCCTAAGGAATTTGTATTGAAAAATGAATTCTAGCGAAATACCACACACCCAACCACTATGCTACGATCGTTTCGCTGGTGGTATCAGCCAGCTCATCAGGCATATTTTGAATGTAAATGGCTAGAAGACAAAGGCTGATTTTGATAACATCTATTTATACAACCATTTTTACAAAATTGTAGATATGATGTATTTTTTGAAGTCTTTTTCTATATCAAGTCAACCTAGTGTCTTGTCTAAGAATCATTTTCTCAATACATACACATGTACAATCGATGAGGGTTTTCCTTCATGAATTGTAATGTCCTCCATTTCGGAAGTTTTTGTTGATATCATAGCAAGAAGTGTTGATATGATAGGTTGGCAGTGGCTTAGAAGAACGCTAAGACCTCGACAAAATTGTCTGTTTGTTGCAGAGGACCCAGGTTCAAACCTCAGCCGGGGCAGCCGATTTCGTCTGCAAAATTGCAATACTTCTATTTCATTTCAGTTCTCTTTCAATTCAGCCAATTTCTCATAGTTTTTCTTCTTTGCTAATAATCATCTTCCTTTAAGTATTTAAAAAAAAAAAAAAAATTATAATGTTACGTCTTCACTGCAATACGACAAAAACAAAACTTAAAATTTTTTGTAGTGACATGCAAAGGCATCTGCAGATAACGGGACTACAAAATAAAAAAGCAAACTGAAACACTGCATTAATAGGTAATTAATATGGATTTTTTGTCAATAAAATTACTCGCTCGATTCTTTCGGACTTTTAGAATATGTCTTCTATAATGTATTTAATAATTTTACTTCTTATCCAATATAATTCTTTTCTCGATTCTTGCGGATACGTTATGTAACGTATTGCACGGTGCTCTTGAAACAATTTTAAATGGAAGGTGCTTACACCTTGGAAGATTTTGCAGATTCTGAAAATACAATGTTCATAGATGAGAAAAATAAAAAAAACAAGTAAAAAAGCATTAAGTTCGGCCGGGTCGAACTTTTCATACCCTCCACCATAAAATATTCTGAACTAAAATGGAATAATTAGTTTTCATTCCTGTTCCCAACCTTAAGTGGGTACGTTAAAATGTCAGATAATGTACATAAAATGCTTCATTCGGGTGACCCTTTTTTATGGTGCCTATATCTAACTATGTATGTTGACAATTTTTGGTGGGCTAGAAATTGGGAGGTACCGTTATATAGGTGTTATAATAAAACATGGGCCTATGTTGACAGTTTTTGAGCCTTTAATGTCAAATAACTCCTAATTCCTAATCCTCAAAATACCGAAAATGTCAAATTATAGCTAAATCGGTCTGAAAATGTAACTAAAAACGTCAAAATACCATTAATCTGCGGGCACCGTTATATGGGGGCTATACCAAAACGTGGACCTATGTCCACAAGTTTTATTATATAAGTTTACTGACATTTAAGAACCCTAAATGTCAAATTATAGCTACATCGGTCTGAAAAAGTAGCTAAAAATGTCAAAATACCGTAAATCGGGGGGTACCGTTATATGGGGGCTATACCAAAACGTGGACCTATGTCCACAAGTTTTGTCGTATAAGTTTATTGACATTTAAGAACTTTAAATGTCAAATTATAGCTACATCGGTCTGAAAATGTAGCTAAAAATGTCAAAATACCGTAAATCGGGGGGTACCGTTATATGGGGGCTATACCAAAACGTGGACCTATGCCCACAAGTTTTGTCATATAAGTTTATTGACATTTAAGAACTTTAAATGTCAAATTATAGCTACATCGGTCTGAAAATGTAGCTAAAAATGTCAAAATACCGTAAATCGGGGGGTACCGTTATATGGGGGCTATACCAAAACGTGGACCTATGCCCACAAGTTTTGTCATATAAGTTTATTGACATTTAAGAACTTTAAATGTCAAATTATAGCTACATCGGTCTGAAAATGTAACTAAAAACGTCCAAATACCGTAAATCGGGGGTTTTATGGGTGCTATACCAAAACGTGGACCTATGTCCACAACTTTTGTTATATAAGTTTATTGATACTAAGGAACCCTAAATGTCAAATTATAGCTAAATCGGTCTGAAAATGTAGCTAAAACCTTGAAAATACCGTAAATCGGGGGGTAGCGTTATATGGGGGCTATACCAAAACGTGGACCTATGTCCACAACTTTTGTTATATAATTTTATTGACATTTAAGAACACTAACTGTCATATTATAGCTACATCGGTCTGAAAATGTAGCTAAAAACGTCAAAATACCGCAAAGGGGGGGGTACCGTTATATGGGGGCTATACCAAAACTTGAACCGATATAGCCCATCTTCGAACTTGATCTTCCGACGGCTAAAAAGTGGTATTCCCCAATTTTCAGCGAAATCGGTCAACAAATGCGACCTGTATGTTGCGAACGGACGGACGGACGGACATGCATAAATCGACTCAGAAAGTGATTCTATGTATATCCATAGAAGGAACTATGGGTCTATCTCGCTTCCTTTTGTATGTTACATACAAATGCACTAACACATAATACCCCTTACCACATAGTGGTGTAGGGTATAAAAACAAAAAAATCGCCGGAGGGCTTTTTAAATAAGTTGACATTTTTAGGGGTTGTTTAGATTTTCACGATTTTGCTTAGAAACCGCAAGTCCTATCAAAATGAGACTAAAGAAAATGTTGTAGCTATGAAAATTCTCTACAAAATCGACATTTATGGTATTTTCGTAATTTTTACCATTTTTGAGATATAGAAGTTCAAATTGGGACAATGCACTGACTGTATCGCCCCCTTATAAAACAATGTCATGAAGGGTGCGCCTTAACTAACTTTTGATGAAAACCGCTTACACAGGGAAAGTTTTTGTGAGTTCTGAAACAGCAGTGTTCATAGATGAGAAAAATAAAAAAAAAACAAGAAAAAATCGCTGTAAGGATTTTTAATTAAATCGCGGTCAAAATTCACATTTTTAGGTGTTTTATAGGTTTTCACGAATTTGTTTGGAAACCGCAAGTTCAATCGAAATGGAGATAAAGAAAATGTTGTAGCTGTGAAAATTCTCTAGAGGATTGACGTTTATGATTTGTTCCCAGCCTGGACCATTTTTGAGTTAAAGAAGTTCAGTTTACATTTTTAGGTTTTTTTGTTAGAGTTTCGCGATTTTGCTTGAATACGGTAAGTTTTATCGATATGGGACCTGAGAAAATCTTAAAGCTGTGAAAATTCTCTACAAGACTGGATTAAGCAACTTATCCTAAGTTGTAACATTTTTTTTAGATATATAAGTTTAAGTTGGGCATGCATGACATTGTTTTATAAGGGGGCAATACAGAATTGAATTGTCCCAATTTGAACTTCTATATCTCAAAAACGGTAAAGCCGGCGAGAATACCATAAGTGTCGGTCTTGTAGAGAATTTACATAGCTACAACATTTTCTTTAGTCCCATTTTGATAGGACTTGCGGTTTCTAAGCAAAATCGTGAAAACCTATACAACCCCTAAAAATGCCAACATAAATCGCGATTTATTTAAAAAGCGCTCAGGCGATTTTTTTTTTTGTTTTTTGATTTTTCTCATCTATAAACATTGTAGTTTCAGAATCCGCAAAAACTTACGAGGTGTAAGCACCATCCATTTAAAATTGTTTCAAGAGCACCGTGATTGGTTATAATGAATAAAAAAATATATTTTCAATGTAATATGTATGTTCCCAATTTTCCCACTGGGATGACACTACTCCTAGATCAGGCTTGATGCAGGTTTAAATAGCATTCTCATGGATGCAGACATAGATGCCATAAACAGGTATCGTGTGAATTTGGTCCTCGGAGAACATCCCCCATCCATTGCATGTGAGGAGCGTCAGCTGACACGAAAAAAACAGATTAGCTTTGGCTCAAATATGCTCCGAATGGTGCAGCCGTTTAAATTCCTATAGAGTAAAGATTAATGCCATCGTGCAAAACATCTGCTCAGCATGCGGTGCAGACCCGAACGACACACTGCACCTTTTCAACTGCCCCGCCAAACCTACTCAGCCAACTTCAGTAGCTTTGTGGTTAAAACCCATCGAAGCAGCCACATTCCTCGAACTGGAGATTGACTCAGAGCCAGATTAAGAAGAAAGAAGAAGAATACATTTCTGTGGCCAAGTATCCGCGTAAATGTACAAAACACATTTGCATTTGAAAAACGATAAGTTTTAGGACAGAGAAGCCATTAAGCTGAAAACAGATACAACGTTTGATTAAAGTTTTGCGTTGGGCGTCGAGAAAAAAACAACAACAACAGGGCGACGACGATACCAAAGTCCAGCGTTTATCTGTTTGTCGGCATATATTTCAAATGAATTTGAATTTTTCGGCATCATGCCCAACAGTGTATAAACGGCCAAAACGACACAAAACTTTACCCAAACGTTGTATCTGTTTTCAGCTTTACATAGTCGATATGTCCAAAGATTTTCTATACCACCAATGAAACCAGTTAACGTAATTTGGTGACTATGTGGGTTCGAGTCCTTGGCTTTCCTTTTTCACTTGCAAATAATTTCCGATCATCAAGCTCAACTCTAAACGAGAAAATTAATAAAAAATCATTAAAAATGATCTTCGCCCTTACAGGCAAAATTTCAAAAGAACTTGTTGCATGTTTATATTATAGCTTTTCGCCGGGTTAATCTTCTCAATGAGCGTATATTTGACATATAAGCAATAATACCCCGGTTACACTTAACCGGATTAACCCAGAGGGTTTGGGTTTTAAATGTAAATACAGTAGGGCAAACGTCAAATAAATCTTCATGAAGAGGGTTAACCAGGCAAAAAACTCTAATATAATCGAACTATAAAATTGACATTTGAAACCCTATGGGTTTATTAAATCCGGTTATATTAAAACATATCATATGCTTCTATAACAACAACACACCATTTGTAGAGAATTTTGAAATGGCTCAAATACTCAGGAATTTGTCGTCTTCCTTACATTGAGGGGTATTTTTGCCACCATTGAAAATGTGGTGTTGCCTGGCATGGAAATCGAAACCGGATATTCAGTGTGTAAGGCGGGCGTGCTTATCATTGCACCACGGCAGCACCCAGATGCCCTTCAAAGGCAAATTATTAAGCTCAGCTTAAGATTGAATGCCTTTCAATGAATGCGTGGATATTTGCCTACTATAAGATGTTCACTTCTAAACATCTGCCCTACGCCTTCTATCAAAATTGCATTTGAAAATGTTTGTAAAATTTAAGTTCTCTTTAAACAAAGAACTTTCTAATCAGAATTCAAATCATAAATAAAAAAATCCGCATTACAAAAGAAAAAAAATTACCAATGGTCTGTCTGCCCCCCCCCCCCCCCACACCCCATCAAAAAACCATCAGCTGGCCGTTTGGATGTCCAAATCATTGGCAAAAAAAAAAAAAAAAAAAAAAAAAAAGAAGGCCAAAAAACAATTTCCCAACTACTACAAGAAATGAAGTAAATGTATCTGCGGCGATAACAAAACAAACGCAAAACCATTCAAATACACCGGGTAACTAAGTAAGGTTATCTCGAAGAGCAGCAGCAGCAGAGCAAAAAAAAGTACAGTTGTGCAGCAGTAGAAACGTAACATCAGACATACAAACACACAAAACAACATCCATAACAACAGCAACAACGACAACATTCATCGCCAAAGAATATAGCGCACAATAAAAGCAGCAACAGCAGCCAAACGAGGCGACAAACAAAATTGGTGGAGTGAGACAAAAAGGCATGGATGACGACGGGATGGTGGCATGGCAGGCAATGGGGTGAATGAATAATACAACATACCTACATATATACGTACATAGCGATATACATACATATATACTCTTGAAATATTTATATGTAAATATGTATGTACGTGTTTACTTATATACCAGTTAGCTATGTATGGATATTTGTATATATATACAACAACGACAGTGAAGTATATATGTACTTCATGTGTCTGCTGTATATAATGTATTAAAAAATGAAAAAAAAAACATCAACAACAACATCCAAACCACATTCTTACTAGTCGACGACACACAAAAACCAAATAAACAATAAGCAGTGACAGCAACAACAACCACAAGAACACCGCCAGCCACCAAAAGAAAAAAAAAGAGATGAGATGGTGACGACAACAAAACGACAATGATGTCTGCGACATGGCATAATCAGCCAACAATAATTAATTACAACAACATCTCATTAAGATATATACATACATACATATTTACAAACAAGTAAATAAACAACAATGTACCTATGAATATTTAATAATTACGACATTTTAATACATACATAAGTGTATTTGTATATAAATGCATGTACATATGTACTTATATACATAGACCCGACCCATATATGTACATATGTTATACATATGTACATAAATAATGGGTATGTTTTTTACATATTGGTTGTCAATTTTTTATTTACATAATGTATATGCAATGTGACAACATATATGTAAAATAACATATCGTGTAAAGTATCCATAAGTACATACATATGTACATATGTATGATAATTGATAATAACTTCCAGTCGTCTTTAGGTGTTATTGCGTTATATATGTACATAACATACATTTGTATGTACAGTGGACATTCTTACATACATAGAAAATACGCATGTATATGTGTACACACCTAAATTAATATTTACATTCAATGTACATACAAACAGTAAGTATATAACAGCACACGAAATGCATTTCTCTAGGGGTGGGGCATATTTTATATAAAGCAACGCCAGACACTATGCATAGACTTTTATAGAAGTCGTCATTAGAATACATACATATGTACATACATACATACATTAAGTCTCTGGAAATTAAACGTAATTACTTACTAAGGTGACATTAATAGCAGAACAACCCTTTTCATTCAGGTAGGCTCTATAGTAGCACCCTTTCGTTACAGAAATGGTCAATAGAAGCAGCCTTTCTTTCAAAATTCTTTCAGAAAGGGTCTATAAAAGCACCCTTTCGTAACAGAAAGGTTCTACAGAAGACGCTTTTCTATCGGAAAGGATCACTTTCGTTTCGGAAAGGGTCAATAGAAGCACCCTTTCATTTCGGTAAGGGTCTACAGATGAACCTTTCGTCTCAGAAAGGGTCTATAGAAACACCCTTTCGTTTCAGAAAGGGTCTATAGAAACACCATTTCGTTTCAGAAAGGGTCTATAGAAACACCCTTTCGTTTCAGAAAGGGTCAATGAAAGCACCCTTTCTATCAGGAAGGGACTATAGAAGCCCCCTTTCTATCAGAAAGGGTCAATAGAAGCCCCTTTTTATCAGAAAGGGTCAATAGAAGCCCCTTTTTATCAGAAAGGGTCAATAGAAGCCCCTTTTTATCAGAAAGGGTCAATAGAAGCACCCTTTCGTTTCGGAAAGGGTCAATAGAAGCCCCTTTCTATCAGAAAGGGTCAATAGAAGAACCCTTTCGATTCGGAAAAGGTCAATAGAAGCACCCTTTCGTTTCGGAAAGGGTCAATAGAAGCACCCTTTCGTTTCGGAAAGGGTCAATAGAAGCACCCTTTCATTTCGGAAAGGGTCTACAGATGCACCCTTTCGTCTCATTAAGGGTCTATAGAAGCACCTTTTCGTTTCAGAAAGGATCTATAGGAGCAAACTTTCGTTTCAGAAAGGGTCAATAGAAGCACCCTTTCTATCAGGAAGGGACTATAGAAACACCCTTTCGTTTCAGAAAGGGACTATAGAAACACCCTTTCGTTTCAGAAAGGGACTATAGAAACACCCTTTCATTTCAGAAAGGGTCAATGAAAGCACCCTTTCTATCAGAAAGAAGCCCCCTTTCTATCTGAAAGGGTCAATAGAAGCACCCTTTCGTTTCGGAAAGGGTCAATAGAAGCACCCTTTCGTTTCGGAAAGGGTCAATAGAAGCACCCTTTCGTTTCGGAAAGGGTCAATAGAAGAACCCTTTCGATTCGGAAAAGGTCAATAGAAGCACCCTTTCGTTTCGGAAAGGGTCAATAGAAGCACCCTTTCGTTTCGGAAAGGGTCAATAGAAGCACCCTTTCATTTCGAAAAGGGTCTACAGACGCACCCTTTCGTTTTAGAAAGGGTCTATAGAAGCAAACTTTCGTTTCAGAAAGGGTCAATAGAAGCACCCTTTCTATCAGGAAGGGACTATAGAAACACCCTTTCGTTTCAGAAAGGGACTATAGAAACACCCTTTCGTTTCAGAAAGGGTCAATAGAAGCCCCTTTCTATCAGAAAGGGTCAATAGAAGCCCCTTTCTATCAGAAAGGGTCAATAGAAGCCCCTTTCTATCAGAAAGGGTCAATAGAAGCACCCTTTCGTTTCGGAAAGGGTCAATAGAAGCACCCATTCGTTTCGGAAAGGGTCAATAGAAGCACCCTTTCATTTCGGAAAGGGTCTACAGATGCACCCTTTCGTCTCATTAAGGGTCTATAGAAGCACCCTTTCGTTTCAGAAAACACCATTTCGTTTCAGAACGGGTCTATAGAAACACCCTTTCATTTCGGAAAGGGTCTACAGATGCACCCTTTCGTCTCAGAAAGTATCTATAGAAGCACCCTTTCATTTCGAAAAGGGTCTACAGATGCACCCTTTCGTCTCAGAAAGTATCTATACACCGCTTCGTTTCAGAAAGGGATAATAGAAGCACCATTTCTTTCAGAAAGGGTTAATAAAAGCATCCTTTCGTTTCAGAAAGGATTAATAGAAGCACCATTTCTTTCAGAAAGGGCCAATGGAAACACCCTTTCTTTCAAAAAGGGTCAATAGATGCACCCTTTCGTATCAGGAGGGGCCTACAGGAGCACCCATTCATTCGGGGAGGGACTATATAAGCATCCTTTCGTTTCAGAAAGGGACTATAGAAGCACCATTTCTTTCGGAAAGGTCAAAAGCTATATTTCGATTCAGAAAGGGACTATAGAAGCATCCCTTCGTTTCAGAAAGGGACTATAGAAGTACCCTTTTGTTTCAGAAAGGGTCTATACAAAACACCCCTTCGTTTCAGAAAGGGTCTATAGAAGCACCCTTTCATTTCGGAAAGGGTCTATAGAAACACCCTTTCGTTTCAGAAAGGGTCAATGAAAGCACCCTTTTTATCAGGAAGGGACTATAGAAGCCCTCTTTCTATCAGAATGGGTATTAGAAGCCCCTTTTTATCAGAAAGTGTCAATAGAAGCACCCTTTCGTTTCGGAAAGGGTCAATAGAAGCCCCTTTCTATCAGAAAGGGTCAATAGAAGCACCCTTTCGTTTCGGAAAGGGTCAATAGAAGCCCCTTTCTATCAGAAAGGGTCAATTGAAGCGCCCAATCGTTTCGGAAAGGGTCAATAGAAGCACTCTTTCGTTTCGGAAAGGGTCAATAGAAGCACCCATTCGTTTCGGAAAGGGTCAATTGAAGCGCCCAATCGTTTCGGAAAGGGTCAATAGACGCACGCTTTCGTTTCGGAAAGGGTCAATAGAAGCACCCATTCGTTTCGGAAAGGGTCAATAGAAGCACCCTTTCATTTCGGAAAGGGTCAATAGAAGCACCCTTTCTATCAGGAAGGGACTATAGAAGCCCCTTTTTATCAGAAAGGGTCAATAGAAGCCCCTTTTTATCAGAAAGGGTCAATAGAAGCACCCTTTCGTTTCGGAAAGGGTCAATAGAAGCCCCTTTCTAGCAGAAAGGGTCAATAGAAGCCCCTTTCTAGCAGAAAGGGTCAATAGAAGCACCCTTTCGTTTCGGAAAGGGTCAATAGAAGCACCCATTCGTTTCGGAAAGGGTCAATAGAAGCGCCCAATCGTTTCGGAAAGGGTCAATAGACGCACCCTTTTGTTTCGGAAAGGGTCAATAGAAGCTCCCTTTCATTTCGGAAAGGGTCTACAGATGCACCCTTTCGTCTCAGGAAGTATCTATAGAAGCACCCTTTCATTTCGAAAAGGATCTACAGATGCACCCTTTAATTTCGGAAAGGGTCGATAGATGCATCCTTTAATTTCGGAAAGGGTCTACAGATGCACCCTTTCGTCTCAGAAAGTATCTATAGAAACACCCATTAGCTTCAGAAAGGGATAATCAAAGCATCCTTTCGTTTCATAAAGGGTTAATAGAAGCACCTTTTCATTCAGAAAGGGTTAATAGAAGCACCATTTCTTTCAGAAAGGGTCAATGGAAACACCATTTCTTTCAAAAAGGGTTAATAGAAGCACCATTTCTTTCAGAAAGGGTCAATATATGCACCCTTTCTTTCAAAAAGGGTCAATATATGCACCCTTTCGTATCAGGAGGGACTATAGAAGCACCCATTCATTCGGGGAGGGACTATAGAAGCATCCTTTCTTTTCAGAAAGGGACTATAGAAGCATCCTTTCTTTTCAGAAAGGGACTATAGAAGCATCCTTTCTTTTCAGAAAGGGACTATAGAAGCACCATTTCGTTTCAGAAAGGGTTAATAGAAGCACCCTTTCGTTTCAGAAAGGGTTAATAGAAGCACCCTTTCGTTTCAGAAAGGGTTAATAGAAGCACCCTTTCGTTTCAGAAAGGGTTAATAGAAGCACCCTTTCGTTTCAGAAAGGGTTAATAGAAGCACCCTTTCGTTTCAGAAAGGGTTAATAGAAGCACCCTTTCGTTTCAGAAAGGGTTAATAGAAGCACCCTTTCGTTTCAGAAAGGGTTAATAGAAGCACCCTTTCGTTTCAGAATGGGTTAATAGAAGCACCCTTTCGTTTCAGAAAGGGTTAATAGAAGCACCCTTTCGTTTCAGAAAGGGTTAATAGAAGCACCCTTTCGTTTCAGAAAGGGTTAATAGAAGCACCCTTTCGTTTCAGAAAGGGTTAATAGAAGCACCCTTTCGTTTCAGAAAGGGTTAATAGAAGCACCCTTTCGTTTCAGAAAGGGTTAATAGAAGCACCCTTTCGTTTCAGAAAGGGTTAATAGAAGCACCCTTTCGTTTCAGAAAGGGTTAATAGAAGCACCCTTTCGTTTCAGAAAGGGTTAATAGAAGCACCCTTTCGTTTCAGAAAGGGTTAATAGAAGCACCCTTTCGTTTCAGAAAGGGTTAATAGAAGCACCCTTTCGTTTCAGAAAGGGTTAATAGAAGCACGCTTTCGTTTCAGAAAGGGTTAATAGAAGCACCCTTTCGTTTCAGAAAGGGTTAATAGAAGCACCCTATCGTTTCAGAAAGGGTTAATAGAAGCACCCTTTCGTTTCAGAAAGGGTTAATAGAAGCACCCTTTCGTTTCAGAAAGGGTTAATAGAAGCACCCTTTCGTTTCAGAAAGGGTTAATAGAAGCACCCTTTCGTTTCAGAAAGGGTTAATAGAAGCACCCTTTCGTTTCAGAAAGGGTCTATAGAAGCATCCCTTCGTTTCAGGAAGGGTCTATAGAAGCATCCCTTCGTTTCAGAAAGGGTCTATAGAAGCATCCCTTCGTTTCAGAAAGGGTCTATAGAAGCATCCCTTCGTTTCAGAAAGGGTCTATAGAAGCATCCCTTCGTTTCAGAAAGGGTCTATAGAAGTATCCCTTCGTTTCAGAAAGGGTCTATAGAAGCATCCCTTCGTTTCAGAAAGGGTCTATAGAAGCATCCCTTCGTTTCAGAAAGGGTCTATAGAAGCATCCCTTCGTTTCAGAAAGGGTCTATAGAAGCATCCCTTCGTTTCAGAAAGGGTCTATAGAAGTATCCCTTCGTTTCAGAAAGGGTCTATAGAAGCATCCCTTCGTTTCAGAAAGGGTCTATAGAAGCATCCTTCGTTTCAGAAAGGGTTAATAGAAGCACCCTTTCGTTTCAGAAAGGGTTAATAGAAGCACCATTTCGTTTCGGAAAGGGTTAATAGAAGCACCCTTTCGTTTCGGAAAGGGTCAATAGAAGCACCCTTTCGTTTCGGAAAGGGTTAATAGAAGCACCCTTTCGTTTCGGAAAGGGTTAATAGAAGCACCCTTTCGTTTCGGAAAGGGTCAATAGAAGCACCCTTTCGTTTCGGAAAGGGTCAATAGAAGCACCCTTTCGTTTCGGAAAGGGTCAATAGAAGCACCCTTTCGTTTCAGAAAGGGTTAATAGAAGCACCCTTTCATTTCGGAAAGGGTGAATAGAAGCACCCTTTCATTTCGGAAAGGGTCTGTAGAAACACCCTTTCGTTTCGGAAAGGGTCTACAGATGCACCCTTTCGTCTCATTAAGGGTCTATAGAAGCACCCTTTCGTTTCAGAAAGGGTCTACAGATGCACCCTTTCGTCTCATTAAGGGTCTATAGAAGCACCCTTTCGTTTCAGAAAGGGTCTATAGAAGCACCCTTTCGTTTCAGAAAGGGTTAATAGAAGCACCCTTTCATTTCGGAAAGGGTCAATAGAAGCCCCTTTCTATCAGAAAGGGTCAATAGAAGCACCCTTTCGTTTCGGAAAGGGTCAATAGAAGCACCCTTTCGTTTCAGAAAGGTTCTATAGAAGCACCCTTTCGTTTCAGAAAGGGTTAATAGAAGCACCCTTTCGTTTCAGAAAGGGTTAATAGAAGCACCCTTTCATTTCGGAAAGGGTCAATAGAAGCCCCTTTATATCAGAAAGGGTCAATAGAAGCACCCTTTCGTTTCGGAAAGGGTCAATAGAAGCACCCTTTCGTTTCGGAAAGGGTCAATAGAAGCACCCTTTCGTTTCGGAAAGGGTCAATAGAAGCACCCTTTCGTTTCAGAAAGGGTCTATAGAAGCACCCAATCGTTTCGGAAAGGGTCAATAGAAGCACCCTTTCGTTTCGGAAAGGGTCAATAGAAGCACCCTTTCGTTTCGGAAAGGGTCAATAGAAGCACCCTTTCGTTTCGGAAAGGGTCAATAGAAGCACCCTTTCGTTTCAGAAGGGTTAATAGAAGCACCCTTTCATTTCGGAAAGGGTGAATAGAAGCACCCTTTCATTTCGGAAAGGGTCTGTAGAAACACCCTTTCGTTTCGGAAAGGGTCTACAGATGCACCCTTTCGTCTCATTAAGGGTCTATAGAAGCACCCTTTCGTTTCAGAAAGGGCTAATAGAAGCACCCTTTCATTTCGGAAAGGGTCAATAGAAGCCCCTTTCTATCAGAAAGGGTCAATAGAAGCACCCTTTCGTTTCGGAAAGGGTCAATAGAAGCACCCTTTCGTTTCAGAAAGGGTCTATAGAAGCACCCTTTCGTTTCAGAAAGTGTTAATAGAAGCACCCTTTTATTTCGGAAAGGGTCAATAGAAGCACCCTTTCGTTTCGGAAAGGGTCAATAGAAGCACCCTTTCGTTTCGGAAAGGGTCAATAGAAGCACCCTTTCGTTTCGGAAAGGGTCAATAGAAGCACCCTTTCGTTTCGGAAAGGGTGAATAGAAACACCCTTTCGTTTCAGAAAGGGTCTATAGAAACACCATTTCGTTTCAGAAAGGGTCTATAGAAACACCCTTTCGTTTCAGAAAGGGTCAATGAAAGCACCCTTTCGTTTCAGAAAGGGTCAATGAAAGCACCCTTTCGTTTCAGAAAGGGTCAATGAAAGCACCCTTTCTATCAGGAAGGGACTATAGAAGCCCCCTTTCTATCAGAAAGGGTCAATAGAAGCCCCTTTCTATCAGAAAGGGTAAATAGAAGCACCCTTTCGTTTCGGAAAGGGTCAATTGAAGCGCCCAATCGTTTCGGAAAGGGTCAATAGACGCACCCTTTCGTTTCGGAAAGGGTCAATAGAAACACCCATTCGTTTCGGAAAGGGTCTATAGAAGCACCCTTTCATTCCGGAAAGGGTCTATAGAAACACCCTTTCGTTTCAGAAAGGGTTAATGAAAGCACCCTTTTTATCAGGAAGGGACTATAGAAGCCCCTTTCTATCAGAAAGGGTCAATAGAAGCCCCTTTCTATCAGAAAGGGTCAATAGAAGCCCCTTTCTATCAGAAAGGGTAAATAGAAGCACCCTTTCGTTTCGGAAAGGGTCAATAGAAGCCCCTTTCTATCAGAAAGGGTCAATAGAAGCACCCTTCCGTTTCGGAAAGGGTCAATAGAAGCGCCCAATCGTTTCGGAAAGGGTCAATAGACGCACCCTTTCGTTTCGGAAAGGGTCAATAGAAGCACCCATTCGTTTCGGAAAGGGTCAATAGAAGCACCCTTTCATTTCGGAAAGGGTCTACAGATGCACCCTTTCGTCTCAGAAAGTATCTATAGAAGCACCCTTTCATTTCGAAAAGGGTCTACAGATGCACCCTTTAATTTCGGAAAGGGTCTATAGATGCACCCTATAATTTGAGAAAGGGTCTACAGATGCACCCTTTCGTCTCAGAAAGGGATAATAGAAGCACCATTTCTTTCAGAAAGGGTTAATAGAAGCACCATTTCTTTCAGAAAGGGTTAATAGAAGCACCCTTTCGTTTCAGAAAGGGTTAATAGAAGCACCCTTTCGTTTCAGAAAGGGTTAATAGAAGCACCCTTTCGTTTCAGAAAGGGTTAATAGAAGCACCCTTTCGTTTCAGAAAGGGTTAATAGAAGCACCCTTTCGTTTCAGAAAGGGTTAATAGAAGCACCCTTTCGTTTCAGAAAGGGTTAATAGAAGCACCCTTTCGTTTTAGAAAGGGTTAATAGAAGCACCCTTTCGTTTCAGAAAGGGTTAATAGAAGCACCCTATCGTTTCAGAAAGGGTTAATAGAAGCACCCTTTCGTTTCAGAAAGGGTTAATAGAAGCACCCTTTCGTTTCAGAAAGGGTTAATAGAAGCACCCTTTCGTTTCAGAAAGGGTTAATAGAAGCACCCTATCGTTTCAGAAAGGGTTAATAGAAGCACCCTTTCGTTTCAGAACGGGTTAATAGAAGCAGCCTTTCGTTTCAGAAAGGGTTAATAGAAGCACCCTTTCGTTTCAGAAAGGGTTAATAGAAGCACCCTTTCGTTTCAGAAAGGGTTAATAGAAGCACCCTTTCGTTTCAGAAAGGGTTAATAGAAGCACCCTTTCGTTTCAGAAAGGGTTAATAGAAGCACCCTTTCGTTTCAGAAAGGGTTAATAGAAGCACCCTTTCGTTTCAGAAAGGGTTAATAGAAGCACCCTTTCGTTTCAGAAAGGGTTAATAGAAGCACCCTTTCGTTTCAGAAAGGGTTAATAGAAGCACCCTTTTGTTTCAGAAAGGGTTAATAGAAGCACCCTTTCGTTTCAGAAAGGGTTAAAAGAAGCACCCTTTCGTTTCAGAAAGGGTTAATAGAAGCACCTTTTCTTTCAGTAAGAGCCAATAGAAGCTCCCTTTCTTTCAGTAAGGGCCAATAGAAGCACCATTTCATACAGAAAGGGTCAATAGAAGCACCCTTTCTTTGAGAAAGGGTCAATAGAAGCACCCTTTCTTTGAGAAAGGGTCAATAGAAGTACCCTTTCGGATCAGGAGGCACCTATAGAAGCACCCTTTTATTCGGGAAGGCACTATAGAAGCAACATTTCGTTTCAGAAAGAGACTATAGAAGCACCCTTTCATTCAGGAAGGGTCTAGAGAAGCAGCCTTTTATTTCAGAAAGGGTCTAGAGAAGCAGCCTTTCGTTTCAGAAAGGGTCTACGGAAGCGCCCTTTCATTTCAGAAAGTCTACGGAAGCACCCTTTTATTTCAGAAAGGTTACGGAAGCACCATTTCTTTTCAGAAAGGGTCTACCGAAGCACACTTTCTTTGAAAAAAGTATCTATAGAAGCAATATTTCTTTCCGAAAGGGCGTTACGATCATGGCGTCAGGTGCCTTCCCTGGTGTCATTTGTGAAAGACTGAACTTGACTGATCTTGCCAACTTTTTTCACACGAGGAATATGCAAACCATTAAATCTACATCCGCTCTGTTCACCACATGGAGTGCAGAGGTGAGCACTTAGTTCATTATCATGTTAGACTTATTAACCACGTACAACGCGAAAGGTCGGTCTGTAGTAAGATATGCGATGCCAGTGTGGTCCGCGAGAATACATAAGTGGAACGGCATGGAAAAAATATCCAAACCTGTCAGAATACCGCCTTGAGAACAGCAACAAGGTGCCAACTCATGCCTTCTGTGGACCATTTACAGTACTTTCTCGGGTGTTACCGTGACAGTCATCCTAATCACCATATGGTGGATAGGTAGGAACATAGAAACAGGTTTGAATATCGACTAAATCGGTATACTCCTTCACCCAACATTTCCAAAAAGTACAGTTTAAGAGCTTTTTTCGGATAGTTTTAAAATTGTTTGCAACAAGTTGTTATTGCGGGCCCTGTTGCGAGGGCATGTTCAAGCTTCAAGAAAACCTGCTGACACCAACTAAACTGGGTAGTACGTAATGTAACCCTCGAAGGGAGAAATCGATTTGGTGCAAACGTTGTAGATCGTATTATTTCTTATACACTCGGATTTTGATTTTGGATCGGACCACTCATTTGAATGCTCCCACACAACGTTTGGAAAGAGTGCAGTTTAAGCTCACGCCTGGGATCGTTTTTTCTTTTTTAAATTTTTGGCAACATGTTGTGTATGCGGCAAGTCCATACTTGCTGAGAAATTGACCTAAAATTTAAAAAACCCCTATAGACCTTAAAAGTATTTGGTTTAATTATTTTCTTTAGGTCCAATGCTAAGTGTATATCTTTGTCGACTGATACTTTCTAACTTGCTTTAGTACTCTAATAAAGAAGATTTTCATGGCTAACATTTTGTTTAATCATTTCACCTTTAACATAGTGGCGGGCTGGCTGGCTGGCAGCAATCTATGGCCGCCACCCATTCATACCCCTAAACTCCGAACATAAACAAATTTATTCAATTGCATACACTTTTGTATATTTCGCGAAATGTTGGCTTACATGATTAGAAAATTCGAACGCATTGCCGCCATGAGCACGTCGTCTACAACAACAAAACTCAACGGCTCACCCCTCTCTCTAACCCCAATGTCTAACTATTGCATATCTCTGCTACTGCCACTTCCTGAAATCATTCTGAATGATTTTCCTAGACATCTTGTATACAACTTTATTATATATATTTTTGTATGTATATAAATATATATACAAAGGCTTACGTCTCCCCACACATACACACACACCTATAGCTTTTGGATTTACACACATAGGATTTAACTATGAGCGCACCTACCACCATCACCACCACACACCACCTAGTAAAATCTATTGGTAATGGCTTGACACTGCTTCCGTCCTACCACAACAGCAATTTGGCTGGTTGCAATTACCACCTACATACACACACATCCACATGTACAAACATACAAATTGCACACAAAATACATTGCCATATTTCAACGAAATACCTCTCCCCTCCGCCCCAATCTATTGTGCAACAGCAGCAGCAACAACAACAACGGCTGTTGATATTTGTGTATTTATACTTTTGGAGTTGCATTTTTGTAAGCAATACATCCATCCATTCATTTGTACATCGCTACCTCCCGACCCCACCCCTCTGCCTATCATGTCTCAGCCCATTTGGTGGGAGTACAAGCATCATCATCTATTGCAGTGATGGGCTGTGGTGTGCTGCTGGTGGTGATACTGGTGAAGGTCCGTCGGTCTCCTATTCTCTCAACCCAGTAAATCCCAGCTGTCTTTTCTTTATCACATACCTACCTACCGACATACATATGCATGTATATAACTGCACTTGACGACTGGCTGGCTGACTGTTTGAATGCAGGATCCTACCCGTCGCTCTTCTTTATCCATTCCCTTTGTGCGTTGTATCCTTTTTGTGCAATGGTGTTGCATTCGCAATAATCTTTTTTGTTTTTGTTGGTCATGCTTTGTTGGTGCAATTTTTAAAGTCGACTGGAGATTCTTTAATATAATTTGATGATGATGATGTTGTTTTTGATTTTGTTAACAATTCTTTAAAGGCCTTTTTTTCTTTGGTAAAAAAAATCCTTTAAAGAATTGTTACCAGAATTTGTATAAAAATATTACAATTTACGTGCTATGGGTAATGAAGGCATACATTTAGTAAGGAGCGTGCTTCAAACAAAGAGTCTATTGAAGGATCCTTTCATTGAGTAAGTGTTTATAGAAGCATCCTTTTATTCAGAAAAGCTCTATGGAAGTACCCTTTCATCCAGAAAGGACCTATAGAAGCCTCCTTTCATTCAGAAAAGGTCTATAGAAACAGCCTTTTATTCAGAAAGGGTCTACAGAAGCACCCTTTTATTCAGAAAGGGTCTACAGAAGCACCCTTTCATTCAGAAAGTGTCTACAGAAGCACCCTTTCATTCAGAAAGGGTCTACAGAAGCACCCTTTCATTCAGAAAGGCTCTACAAAAGCACCCTTTCATTCAAAAAGGGTCAATAGAAGCACCCTTTCATTCAAAAAGAGACAATAGAAGCACCCTTTTATACAGAGAAGGTCTATAGAAGCACCCTTTCATTCAGAAAAGGTATATTGAAGCATCCTTTTAAACCGAAAGGGTCTACAGAAGCACCCTTTCATTCAGAAAGTGTCTATAGAAGCACCCTTTCATTCAGAAAGGGTCTATAGAAGCAACCTTTCATTCAGAAAGGGTCTATAGAAGCACCCTTTCATTCAGAAAGGGTCTACAGAAGCACCCTTTCATTCAGAAAGTGTCTATAGAAGCACCCTTTCATTCAGAAAGGGTCTATAGAAGCACCCTTTCATTCAGAAAGGGTCTATAGAAGCACCCTTTCATTCAGAAAGGGTCTATAGAAACACCCTTTCATTGAGAAAGGGTCTATAGAAGCACCCTTTCATTCAGAAAGGGTCTATAGAAGCACCCTTTCATTCAGAAAGGGTCTTTCATTCAGAAAGGGTCTATAGAAGCACCCTTTCATTCAGAAAGGGTCTATAGAAGCACCCTTTCATTCAGAAAGGGTCTATAGAAGCACCCTTTCATTCAGAAAGGGTCTATAGAAGCACCCTTTCATTCAGAAAGGGTCTATAGAAGCACCCTTTCATTCAGAAAGGGTCTATAGAAGCACCCTTTCATTCAGAAAGGGTCTATAGAAGCACCCTTTCATTCAGAAAGGGTCTATAGAAGCACCCTTTCATTCAGAAAGGGTTTATAGAAGCACCCTTTCATTCAGAAAGGGTCTATAGAAGCACCCTTTCATTCAGAAAGGGTCTATAGAAGCACCCTTTCATTCAGAAATGGTCTATAGAAGCACCCTTTCATTCAGAAAGGGTCTATAGAAGCACCCTTTCATTCAGAAAGGGTCTATAGAAGCACCCTTTCATTCAGAAAGGGTCTATAGAAGCACCCTTTCATTCAGAAAGGGTCTATAGAAGCACCCTTTCATTCAGAAAGGGTCTATAGAAGCACCCTTTCATTCAGAAAGGGTCTATAGAAGCACCCTTTCATTCAGAAAGGGTCTATAGAAGCACCCTTTCATTCAGAAAGGGTGTATAGAAGCACCCTTTCATTCAGAAAGGGTGTATAGAAGCACCCTTTCATTCAGAAAGGGTGTATAGAAGCACCCTTTCATTCAGAAAGGGTGTATAGAAGCACCCTTTCATTCAGAAAGGGTGTATAGAAGCACCCTTTCATTCAGAAAGGGTGTATAGAAGCACCCTTTCATTTAGAAAGGGTGTATAGAAGCACCCTTTCATTCAGAAAGGGTGTATAGAAGCACCCTTTCATTCAGAAAGGGTGTATAGAAGCACCCTTTCATTCAGAAAGGGTCTATAGAAGCACCCTTTCATTCAGAAAGGGTCTATAGAAGCACCCTTTCATTCAGAAAGGGTGTATAGAAGCAACCTTTCATTCAGAAAGGGTCTATTGAAGCATCCTTTTAAACCGAAAGGGTCTATAGAAGCACCCTTTCATTCAGAAAGGATCTGAAAAAGCACGCTTTCATTCAGAGAGGGTCTATAGAAGCACCCTTTCTTTCAGAAAGGGTCTATAGAAGCAACCTTTCGTTCGGAAAGGATCTATGGAAGAACCCCTTCATACGGAAAGGGTCTATAGAAGCACTCTTTCATTCGGAAAGGGTCTATAGAAGCACTCTTTCATTCGAAAAGGGTCTATGGAAGCACCCTTTCATACCAAGAGGGTCTGTAGAAGCATCCTTTCATTCAGAAAAGGCCTACAGAAGCACCCTTTCATGGGGAAGGGGGCACACTTTCATTCACAAAGGGTCGATAGAAGCACCCTTTCATTCACAAAGGGTCGATAGAAGCACCCTTTCATTCACAAAGGGTCGATAGAAGCACCCTTTCATTCACAAAGGGTCGATAGAAGCACCCTTTCATTCACAAAGGGTCGATAGAAGCACCCTTTCATTCACAAAGGGTCGATAGAAGCACCCTTTCATTCAGAAAGGGTCTATAGAAGCACCCTTTCATTCAGAAAAGGTCTATTGAAGCACCCTTTCATTCAGAAAAGGTCTATTGAAGCATCCTTTTAAACCGAAAGGGTCTATAGAAGCACCCTTTCATTCAGAAAGGGTCTATAGAAGCACCCTTTCATTCAGAAAGGGTCTATAGAAGCACCCTTTCATTCAGAAAGGGTCTATAGAAGCACCCTTTCATTCAGAAAGGGTCTATAGAAGCACCCTTTCATTCAGAAAAGGTCTATTTAAGCATCCTTTCTGAATGAAAGGGTCTATAGAAGCACCCTTTCATTCAGAAAGGGTCTATAGAAGCACCCTTTCATTCAGAAAGGGTCTGTAGAAGCACCCTTTCATTCAGAAAGGGTTAATAGAAGCACCCTTTCGTTTCAGAAAGGGTTAATAGAAGCACCCTTTCGTTTCAGAAAGGGTTAACAGAAGCACCCTTTCGTTTCAGAAAGGGTTAATAGAAGCACCCTTTCTTCCAGAAAGGGTCTATAGAAGCACCCTTTCATTCAGAAAGGGTGTATAGAAGCACCCTTTCATTCAGAAAGGGTGTATAGAAGCACCCTTTCATTCAGAAAGGGTGTATAGAAGCACCCTTTCATTCAGAAAGGGTCTATAGAAGCACCCTTTCATTCAGAAAGGGTCTATAGAAGCACCCTTTCATTCAGAAAGGGTCTATAGAAGCACCCTTTCATTCAGAAAGGGTCTATAGAAGCACCCTTTCATTCAGAAAGGGTCTATAGAAGCACCCTTTCATTCAGAAAGGGTCTATAGAAGCACCCTTTCATTCAGAAAGGGCCTATAGAAGCACCCTTTCATTCAGAAAGGGTCTATAGAAGCACCCTTTCATTCAGAAAGGGCCTATAGAAGCACCCTTTCATTCAGAAAGGGTCTATAGAAGCACCCTTTCATTCAGAAAGGGTCTATAGAAGCACCCTTTCATTCAGAAAGGGTCTATAGAAGCACCCTTTCATTCAGAAAGGGTCTATAGAAGCACCCTTTCATTCAGAAAGGGTCTGTAGAAGCACCCTTTCATTCAGAAAGGGTATATAGAAGCACCCTTTCATTCACAATGGGTATATAGAAGCACCCTTTCATTCAGAAAGGGCCTATAGAAGCACCCTTTCATTCAGAAAGGGTCTATAGAAGCACCCTTTCATTCAGAAAGGGTCTATAGAAGCACCCTTTCATTCAGAAAGGGTCTATAGAAGCACCCTTTCATTCAGAAAGGGTCTATAGAAGCACCCTTTCATTCAGAAAGGGTCTGTAGAAGCACCCTTTCATTCAGAAAGGGTATATAGAAGCACCCTTTCATTCAGAAAAGGTCTATAGAAGCACCCTTACATATTGAAAGGATCTATAGAAGCACGTTTTCATTCTGAAAGGGTTTCTAGAAGCACCCTTTCATTCAGAAAAGGTCTATAGTCATTCAGAAAAGTTCTATAGAAGCACCCTTTCATTCAGAAAGGGTCTATAGAAGCACCCTTTCATTCAGAAAGCGTCTATAGAAGCACCCTTTCATTCAGAAAGGGTCTATAGAAGCACCCTTTCATTAAGAAAAGGTCTATAGAAGCACCCTTTCATTCAGAAAGAGTCTATAGAAGCACCAGTCCAATGATATAGGATCTAGTTTTTATCGCCGAGTCCAAACGGTTGTCTTACTAGACATCAATTGTACAGAAGTTTTACATACCTGAAATATTCAGGAAATGTCAGCAACATTACACACCACGGTAGCTAACACCTACACTACAAACGCTTTCCAAAACTCCTTTTTTTAACTACGTAAATGTTCATTTTTTATACCCTCACCGACTGCCCGTCTGTCTGGCTGGCTGGTGCGTACGCTAACTCTCGAAGATCAACCTATTCGGTCCAATATTTGGCTTTGCTAATAATTTGTCTAAACTTAGTTTAAGTTCGAAAATGGGTTGTATCGGAACAGGTACCTCCCCCACAAAAATTCAAAAATGTTCGGAAAAAATGTGCGCCCGATAACTCTTGAAGGGAGTGACCGATTTGGTCCATACTTTAGACATCCTAATATATCTATCTACAGGTTCGAATATGGAATATATTTATCCACTCCTTCGTGCACCTCCGACACAAATTTTCGGAAGTTCGAAGAGAAGCCATATCGGTCCACTCCTTCAGGTACCTAACCCACAATAGTTCAAAAATGTTCGAAAAAATTGTACGCGCGAAATTTCGTGAAGGGTGTAACCGATTTGGTGTATACTTTACACATCCTAATATATCTACCAGACATAGATCAGGTTCGAATATGGACTATATTTGTCCACTTCTTCGATTACCTCCCACACAAAATTTCGGATAAGTTCACTTTAAGTCCATTTCTTGAATCACTTTCATTTCTGTTGAAGCAACTTGAATTCACTGCCTCAATGGCGATGGTAAAAGTTTTTTCAGGGGCAAGTCCATACTTTTTGAGAAAACAGCCCGAAAGATGTGAAAACCCCCTTTGGCACCATTTGTAGTGGCTGGAGAACACGGTAGCTCTCGAACTGATTTACCTATTTGGTTCAAAATTTGGCCTTCCTCATATTTTGTCTATACTCAGTTTCAGTTCGAAGATGGACAATACTGGTTCACAGCTTCCGGTACTTCATTCCAATATTTAAAAAATGATATGAACGATATCTCTTGAACGGGGCAACCAATTTGGTCCTAACGTTTGTCCAATTTTAGTTTAACTTGTGAAATGAGCCATATCGGCCCTTTTGTGTGCTCTTGTGTCTAAATGCAATCTTTGGAAACGTATACCGATGCTGTTCGTTGTGGTTCTGTTTGCGTGGGCAAGTCCATGGGCTGAGGGTATATCTCTGTCGTTGTTTCATTTAGGGTTCACGGATCCACCACTCTTGTTAATGTTTTTGTACAGTCATTAATGGGTTGAGAGAGTTCCTGTTCGTTTTTTACCTGTTTCAGCAGGACGTTTGTAATACTTCTAGTAATCATCACAGCGAATCAAATTACAATACCACGAAACACAAGCATAAATACATATTTTGATTAACGTCCATATACTAAATTTAATCATATTATTGAGATATTCATCCGAAAACTTATACATACATATCTATGACTATGTAACAGAGAATAAATCTCCATACCTATATATTTCCATGTAGTTGATTACCATGCAGATATCTCTTATACATATTTGTATAGAATATGTATGTATTTATGTACAAACACAAGTTATATTTCTTATGTACATCGAAAAGCGAGCATGCATACCGCCCCCTTTCCCCCGCGGGGGTTTTGTATGGAGGAATTAAGTGCATTCGCATAGCTGTGAACAGAGAGACAGCCAACCAGCCAGCAGCCAGCCAAAACAACAAACGACCAAACACTAACAACTTTGAAAATTTTGCAAAACTGCTCAAAAACCCGTACCACTCATGCCGAGCTATGCCGGCACGCAAACTACGTAAATATCCACAAGAGAAATTAACGTCTATCGGATTATATTTACGCAAGCAATGCACACACTCACACGTATGTGCATAACGCAGAACACAATTAACAGGATCTTGAACAAGGTTTGAACAAAATCCGAATTTGCCTTTGACCCAGAGGTCTATTTCACGTGAATAGGACATTGATGGCCATATAGGTGTGGAACTGCTGAAATTCAGAGATCATATCGGTGAAAAATTGCTCCTTCAAGTGACAAATGCATGATGGACGACGAACGCAATAGCCAGCGTCACATCAAAACACATCTTCAATATGAACCATAGTGCAAAACAAGTAAAAAAGTATCAGTCGACAGAGATGTACCCTCAGCTTATGTGAATTGAAACTTTTATCTACGGACAGATCGAATGTATTTAGGGTCTTTTCAGAATTTTATGGCGCTTTTTGGACATTTGAACTTGACGAAAAAAAAAAATTGGATTAGGTTTAAAGTTCAAAAGTGTTGCGAAGGAGATACTTAAAGCAATGGATCGACATAGTCCATTATGGAAGTGGATCTTATTTTGTGAGTCATATCTCTTCGATAGATATCGCGCCCACTAGTCATTTCAGTGGGCCATCTATAACTTTTGGACCCTTATGCCGGGAAAACATAAATTTGCTGTAAACAGGATCACAACGAACAGCATTGGTATACTTTTCCAAAGGATCTTCGAACAGACCCTAAACTGCACCTAGACACAAATGTTGAACTTTTGTGGGGTAGGTACCTTAAGGAGATTATCGATATGGGAAATTTTAGAAGTTAAACAAATTTTGGACAAATTTTTAGGAGATCCAAAGTTTGGACCAAATTGGTTGCCCCGTTCAAGAGATATGGTGCATACCATTTTAGTGATATTTTTTTCTTAAATATTTGAGTGGAAGTACGGGAAATATAACGAAGGTCAAATTTTGAACCAAATCGGTTGATCAGTTCTAGAGTTATCGTGCTCTCCAGCCACCACATATGGTGCAATAGGGGGGTTTTTACACCTTTCGGCCTGTTTTCTCAAGAAGTATGGACTTTCCCCGAAAAAAAAAACATTTTTCGTCGTAATGGAGGCAGCGAATGCAAGATGCTTCAACAAAAAACAAAGTGATTCGAGAGCAGGTCTTAAAGTGAACTTATTTTTGTGTGCGCGGTACCTGAAGGAGTGGACAAATATAGTCCATATTCGCGCATGACCTATATCTGGTAGATATATTAGGAAGTGTAAAGTATGGACCGGATCGGTCACTCCCTTCAAGAGTTGTCGTACACACACTTTTTTACGAACATTTTTGAACTTTTGTGGGGGAGGTACCTGAAGGAGTGGACCGATATGGCTTATCTTCGAACTTACAATAAGGTTGCACAAAATATTACCAAGGCCACATTTAGGATCGAATCGGCAGATCCGTTCGAGAGTTATCTTGCGCTCCATCCACTACACACGATGTTGTAGGGGCTTTTTGCATCTTTCAGGCTATTTTCACAGGAAGTATGGACTTGCCCCTGATGAAACTTGTACCTTCGTTAGGGGGGGCCGTGAATACAAGTTGCTACAACAAAAATCAAAGCGATTCGAGAGCAGGCCCTAAACTGAACTTTTCCAAAATTTTGTGTGGGAGGTACCCGAAGGAGTGGACAAATATTGTCCATATTTGAATCTGATCTATATCTGGTAGATACATTAGGATGTGTAAAGTATGGACCAAATCGGTCACTCCCTTCAAGGGTTGTCGTGCAAATGTTTTACCGAATCGGCAGATCCGTTCGAGAGTTATCTTGTGCTCCAACCACTATACACGGTGTCATGGGAGTTTTTTTTCAACTTTCAGGCTATTTTCACAGGAAGTATGGACTTGCCCCTGATGAAACTTGTACCTTCGTATGGGGGGCAGTGAATACAAGTTGCTACAACAAAAATCAAAGCGATTCGAGAGCAGGCCCTAAACTGAACTTTTCCCAAATTTTGTGTGGGAGGTACCAGAAGGAGTGGATCAATTGATTCCAGTTTGGAACCTCAGCTAAGTCTGGCAGAAATTTCACTATGTGCAAAGTATGAACGAAATCGGTTACTCCCTTTAAGAGTTATTGTGTGCACAAATTTTCCGAACTTTTGTGGGGGAGGTACCGGAAGGAGTGGACCGATATAACCCATCTTCGAACTTAAACTAAGTTCGGACAAAATATTAAAACAAGAATCGGTTGATCCGTTCGAGTTATTCGAGTTATAGTGCGCTCCAACCAGCCAGACAGACGGACGGACATGGCTAAATCAACTCCAAATTGTCTGAAACGGATTTTGTCCAACCATACTTGGGGTCTAAAACCATTATTTCGATGAGGCACATTTTGACCGTATGAAAGTGTATAAAGTGGCAGGGAAAATCTACTCCACAATTCTAAAGTTAACTATTAATTGTCCTTAAGACCTGTAAAATTCGCCACGTTCGCTAAAATAAGGTTGGAGATCAAGGATCCCATTCGATGGAGTTCTGGCAGAAGTATAGGGCAATAAGTCCTTTCTTTGTACGCTCCTCGATATTTCTTTTGCATGTCATGTAGTGGTCCAGGATTGTACCGAGAGAAAGTTCTAACCTGGTGACTAGAATTCGGAAATTTTGCGTTTGTTGGTGAATAGTAAGGGGTTTGACATGGCACGCTGGACCGCCGCCAGTTGAATTAGAATACCTTGCATAAAGGCCTTGGTACATAAGCTGATTCGCCTGGTTGCCTTGTTTTCCTGCTTCATTTCTGACATAACAAAAATAAAAGAATAAAGGAGGCCTAGAAAATTTCGTACTGGGTTGACGTTTTCTTTTTTATTCTTTTATCAGAAGCAAGCAAGGCAAGCAGGCGAGACAGCTTATGTACCGAGGCCTTAAGAATCGACAAGGTTGCTGAAAATGTCCTACTTCTGTGTTAATTTTTTTCAAATCTGCTTGATAGGATTGTTGATCTAGAGGTTCTTCCTTATATCGATGCCCTACTGACATGCCTTGGTGGGGGAGACCAATCCACCATACGGCGATCAGGATGGCTCTCAGCGTAACCTTCGAGCAAGTACTGCAACGAGAGCATACCATTGTGTTACCGTAGTGGATGAATTTTCGACTCCCTATGCAGATGGTTCACTGATGACATGGGGAGGCACCCTGTTGCTGTTACCAGGGCGGCGTTTTTACAGGTTTGAATACAGTTCGATCGCGTGGCACTTATGTTCACCGACAACACTGTCTTTATGAAAGGTCAACACGGTTTCTTCGTCTGCACTCCAAGCCGTTGACCGGACTTTAGGACGTTATTCCTAAATTTCAGCCTGTCGCAGATAGCTGTGCCATGACGTCAATATGCTGATTAATGTTACCTCTAGAATTTTACGTCTAAAGTTAATTGTCGGAATTCTGGTACCATCGATCAGGATATTCAATTCTGTGCTCGGAATTCTGGTACCATGGAACCAGGATATTCAGTTCTGTGCTCATTTCTGCAGTTCATGAGGTAAAAATAGTGGCCCTAGATTTAGTTGAGGATATTTGTTGTTATATATTGGCTTTTCTGCCTTATTTGGCTTTGGGCCAATTTCCGTTCTGGGATGTAACCACAAAGGTACTGTAGTTAGTTGGGTAGATTTGCAGAGTAGTTGAAAAGGTGCAGTGTGTCGTGCGTACCTATGTCTCATGCTGGGCAGATATTTTGCACGGTGTCCTTGCGATATAGGAATTTAAGCACCCTATTCACCATATGGTGATTAGGATGGCTCTCACGCAACGGAAGTATGCCATTATGTTGCTGTACTGGTAGAATCATTGTCTCCTCATGTAGATGGCCCACTGAAGAAATGAGGAGGCACCCTGTTGCAGTTCTCAGGGCGGCATTCTGACACTTTAGAATACTGTTCCACTGCGTTGCATTTATGTTCGCGGGGCACACAGGGGCCGCATACTTTACCACAGACCGATATATCACCATATAACGCGACTACCACTGGTCAAGAAGGTTTCTTATCTGCACCCTTCAAATGCTACTGGATAAAACCTTTTTCCAACATCTTAACTTATGGCAGATAGCTAAGTCATGCGCGGACGACATGAACATGCTATCGAATGTGACCCCTAGAATTTTTGGGGTAGTTGGTTGTCGGAATTCTGCTGCCATCGATCACGGCATTCAACTCATTGCTCGCATCTGCCGTCTATGTGGCGGACAGAGAGGTCATAGATTTAGTGGCGGATATTTGCATACGAGAGACACTAAACAACTTTCTGGCCTAGACAGCACGCAGTTTATCCGGGCGTCATTTGACATTTTTTTGGAAAGTTTGACAGTTTTTAGCCTAAGCGTACTCAGGACACATTCAAAACTTGGTTTTTGAATGCTTTTACAGCATCTTCTGGCAATGAAATGAAGTCATTGGATCGCCAGTCAGGGCTGTACCTCGCATGATCCATCAATTCCACGTTTTGTCCGGTTTGAATCGATGTGTGAGAGCTCGCATTGTCATGATGCAGAACGATTCGTCTTCTCTTGTTGTTTTTCGAATATCTCAGGAGACTTGTGGTAAACAAATTGTAGTGTACCACTCAGAATTACCCGTCCCACATATCTGAAGCCGTATAGTCGACACATGGTCAGTATTGGCGAAGAAACAGGGGACTATTTGCTTTAAAGGTCTTCTTCCATGAACAACTTTCATTGGATTTGGCTCGCTTTGGAAGACACAAACGGTCGATTTGGGTTTTGTTTCGGGTCCCTAAGCATAGATCCAAGATTCTTCGTCTGTGAAGGTCTTATAAATGTCGTTGGAAGCACCGTGAATGTTTTTATTCACAATTTCTTTGCACCAATCCACAAGAGCTTTTTTTGAGCGATCGACCAATGTTTCTGGATCTAGCGAGAAAAATCCATTTCTGCGGCCAGGTGCTCATGCAATATCAAATGTTAATTGGTGCAAGAAATGTCCAAGGATGCCTCTATCTCACGGTATATAATATGGCGATCTTGCGTTATCCGTTCACGCATGGCTTTATTATTTTCTGGCACAACGCCCGATTTTGGGCGACCCTCATGACCTTCGTTTTTGGCAAGTGTCGGTTACGATTGAATTCATTAAACCATTTTTTCATAGTGCTATAGGATGGTCCTTTATCGACGTGCAAAGATTTAATTTGATCGATGCACTCTTGCCGTGATTATCCACGTCGAAATTTGTGAAAAATTATCGGACAAAAATGTTCACAGGTAAATTCAATTTTTTTACAAAGTGATTTTTTGAAGTCACTGTAAACAGCCTAGACTTTGCAGCTGCAAAAAACATGGTAGTTAGCAGTACCAGATTTAATCATCTCGATATTCATAAGGGCACCTGGCTGTCTCCAGATCAGAAAACAAGGAATCAAATTGATTATGTTGTGATAGATGGAAGACATTCATCGAGCGTGTTGGATGTACCATCGTTCCGAGGCGCAAACATTGATTCGGACCACTACCTGGTTGCAGCAAAGATACACACCCGCTTAAACGTAGCAAACAAAGTACGAAAAGACACAACACAAAAGTTAGACATTGGTAAGCTGCAATCACAACAGATAGCCACAGCATATTCCACTCAACTAGCCCAATTGCTTAACCAAAGCACTCCTCATCCCGATAACATATCAGCACAATGGCAAAGTATTGCCCACTCCATGCAAACAGCCGCAAAATCCATACTTGGATTCCAGAGACCTCCACAAAGGAACTCATGGTATGACCAGGAGTGTCGAGCAGCTACCGAAGAGAAAAATGCGGCATATAGAACTACTTTACAATCAGTAGCAACGCGTAGCGCACGAGAGAGATACAGGGAGAAAAGAAGAGAGGAGAAACGTCTTTTCTACAGGAAAAAGAGAGAGATGTAAAAGCGGGAGGCTGAAAAAATCGAGATGTACAGGAGCCAGAATGAAGTCCGAAAATTCTACCAAAGAGTGAAACAGATGGCTTTAGTACAGGCACATCCTCCTGTAGAGACCAGCAAGGTAATTTGGTAACTGATACAGATAGTGTACTCAGGATATGGAAAGAACATTTCTCCAATCTGCTGGTATCCAATAGTAGCGAAGACGATGATACCACAGAACCAATCCCAGAAGATGGTATAGAATGTATACCACCCGGCCAAGATGAGGTAAAAACAGCAATCAACCGGCTGAAGCATAAGAAAGCAGCAGGAGCCGATGGCTTACCAGCCGAGGTGTTTAAAACCCGGAGGCGATAAGGTGTATGCATCAGCTAGTTAGCACCATCTGGCAGGAAGAACGCGTACCCAACTATTGGAACCTCCAACTATAGGGGCATAAGTCTTCTCCCTATTGCCTATAAGATAGTGTCAGGGATATTGTGCGAACGACTAAAGCCAATGGTCAACGAAATAATTGGACCATACCAATGCTTTAGACCTGGCAAGTTCAACATTGACCAGATATTTACCCTGCGGCAAATCCTGCAGAAGACCGCCACCTATCACCTTTTTGTCGATTCTAAAGCAGCCTTCGACAGGCCGTTACGTTCAAAGGTATTCCAAGCAATGTCTGAATTTGATATCCCCGCAAAGCTCATCCGGCTTTGTAAGATGACTCTAACTGACACTAGGTCATCAGTTAAAATTGGAAAAAACTGCTCCGAACAGTTCAATACCAAAAGAGGTTTCAGGCAAGGAGACAGCCTTTCGTGTGACCTATCCAACATTTTGCTGGAAAAGGTAATACGAGAGGCAAATGTCAAAAGAAATGGCACAATTTACACCAATAGCCACATGTTACTTGCCTATGCTGATGACATAGACATCATGGGATGATCAGTAAAGGAAGTAACTGATACCTTTAGGAAGGTCGAAGCAGAATCTGCGAAAGTGGGTCTGGCAGTAAACGGAGAAAATACCAAATTCATGGTGTCGACGCGCAATGCGTCCATTGAGCTCGGACGGAAGTTGGTCCCTATAATAGTGAGGTAGTAAAAGACTTCGTCTACCTCGGCACCTCCGTAAACACAACAAACGACATCAGTTGTGAAATAAAAAGAAGAATTGTATTGGCCAACAGATGCTACTTTGGTCTAAGTAAGCAATTTAAAAACAAAGCCACATCTCGTCAAACAAAAATAACACTATACAAAAAAAAGCATGGGTACTTGCGCAAGCAGATAAGGCAGTGGTGTGTTTGAGAGGAAAATTCTTCGAAAGATCTACGGGTCGATTTGCGTTGACGGTGAATATCGACGTCGTATGAACCACGAGCTATATAAGCTATACAAAGACATGGATATAGTTAAACGTATCGAGATGCAACGATTGCGTTGGCTAGGCCATACCATGAGAATGAGCGATGATGATCCCGCTAAAAAGGCGTATGAATACATGCCACATGGCGGTGCACGCAGAATCGGCAGGCCTAAGCTTCGATGGAGCAAACAAGTGGATGAAGAAATGGAAAGGCGCGGTATTCCAAAAAGTCAAGCGAAAAACAGAGAGGAATGGAGATATTTTCTTAGTTCGGTCTATGAAACAAATGTTGTGTAATGGCCAACTAAGTAAGTAAACAACCCAACACATGGTCGTATATCGGCTAAAAACTGTCAAACTGTCAAAAAAAGTCAAATGGCGCTATTGCCTAGACCAGATAGTTTTCGTGTAGCTCTCGTAAACCCTATAGGCGACAAAAGCGAAATCGCCTTGCACGATTCACCTTTTCTGGCATCCGTACCTGGCTTCAGTAGCTGGACTATCCTATCCCGCGACGGTTTTGAAACGTTCCAGCTGTTTTTGTATTACCATGGAGATTCCGTCAGGGCCTAACTTATTGGAAGACTTAGTGGGTGCCACCGTGGTGCAATGGTATGGACACCCGCCTTGCACGCTGAAGGTCGTGGGTTCGATTCCCCGGCCAGTCAACATCAAAACACTTTTCAACGGTGGAAAAATACCCCTCAGTAATGTTGGCGACATTTTCTGAGTATTTCAGCCTTGTACAACTTCTCTATAAAGCGGTGTCGTAAGACACGCCGTTCGGACTCGGCGATAAACAGTAGGTCCCATATCATTGAGCTAATATGAATCGGGGTGCACTCATTGATATGAGAGAAGTCTCCCCTGTCCCGCCTGGGATGTTTGTGGAACAATTATTATTATAGTGTTGTGACTCTCTGAAACTAGACCAATAAACTTTCCCATTATTAATAGAAGTGCGTCGGTCGAAGCGATGAGATCAGGCGGTCTGCTAATGGAGACAATTATGGGGAGATGTTCTGATCCAAGGGAAACGACCATGTGACATAATTTATCAGAGCAGGTGATGCGATGGTTATGTCTGGCGAACTATGGCACTCTCCGCTAATTCTGGCAGGGGCGTTCTCATTTACCATGTAAAGCGTAGAGTTATTAAACTGCTCAGCCAACATTATACCCCCCAAGAACCAATGCCACAAATAATAATAAGCATTAAAGTCACCTTGGATCAGTTGGTTATGACCTTCCAAAAGCGGACTAATGTTGGCCCTATAACCTAGAGTACAGCTGGAGTACTAGTCCCCCACCTCCACTTCTGGTGAAATTCTTCCTCAACTGGCATTTGTTTTCCCCTGAAATGCTTTCATTTTAATTGAAGACCTTTGCCTTGGAAGAATCTATTGAGAAGGAAATGTTTTTGTTCCGCTAAATTGTAAATCGCCAAATTAGAAACGCAATCCTATTGAATTCATTTCATTACCTATGGTATGTGGCGGAGGAAGGAAATAAATATATACAGCTCAACCCATGTCCCCTATATGTAAACGTACAATGCTCGATCCCAGCCATTCGTGCGTTGCCCGCTAAACATGACACATTGTAAATAACAACAACAAAGGCAACAAAATATGTTTAGAAGTGGACCATCATCCATACATCCCTTTAGGATCTAAAGCTTTCAACACATTTCTAAACTAATATAATTGCTAACTTAATAACAAAACACAACAACAACGAGAGTATTAGAACTGCAGGCCCTCCACAACCAACCTGCAACAACCACACAAAGCTCGTTAGTTGTAGCGACAATGAAAACCTGGTACTGGTGGTGGTGCTGTCGCTGCTGGTGTTTGTGATGCATGCAACGTCGTATTCACATTCCGACAATGTAGTTGTCTATACAATGGCATGACTGGGCTGCAGGATGATGATTGTTGCAATTCATCCGCTACTGGAGCACCACAGCCAGCCAGAGTGCATTTGAAGTGCAGCAGGAATAACAACAGCTACAACAACAAACCCAATATTTTTGGGTACAGGCTCCGTTTTGGTTGCAATACACAGATGTTGGCAATTTCTAAGCACAAAATCACAAACACACACACTCACACACCCGTACCCCTGTCCACACTCCTAACACCCTGATGAGTGGATGGATATAGTAAAGACCTATTGGAGTATATTCGGTATATTCCTATGTGTGTCTCTATACAGAAAATTTTGGTTATACAATACAGACGTCAAAACATGTTATATACATACATATTTATATACAATGTTTGTATGTTTGTGTATGTGTGAACGCGTTTTGGGTGTTCCTTCCGAACTTTTAGTTACAGGCTTTAGTTGTTAGATATAGTTTATAGTGTATACAAATAAACTCTAACAAACACACACACACACACACATGTGTATATAGATTATCATATACACGGATTGATGCATGTTTATGTACATTGTTGTATATGTATTTGTTGGCTACATAACATAAATGCATTGTGTAATAATTGCAATCTCAATGTACACAAATACATTTATACAATTATCTGAGTGTATGTGTGTGTGTGTACATTTCAAAGAAAATTGGAAATTTCCATTAGGAATTTGTTGTGGACATAAACAATTTTCAATATATTTGTTGTCCATTTCATGGAAAAGTTTTAAAATGTTCATGAAAAGCGTCAATTAATTTTTAATAAAATTAAACAAAAAAAAAAAACAAAAATACCCAAGTTTTAAGACAAAGAGGATAGCTAAATATGATATGTACGCTTTGACACATTAAAAAATGTGCCCGCTCTTTCAGAAAAGGTCCTTTTCTTTAGAAAGGATCTCTAAAAGCTCTGGAAAGGCACCCTTTCCTTAAAACAGGACTATAGAAGCACTTATTCTTCCAGAAAGGGTCTATAGAAGCGCCATTTCCTTCAGAAAGGCTATATAGAAGTACCCTTTCGTTTCAGAAAGGATCTATGGAAGCTCTTTTCCTTAGAAGCACTCTTTCCTTAGAAAGGGTATGGAAAGGCACCCTTTCCTTAAAATACGACTATAGAGGCACTCATTCCGTAGAAAGGGTCCAGAGAAGCACCATTTCCGTAGAAAGGGTCCAGAAAAGCACCCTTTCCTTTGAAAGAGTCTATAGAAAGGCACCCAGGACTATAGAAGCACTTATTCTTCCATTTCCTTCAGAAAGGCTATATAGAAGTACCCTTTCGTTTCAGAAAGGATCTATGGAAGCTCTTTTCCTTAGAGAGGGTCTATAGAAGCACTCTTTCCTTAGAAAGGGTATGGAAAGGCACCCTTTCCTTAAAATACGACTATAGAGGCACTCATTCCGTAGAAAGGGTCCAGAGAAGCACCATTTCCGTAGAAAGGGTCCAGAAAAGCACCCTTTCCTTTGAAAGAGTCTATAGAAGCACCCTTTCCGTAGAAAGGGTCCAGAAAAGCACCCTTTCCTTTGAAAGAGTCTATAGAAGCACCCTTTTCTTAGAAAAGGTCCAGAGAAGCACCCTTTCTTCAGAAAGGATCTAGAGAAGCACCCTTTCTTCAGAAAGGATCTAGAGAAGCACCATTTCTTCAGAAAGGATCTAGAGAAGCACCCTTTCTTCGGAAAGGATCTAGAGAAGCACCCTTTCTTCAGAAAGGATCTAGAGATGCACCCGTTCTTCAGAAAGGATCTAGAGAAGCACCCTTTCCGTTGAAAGAGTCTAGAGGAGCACCATTTCCTTTGAACGAGTCTAGAGAAGCACCCTTTCCTTTGAAAGAGTCTAGAGGAGCACCCTTTCCTTTGAAAGGGTCTATAGAAGCACCCTTTCCTTTGAAAGGGTCTATAGAAGCACCCTTTCCTTTGAAAGGGTCTATAGAAGCACCCTTTCCTTTGAAAGGGTCTATAGAAGCACCCTTTCCTTTGAAAGGGTCTATAGAAGCACCCTTTCCTTTGAAAGGGTCTATAGAAGCACCCTTTCCTTTGAAAGGGTCTAGAGAAGCACTCTTTCCTTTGAAAGGGTCTAGAGAAGCACCCTTTACTTTGAAAGGGTCTAGAGAAGCACCCTTTCCTTTGAAAGGGTCTAGAGAAGCACCCTTTCCTTTGAAAGGGTCTAGAGAAGCACCCTTTCCTTTGAAAGGGTCTAGAGAAGCAGCCCTTTCCTTTGAAAGGGTCTAGAGAAGCACCCTTTCCTTAGAAAGGGTCTAGAGAAGCACCCTTTCCTTTGAAAGGGTCTAGAGAAGCACCCTTTCCTTAGAAAGGGTCTAGAGAAGCACCCTTTCCTTTGAAAGGGTCTAGAGAAGCACCCTTTCTTTAGAAAGGGTCTGGATAAGCACCCTTTCCTTTGAAAGGCTCTAGAGAAGAACCCCTTCCTTAGAAAGGGTCTATAGAAGCACCCTTTCCTTTGAAAGGGTCTATAGAAGCACCCTTTCCTTTGAAAGGGTCTATAGAAGCACCCTTTCCTTTGAAAGGGTCTAGAGAAGCACTCTTTCCTTTGAAAGGGTCTAGAGAAGCACCCTTTACTTTGAAAGGGTCTAGAGAAGCACCCTTTCCTTTGAAAGGGTCTAGAGAAGCACCCTTTCCTTTGAAAGGGTCTAGAGAAGCACCCTTTCCTTTGAAAGGGTCTAGAGAAGCAGCCCTTTCCTTTGAAAGGGTCTAGAGAAGCACCCTTTCCTTAGAAAGGGTCTAGAGAAGCACCCTTTCCTTTGAAAGGGTCTAGAGAAGCACCCTTTCCTTAGAAAGGGTCTAGAGAAGCACCCTTTCCTTAGAAAGGGTCTAGAGAAGCACCCTTTCCTTTGAAAGGGTCTAGAGAAGCACCCTTTCTTTAGAAAGGGTCTGGATAAGCACCCTTTCCTTTGAAAGGCTCTAGAGAAGAACCCCTTCCTTAGAAAGGGTCTATAGAAGCACCCTTTCCTTTGAAAGGGTCTATAGAAGCACCCTTTCCTTTGAAAGGGTCTATAGAAGCACCCTTTCCTTTGAAAGGGTCTAGAGAAGCACCCTTTCTTTAGAAAGGGTCTGGATAAGCACCCTTTCCTTTGAAAGGCTCTAGAGAAGAACCCCTTCTTTTGAAAGGGTCTATAGAAGCACCTTTTCCTTTGAAAGGGTCTATAGAAGCACCCTTTCCTTTGAAAGGGTCTATAGAAGCACCCTTTGCTTTGAAAGGGTCTAGAGAAGCACCCTTTGCTTAGAAATGGTCTATAGAAGCATCCTTTCCTTTAGAAAGGGCCTATCGAAGCATCCTTTCCTTCAGTAACGGTGTTATTTAACTTAAATAATAAATTCATTTGTGAGGACTGTATTGGGGCATTTAAAGTTTAGTATTGATTGAACACAACAAAGATCCACTTATATATTCATATATAAACAATAAATATATACGAATATCGTGTGTACATTTATTGACCATTGAACAAATATCCACTCATTTTTATTGAGCTTTACAAATGTCAAAAGCGAAACTGGGAAACAAATCATGTTCTTGGTATCAACCACAACAATAAATGTGGTGCACGGCTATGACACATCTTCATCTTCTGGCGTTCACTCATACGGCCAAAACAACAACAACACCACAGTAATCTTTTGTGTAATAAAGAAGAAGAAACAAGTAAGAATTGCGTAAAGTTTGGTCGGGCCGAACTTTTTATACCCTCCACCACAAATTTCAGCCATTTCGGCTTCAAAATACCGAAATTCGGAAGGTACCGTTCTATGGGGGCTATATGATGGCGTGGACCTATACCTACAAATTTCTGGGGGAAAGTTTTATACGCCTAAAGAAGTCTAAATACCAAACTTCATCCATATCGGTGTGATAATGAGCCTAAAACGTTCAAAATATCGAAAATCGGGAGATATTGTATTATGGGGGCTATATCAACACGTGGACCTATATAAACATTTTATGGTAGAAATGTTTCTTAGCCTCTGGAAACACAAAATACAAAGTTACAACCAATTCTGTGGTCAAATGGGTCTAATACATTCAAAATATATTAAAATGACGCGTACTTTATATGGGGCCTTATATGGGGGCTATACCAAAACATGGACCTATATAACCCAACTTTGGTAGGAATATTTTTTGGCCTCTGGAGACACAAAGTATCAAATTACAACCAATTCGGTGGTAAAATGGGCCAAATATCTTAAAAATCCCTTAAAACGACGACGCGTCACGCGTCATTTTGTATGGGGGCTATACGAAAGCGTGGACCTACATAGCCCGCTTTCAATACCAAAAGTCCTACGTAAATATAACATATTTTCCCAAAATTTCATCAACCTACGTCGATCCGTTCGGACGCTAGAGTGATTTCCACAGACGGACAGACGGACAGACGGACGGACATGGCTATATCGATGTAGAATTGCACGCTGATCAAGAATATATATACTTTGTGGGGTCTACAATGATTATTTCGAGTAGTTACAAACGTAGTGACAAACTTAATATACCCCCATCCTATGGTGGAGGGTATAAAAAAACAATAAAATTGAATATGAAAACGTGAAATGAAGAATTAAAAAGAAGAATTAACACAAACAAATTATCGCAAAAACTGTAAATTATATATTTATATATAATTAGATTTGTACTCCGACAACAACAACAAACAACACTTAGCACATTGTTAGGAAGCTATTTAACATCGAATAATTATCAAACTGTTGATTTTTATTATCGCTACATACAAAATGACGAAATATAAACAAAAAAGTAGATAAGAAATGTGGAAGAAAAAAGTAGGGAATTTCTGCGGTGCCATGGAAGAAAGGGTGCCTCCACAGGATGCCTCTGAAAGAGTTGCACCCCTTCTGAAAGAAAGGATGGGTGCTTCAATAGAAAGAAAGGGTGTTTTAATAGACCCTTTCTCGACGAAAGTTTGCTTCAGATGACAGTCAACTATATTATTGCAAACGATGATTTTTTCAAAATTAAGATGTTTAATTAGGATTTACTACGAGAAATTCTTTCAATAATGTTGGGTTTTTTGTACATAGCTGTTAATTTACCTATTAATGACAACATCAAGGCATTCAGACATTCAGAAATCGGTCGAAAATAACAAAAACAACGGGCAACTAAATAATTGCAAATTTAATTATATACCGCACCGAGAAAGACGGCAGGCTTAATGAAATTTACGAAGGATCCCAAAGCAGCACCAGAAAATTGAGTTTTTATTTATTAAAAAAGATTTTGGAGTAAAAGATTTTGGAAAAGTCAGAAAGTCAGTGCTATATAATAAGAAGCCTTCATCACGAGTGACTAGGTAGAAACCATTGCTCTCCCAGCAGAGTATATAGAAACTACACGCAGAGAAAAAATATAGTTGGAACAATCATATTCTAAGAGCAAAATAGTGTATTTTAAAATTCTTAAAATATGTATTGTTGGCGCAACAATATATTTTGTGTCATCATGTTTCCTAATAAAAAATATATGGATGAAACAACAATATATATTTTCAGATTTTTAAAATACACTATTTTGCTCTTAGAATATGATTGTTCCAACAATATCTCTTCTCTGTGTGTATTCAGACTTGTTACAGACAAATTTTCACCTCATCTTTAGTATGGGGTTGTTGTTATATTTCCGGATGAGACTAAAATTATGTTGTACTATCACGATGAACCTTTTAAAGTGTTGCAAAAACCCCTTAAAGTCGTGGAAGAGAAGAATGTAATACATACCATAAATTTCGGAAAACTGTCAGTTATGGTATAACGTTGTATACCAAGCAGTGACGTTGGTAACATACAGATTTTGGAGGAAACAGTGACAGAGGTAGTTTATTTAGATGTTTTGAAAAGTGATTTAACCAACAGCGTTAAGAAATTTGGGCCTGTTGCCCGTAAAAATTTAAACAACTTACAATATAAGTACTACCAAGACAACGACCCTAGGCATAAATCTAAATTATGTAGCACTTGGTTGTTATACAACTGTAACAAAGTCATTGATGCCCCGTTCCAAAGTCTATAAATTAACCCCATCCAAAATTCATGGGCGGACTAAATAAAATGCATTAAAGAATGGCAAAAATACCATTGGAATATGACATTCCGAAACTTATTTATCAAATTCAGATACGTTTACAAGCTGTTTTTGATGTCCAAGGCGGGCATACGAACTATTAGAATCAATTTTTCTAAAAATACCGTGAAAGCCTGAAAAGTTGTGAATTTTGCAATTTTTTAGTTGACAGTTCAAATAATAAGTTGTTCTCCTTTTTGTAATTTTAAGAAAAATTTTAGTAAAATTTAGCAACTTTTTTATTTTATTTTATTTTATTAATAAACATGTGTAAGAATTACACTATTAGCAAAAATATTAATAATGATATTTATTTATACCAATAAAATGATGTTTTATTTAGAAACATTTTTTTTTTTGGGATAGCGTTTGCAATTTTGTTTTTTCAAATCCCATTGTTGTTGTTTTAATATCTTAAAACAACTAGTTTATTAGTGGGTGACGTAGGGGATGAATGATACCAAGCAACGGTCTTGACCGGCTTTAACATGGCAAAGCCCAGGATTTATCTTGGTCCCTCTTTCATCTCAAGTGAACACTGACCTCCCCGTGGTGTCACCTGGGGAACTGCCTTTAATACCCGTTAATGGTAGTGAGCTAACATGTGCCGCGCGTTCACCCATAAGAACGTTAAAAACTTGGGTTTGGGCGTCGGGTTAGTAACCCTCCCCTAGAAAAAAAAAACAGCCTACTATGAAAAAAACGAAAGAAAAGAAAAACAAACCCCTCTAAAGTTGACGAACCCCGCAAACGTTTTAAGGACCATGATTTGCGAATCTGCACCTGGAATGTTCGCACTCTTTATAGAGAAGGTGCAGTCTTCGCATTGGCAGACGTACTTGAAAAGTACAAGGCCGATATTACTGCCATACAGGAAATACGATGGATTGGGAAAGGCGTCACAACAACACCTAAAGGTGACGCACTGTATTATAGCTGCCATGATGTAAAGCATGAGTTTGGTTGCGGATTCGTAGTTAGTCGGAGACTAAAACATCTGGTATCCAGCTTCACACCAGTGAATGAAAGACTTGCTGCAATTCGAATAAAAGCTAAATTCTTCAACATCAGCTTTATTTGTGCTCATGCTCCCACTGAAGAAAAGGACGAACAGACCAAAGATATATTTTACGAGCGCTTAGAAGAAACATATGACCGTTGCCCTGCCCATGACATTAAAATCATTCTAGGCGATTATAATGCCAAAATTGGAAAGGAGAATGTCTTTGGCCCAACGGTCGGAAAATTCAGACTCCACAGTGAAACATCTGACAATGGTATGAGACTGATAGACTTTGCAGCTGCAAAAAACATGGTAGTTAGCAGTACCAGATTTAATCATCTCGATATTCAAAAGGGCAACTGGCTGTCTCCAGATCAAAGGACAAGTAATCAAATTGATCATGTTGTGATATATGGAAGAGATTCATCGAGCGTGTTGGATGTACGATCGTTCCGAGGCGCAAACATTGATTCGGACCACTACCTTGTTGCAGCAAAGGTACGTACCCGTCTAAACGTTGCAAATAAAGCACGAACAGACTCAACGCGGAAGTTGGACATCGGTAAGCTGCAATCACAACAGATAGCCACGGCATATTCCACTCAACTTGCCCAATTGCTTAATCAAAGCACTCCTTGTCCCGATAACATATCAGCGCAATGGCAAAGCATTGCCCACTCCATGCAAACAGCCGCAAAATCCATACTTGGATACCAGAGGCCTCCACCAAGGAATCCATGGTATGATCAGGAGTGTCGTGCTGCCACCGAAGAGAAAAATGCGGCATATAGGGCTACTTTACAATCCGTAGCAACGCGTAGCGCATGAGAGAGATACAGGGAGAAAAGGAGAGAGGAGAAACGTCTTTTCCGCAAGAAAAAGAGAGAGATGGAAAAGCGGAGGTGTGAAAAAATCGAGATGTACAGGAGCCAGAATGAAGTCCGAAAATTCTATCAAAGAGTCAAGCATCAAACTGATGGCTTTGGTACAGGCACATCCTCCTGTAGGGACTAGCAAGGTAATTTGGTAACTGATACAGACAGTGTACTCAGGATATGGAAAGAACATTTTTCAAATCTGTTGGTATCCAATAGCAGCGAAGACGACGAAGATACCACAGTCCCAATCTCAGAAGATGGTATTGAATGTGTACCGCCCAGCCAAGATGAGGTAAAGACAGCAATAAATCGGCTGAAGAATAATAAGGCAGCAGGTGCCAATAGCTTACCAGCCGAGCTGTTCAAAACCGGAGGCGACACGCTGATAAGGTGTATTCATCAGCTAGTTAGCACCATCTGGCAGGAAGAACGAGTACCCGACGATTGGAACCTGAGTATCCTGTGCCCCGTCCACAAGAAGGGAGATAATACTGTATGCTCTAACTATAGGGGCATAAGTCTACTCCCTATTGCCTACAAGATCGTGTCAGGGATATTGTGCGAACGACTAAAGCCTATGGTCAACGAGATAATTGGACCATACCAATGCGGCTTTAGACCTGGCAAGTCCACCATTGACCAGATATGTATTTACCCTGCGGCAAATCCTGGAGAAGACCCAAGAGATGCAGATCGACATATTTCACCTTTTTGTCGATTATATAGCAGCATTCGACAGTCCCCTCCGATCAAAGGTATTCCACGCAATGTCTGAATTTGGAATCCCCACAAAGCTCATCCGGCTTTGTAATATAACTTTAACTGACACTAGGTTATCAGTTAAAATTGGAAAGAACCTCTCCGAAGAATTTTGTACCAAAAGAGGTTTCAGACATGGAGACAGCCTTTTGTGTGACCTATTCAACATTTTGCTGGAAAAGGTAATACGAGATGAAAATGTCAAAAGAAATGGCACAATTTACACCAATAGCCACATGTTACTTGCCTATGCTGATGACATAGATATCATGGGACGATCAGTAAAGGAAGTAACTGATACCTTTAGGAAGGTCGATGCAGAATCTGCGAAAGTGGGTCTGGCGGTAAACGGCGAAAAGAACAAATTGATGGTGTCGACGCGCAAAGCGTCCATAGAGCTCGGACCAACTGTGGAAGTTGGTTCCTATAATATTGAGGTAGTTAAAGAGTTCGTCTACCTCGGCACCTCCGTAAACACAACAAACGACATCAGTTGTGAAATAAAAAGAAGAATTATATTGGCCAACAGATGCTACTTTGGTTTAAGTAAGCAGTTCAAAAACAAAGCCACATCTCGTCAAACAAAAATAACGCTCTACAAAACACTGATACTACCCGTGCTGATGTATGGCTCCGAAGCCTGGATACTTGCACCAGCAGACATGGCAGTGCTTGGTATGTTTGAGAGAAACATTCTTTGAAAGATATACGGACCAATCTGCGTTGACGGTGAATATCGACGTCGCATGAACCACAGGCTGTATCTGCTATACAACGACATCAATATAGTTAAACGTATCGAGATGCAGCGATTGCGTTGGCTAGGCCATATCATAAGAATGAGCGATGATGAACCCGCTAAAAAGGCGTATGAATACATGCCACATGGCGGTGCACGCAGAATTGGCAGGCCAAGGAATAGATGGCGCAAACAAGTGGATGATGAGATGAAAAGGCGCGGTATTCCAGAGTGCAAAGCAACAAATAGAGAGGAATGGAGATCTCTTCTTAGTTCGGCCTATAGAACAAATGTTCTGTAATGGTCCAGCTAAGTAAGTAAGTAAGTACATATGTGGAATATTGGAGATTTTCCTTACGCCATTTATCCTTTGCGCCCACCCCAGCAAACATATAATAAAATTACGTCTCCACATTGCCTCTGTGGGTAGTCCCAATTTACATTGGGCGAGTTTACTTGCGGCAATTGTCATTTTGTAGGAGAGAGAGGTGAGGCATATGGTAACCCTTTGCCCCTCAGCACCCTCTCTCACCTACAAACTGACAATTGCCGCAAGTAAACTCGCCTAATGTAAATTGGGACGTAGATATGGAATGTTTTCACTTTGTGTCATATGACATTGATAGATAGTGTAAACTACCTCTTAGTGGAGGTAATTCCTACACATACAGGGGCATGTGACAGAAACCACTTTTGGTTTCTCAAGTGGAATCTCAACACTTAAAAATAATAAAAAAAATATTGTTTTATTTACAAAATCACATTTAATTTCACTTTTTTTATCATTTTATTTCCATTCCAATTCTCAATCAACGAAACCAATTATTAATATTAAATAAGTATTGCCACAACATAATTTTTTCGTGAAAACATTTGTAAAAACAAAACAATCTGACATTACGAATGACAAATTAAAGCAATGTTAGAAGGAAACAAAAAAGAAAGAACTCAAACAAGATGTTTTTCAATGTTACGTTAGTTTTTTGCCCCTTAATTACCGAAACAATAGAAAAATTGAAAATCCAATAAAAATTAATTTCCTTTTCGCACAAAAAAAGCTTTCTTTAAACACAATATTTTCACAATTCTCACTTCAACAGTGTTTTTTCTAACCATATGTTTTTGTTTTGTTTATTTTGATTCCTCCAATGTTGCCATATTTATACCAAATAATAAGATTTTCGGAATTCACCAAATCGATTGAAATCTGAAGAAGCAAAACAAACGATCGAAATGAAATTACGGAATTAAAACCATTCCGATTGGAATCTGTGACATGCCTGATAGACATCTCAACAGTTGGGGGTGTTGGAGGAGAGTTGGAGGTGTTGGTGCAGCGTCGTGTCCTGGTGTGGATGTCGTGCCAGCCATCCGTGAGGTTGTCTTCGTTTACTGTTTGTGTTGTGTTGTCCGTTGCCGCGGTTACTGTCGGCCCTTTGTGCAGACCGTGAGGACAGCATGTTAATTGTCTGTGGTCCTGTGTTGTTTGTTTTTGCCGCTGACTGAATTGGCGGGGATCACCAGTCCGGGGCTGTTTGGAGTCCAACTGGTAATGGTCATTGGCCACGAAGCCTTACCGGAGGCTATAATCTGGTACCGCGGGTGCCAGGTGCCCACAGATACTTGGATCTGTCCTGGCAGTTGGTGTTGGCCCCCTTGTGGGAGCATCGCAATGGCTGTGGTTAAGACCCAAATCGTGAAAATAGCTTCGGCTCGTGTGTGGAGCTGCTCTTCAACCGGGTGCCTAACACAAAGAAAGGTAGGAGTATAGATAAGCTATGCTCTTAACCAAGGAGGCGATCACGTCCAAATACGTGTGAGCAAATTGGTACTCGTACTTTTTGTTCGGGGATGTTGGTAAACGCATCCTATTCACCCGGTGTTAAGAGCATTGTGGAGTAGGCCGCATGACAGGTACCCACATAAGACACAACGACGTATGTACGTCTGTCTGTGAACTATATTACTGAACTAGTTCAGCCAAAATTGCTTCTTCTTCTTTATTTGCAAATCCGTATTCGGATATTAGCGATCATACAATGTTAATTATTACAGAGTTATTTAATTACATATTATAGAGTTAAAACATTTCATTCAATTATAGCTAGTTCTCTGTTTCTTGCGGCGCTTAAAAGGCTTATTTCATCTTGGTGTCCTGTCCATTCCTGAATGTTTTTCATCCATGTTATTTCTCGTCTTCCTCTTGGTCTGCGACCTTCAATTTTGGTTCTTATAATAGCTTGGAGGAGATTATATTTTCTATTTCGCATAATGTGTCCCAAATAAGCAGTTTTTCTCGTCTTTATAGTTCTGATAATTTGATTTTCGGTATTCATTCGCCTCAGTACTTCATTATTTGAGATGTGATTGGTCCAGGATATCTTTAAGATCCGTCGGTATATCCAAATCTCAAACGAGTGCAGTCTTCTCTCGTCTGCTGCTGAACAAAAATTAAACAATCTTTCAAATGAACTTTAAATTCACAACTCTCAGAAGATTCGATTTTTATTGGAACTAAAATGAAAAATAAAATAATTTTAATTTGTTTATACTTACAAGGGTTACAAATGTTAAAAGACAACAAACGATCAGGTTTGCTGGAAATGTAACAGTCAGTTTCCTCCGCACATGCACCAAAAATTCGATGGTTTATCCGATTTTATTTTCTATTTTGCACGTCAAATAAAACACGTTGATTTTATTCCAAAAAAATCTGAAAATGAAGAAAAAAGTGACAGAATGAAAAATTAGTAATTTATTTATTGAAACTAAAAGAAATAAACTAAACAATTAAGAACATGTTATAAGCGGCAGGGACGTTGTCGTCTGCAACATCAAGGCTACCTGACGGCAGTAATGACCTGGACTTGAGTCAAAAAGGTTTAAAATTTTGCGCCGGAGGTATATGAAGGAGTTTATGTAAGGGTATAGTTTTTGCATGTTATTGGAGTAGGTAACTTAAGGAATGGGCCGACTTACTGCATCTTTGAATTAGATCTAAATATGAGAGAAATATTAAAAAAGTATGATAAAGCTGTGCCGACAGTTATTTAACCTCCACCCCGAGCCTATAGAAAAGAAGTAAACAAAAGACTTCTGACGTCTAGGGCTGCATACAGAACATGTTGCCAAAAATTTAAAAACGATGCCAGACAAGTCCTTAAATTGCACTCTTTCCAAACTTTGGAAATTTGAATCTTATCACACTGCGTGTCACATAAAGTCGGGCACCAAACTGGCGCCGCATAGCTTACCACAGACCAACCTATCGCTTTATACGTAGTGAACAAGGTTTCTTTATTTGCACCCCAAGTGTTGCCGCCGGCTAGTGACTTGAGGACCTTGTTCCTACATTTCACTTTATCGCAGATAGTTGTGGCATGCGAGGACGACGTGAAAGTGGTGTCGAATGTCACTCCTAGAATTTTCTCTTCTATACTGCGCCGTCCCTGTGGTGAACAGAGTGGCCGTCAACTTAGTGGCGGATATCTGCATATTCCTCGCGTGGAAAAAGGTGGTATGATCGGTTAAACAGGAGTTCAGTCTCCCACAGGTACCTGACGCCAGGATCGTACAATCATTCGCATACGTTACGATCTCAATGCCGTCTGGAGGGGGCGCAATACAGGAAAGGTAGAGGTTAAACACCCAGCAAACCAATCGTACCGATATCGTAACGAAATCGGAACAAAATTCGGACGATACCTCCGATATCTGATCCGAAATCGTAACGATATCTTAACGAAAGTTGTATGAAGTGGTTGACATAATTTCGGAACGAAATGTCGAAGCGACATCAGATCGATTTCGGTCCGATTTCGTAACGAAATCTGAAGAAAATCCTTGGGAAATTCGGAAAGGAAATTTCTTTCCGATATTCATTCCGAAATCGGTACAAAATCTGAACAATTTCCTCTCCGAAAAATCGTTTAGAAATCGGAACGAAATCTGAACGACTTTGCTTCCGAAATTGTTCAGACGTGTCGGACATCAGACATTTGGTTTGCTGGGCAGTTCCGGAGATATCACCCCACCTTGGGGAACACCCTGTTTCACTCTTCGGGTCTTGTATTTCTTGTTCCTTAACTGGCGACGACCACACATATAGTTGATTATCCAAGGTTTCAGACTTGGCCGGAGGGGTGTCTGCTCGATGTCCTCGAACAGCGTGGAGTGCTTGACAGTATCAAAGGCTTTTAATAAGTCAAGCGCCATCATCACTGTTCTATCACACGGCCGCTCCTGGTTGAGTCTCCGACAAATATTTGTGGAGATGGCATGCAGCGCTGTTGTCGTGCTGTGCTGCTTACGGAATCAATGCTGATGATCGGCAACTTGATAACTATTTATAATGCTGGGAGGACTAAGGCCTCAAGGGTCTTTGCTACAGGTGACAAAAGCGAAATCGGCCTGTAAGATTCATCTTTGCTGGCATCCTAGCCTGGCTTCAGTAGCGGGACCATAATGCCCATTTTCCAGACTTCGGGAACAGTAAGGGTGGCTAGCGACAGGTTGAGAACTTTAGTGAGATACTACAGTCCCGGCTCATCCAGATGTTTCAACATTACCATGGCAATTCCGTCAGGTCCCAAGCTTTGGATGATGATGGCATTCGCAACATCATCCATTGTAAACTGTGGTGGTCCGTCCTCGACAGGAAGAGATCAAATGAGACGTAACACTCTTCCCTTCGCCCTGTCACTCTCGGTGTGCTCGACAAACTGTCGATTGAAATAACTTGCACACCTCTTCAGGTCAGTCAACGTAACGATGCCAAACGTGACTGAGGTCCTGTCATCCCTCCTTCCGGTGTTCGAGAGTGACTTAGCCGTTGCCCACAATTTGCTTATACCGGCTCCAATGTTGCAACTCTTCAGATGATTTAACCACTTGTTCCGCTAATGTTCGCCGACCAGTGCCAGCTCCCTAACTCTGGGATCGTCGGGGTTGGTTCGGCGAAACTCATCACGCTCATTTGCTAATCCCATCGCCTCTACTGGAAAATTCGGTCTTACTTCGGGTATTCGACCAGCAGATATATGGCGAGCGGCTGCAGCATTGATGATGTCTCGGAACGTCCTTTCCGCTACCCGAACATCAGAAAGATTGGGCAATTCTCTGAAGCGTTGATTGGTGAACTCTCTGAAACTCGGCCAATCAGCTTTCCCATGATTGACGAATGTGCGGCGTTCAGAGGTGATGAAATCGGGTGGTCTGCTGATGGCGACAATTGTGGGGAGATGGTCTGATCCAAGGGAAATGACTGGCTGCCAGGTGACGTCATTTGTCAGAGCAGGTGACACGATGGTTATGTTTGGCGAACTGTGACACGCTCCTCTACTTCTGGTAGGGGCGTCCTCATTGACCGAGCACAACGAAGAGCTGTCAATCTGCTCAGCCAGCGCTATACCCCTCTGGTCGTTTCCGAGAGTCGATGGTCACGTTGCGCATTAAAGTCCCCAAGGACCAAACGATTATGACCTTCCAAAAGCGAACTAATGTCAGGCAACTCTATCTCGGCAGTTCCACACCTGACTGCTACCCCCATACATTCCATGTATGGGTCATTAGCGACAGGCTCAAGCGAGATAGGTATGTATTGGACAAATTGGTGCAATAGGAAAGCTAATCCCCCACCTCCACATCTTGTGCGATCCTTCCTTATTACGTTGTAACCATCATAACGTACTGAGCTGTTCAGCATGGTTTCCTGCACTGCCGCGACCTTGATCTTCTTCCGATTCATAAAGTCTACTATTTCATCGATCTTACCTCGGAGCCCATTGCAATTCAATTGCAAAAAGGATGCATTTTCTGGGATTGGAACAACAACGGCTGGTGTTAAATGCTGCGCGTGCGGCTGCTGTTGGGGGGACTGCGGGGGAGTTTCGTAATCCGACGACGAAGGAGTTTCGTAATCTGACGACGACTCACTGGGAGCTGTGTTCGCGCAACATGCAACAACATAGTCCCTCGCGTGGGCAAGTCCAGAGCAACCCCTTAAATGCACCCACTCCTGACATCTATTGCATCTCACCGAAGATTGGATATTGGTGAAGATGCGGATATGACAAACCGAGCACAAATATATTGGTCCTGGGCATTCCGGGATATGCTGCTCCCAGCACAGAAAAACGAAACAAATTCAAACACACGTACACTGAGGTGATGTTGTGTGATCCCTGGTCAATCCGGTACAGAGAACCCGCTGCCGTGGGATTGATTTTGTTAGGTATGTAGGATTGGTTTTGCCGTGTTAAAGCGGGTCAGCGCCGTTGTTTGGTACTTTTCATCCCCTTACGTCACCTAAGAAGTCCTTATAGACCCTGATATACTGGGAATGACATATTAATGTAATTCATATTGGAACTTAATCTAAGTTCAATGAAATATTACGATACATAAATTCTGACCAAATCGGTTACCACAATCGAGAGTGCGGTCCACTCAACTAAACAGATGGGCCCACTTCACACATTCTTGCATTTGTATAAAGAAATTATAATTTTTTTTTTTTTTTTTTGAAATTAATTTATTCATAGGCTATAGGCGCTAAATCTTTTCATTGCAAGCTGTGAAATTCAAACCACAACAAAAGTTACGACAATGAAGTCACAAAAAACACAGCAGTAAATTTGAAAATAAAAAAACACAACACAAATAAAACATCGAAGGGGGGGGGGGGGGGGGGCTTACCTCTAAATTACGCAGTAAAATGCAGTGTTGCCAAGTGGAAAGGGAAATGTGGCTCTTCATTGTGAAATGTGTTTTAACAAAAATTCCAAACAATTGAGACAGGTTAGGTGATACATATTTTGCCAATAAAGAATAAGTCATTCACACAGACTAATTCAGAGCCGTAGTGTCTTTGCAAATGTACTTTCATACATACATATGTATATAGGTTTGATTACCTTTTGTGTCCGAATGAAAAACACTTTATTGAATGTTTTCTAGTTTAATTCAATTTTTATTAATAATATTAAAAATAGTTCCTTAAAATTAAATTAAAGCATAGGGGATGAATGATACCACGCAACGGTCTTGACCGGCTTTAACATGGCAAAGCCCAGGATTTATCTTGGTCCCTCTTTCATCTCAAGTGGACACTGACCTCCCCGTGGTGTCACCTGGGGAACTGCCTTTAACACCCGTTAAAGGTAGTGAGCTAACATGTGCCGCGCGTTCACCCATAAGAACGTTAAAAACTTGGGTTTGGGCGTCGGGTTAGTAACCCTCCCCTAGAAAAAACATCCTACTATGAAAAAACGAAAGAAAAGAAAAACAAACCCCTCTAAAGTTGACGAACCCCGCAAACGTTTTAAGGACCATGATCTGCGAATCTGCACCTGGAATGTTCGCACTCTTTATAGAGAAGGTGCAGTCTTCGCATTGGCAGACGTACTTGAAAAGTACAAGGCCGATATTACTGCCATCCAGGAAATACGATGGATTGGGAAAGGCGTCACAACAACACCTAAAGGTGACGCACCGTATTATAGCTGCCATGACGCAAAGCATGAGTTTGGTTGCGGATTTGTAGTTAGTCGGAGACTAAAACATCTGGTATCCAGCTTCACCCCGGTGAATGAAAGACTTGCTGCAATTCGAATAAAAGCTAAATTCTTCAACATCAGCTTTATTTGCGCTCATGCTCCCACTGAAGAAACGGACGAACAGACCAAAGATATATTTTACGAGCGCTTAGAAGAAACATATGACCGTTGCCCTGCCCATGACATTAAAATCATTCTAGGCGATTTTAATGCCAAAATTGGAAAGGAGAATATCTTTGGCCCAACAGTCGGGAAATTCAGTCTCCACAGTGAAACATCTGACAATGGTATGAGGCTGATAGACTTTGCAGCTGCAAAAAACATGGTAGTTAGCAGTACCAGATTTAATCATCTCGATATTCATAAGGGCACCTGGCTGTCTCCAGATCAAAGAACAAGTAATCAAATTGATCATGTTGTGATAGATGGAAGACATTCATCCAGCGTGTTGGATGTACGATCGTTCCGAGGCGCAAACATTGATTCGGACCACTACCTTGTTGCAGCAAAGGTACGTACCCGTCTAAACGTTGCAAATAAAGCACGAACAGACTCAACGCGGAAGTTGGACATCGATAGGCTGCAAACACAATAGATAGCCACAGCATATTCCACTCAACTAGCCCAATTGCTTAACGCGAGCACTCCTTGTCCCGATAACATAACAACACAATGGCAACATATTGCCCACTCCATGCAAACAGCCGCAAAATCCATACTTGGATTCCAGAGACCTCCACAAAGGAATTAATTGTATGACCAGGAGTGTCGTGCTGCCACCGAAGAGAAAAATGCGGCATATAGAGCTACTTTACAATCAGTAGCAACGCGTAGCGCACGAGAGAGATATCGGGAGAAAAGGAGAGAAGAGAAACGGCTTTTCCGCAAAAAAAGAGAGAGAAATGGAAAAGCGGGAGTGTGAAAAAATCGAGATGTACAGGAGACAGAATGAAGTTCGAAAATTCTACCAAAGAGTGAAACATCAAACAGATGGCTTTGGTACAGGCACATCCTCCTGTAGAGACCAGCAAGGTAATCTGGTAACAGATACAGATAGCGTGCTCAGGATATGGAAGGAACATTTCTCCAATCTGCTGGTATCCAATAGTAGCGAAGACGATGATACCACAGATCCAATTCCAGAAGATGGTATAGAATGTATACCGCCCGGCCAAGATGAGGTAAAAACAGCAATCAACCGGCTGAAGAATAATAAAGCAGCAGAAGCCGATGGCTTACCAGCCGAGCTGTTTAAAACCGGAGGCGACGCGCTGATAAGGTGTATGCATCAGCTAGTTAGCACCATCTGGCAGGAAGAACGCGTACCCGACGATTGGAACCTGAGCATCCTATGTCCCGTCCACAAGAAAGGAGATAAGACTGTATGCTCAAACTATAGGGGCATAAGTCTTCTCCCTATTGCCTATAAGATAGTGTCAGGGATATTGTGCGAACGACTAAAGCCAATGGTCAACGAAATAATTGGACCATACCAATGCGGCTTTAGACCTGGCAAGTCCACCATTGACCAGATATTTACCCTGCGGCAAATCCTAGAGAAGACCCAAGAAATGCAGATCGACATATTTCACCTTTTTGTCGATTATAAAGCAGCATTCGACAGTCCCCTCCGATCAAAGGTATTCCACGCAATGTCTGAATTTGGTATCCCTGCACAGCTCATCCGACTTTGTAAGATGACTTTAACTGATACTAGGTCCTCAGTTAAAATTGGAAAGAACCTCTCCGAAGAATTTTGTACCAAAAGAGGTTTCAGACAAGGAGACAGCCTTTCGTGTGACCTATGTATTCAACATTTTGCTGGAAAAGGTAATACGAGATGCAAATGTCAAAAGAAATGGCACAATTTACACCAATAGCCACATGTTACTTGCCTATGCTGATGACTTAGACATCATGGGACGATCAGTAAAGGAAGTAACTGATACCTTTAGGAAGGTCGAAGCAGAATCTGCGAAAGTGGGTCTGGCGGTAAACGGCGAAAAGACCAAATTGATGGTGTCGACGCGCAAAGCGTCCATAGAGCTCGGACCAACTGTAGAAGTTGGTACCTACAACTTTGAGGTAGTTAAAGACTTCGTCTACCTCGGCACTGCCATAAACACAACAAACAACATCAGTTGTGAAATAAGAAGAAGAATTGTATTGGCCAACAGATGCTACTATGGTCTAAGTAAGCAATTTAAAAACAAAGCCACATCTCGTCAAACAAAAATAACACTATACAAAACGCTGATACTACCCGTGCTAATGTATGGCTCCGAAGCATGGGTACTTGCGCAAGCAGATAAGGCAGTGCTTGGTGTGTTTGAGAGGAAAATTCTTCGAAAGATCTACGGGCCGATTTGCGTTGACGGTGAATATCGACGTCGTATGAACTACGAGCTATATCAGGTATACAAAGACATGAATATAGTTAAACGTATCGAGATGCAACGATTGCGTTGGCTAGGCCATATCATGAGAATGAGCGATGATGAACCCGCTAAAAAGGCGTATGAATACATGCCACATGGCGGTGCACGCAGAATCGGCAGGCCTAAGCTTCGATGGAGCAAACAAGTGGATGAAGAAATGGAAAGGCGCGGTATTCCAAAAAGTCAAGCGAAAAACAGAGAGGAATGGAGATCTTTTCTTAGTTCGGTCTATGGAACAAATGTTCTGTAATGGGCCAACTAAGTAAGTAAGTAATGTTATAATTACACTGTACAACACACAAAAAAATTACAAGATAATTCGGCCAGATTATAAAAGAGGACCGAAAAAAAGAAGACACGTGTATCGGCGTTTTGAAAGTTTACGTCGAGAAGTAACCTAAATAGGCGTAGCAAGTTCCGCCCATTTCTACAGGTTTTGAAATATTCGACATCAGATTCCTTGGAATCCTTGCATTTTAGGTATAAAGTGTCTTTGGCAATATTACTGACAACAATGCGGGGTATCTTTTTATGAAAAAAATTAACCCTCATGCGAGTCGATAAAGTGGTCTTTTTGGTCCATTTTTTTCAAAACGTTTAAAAAGTCCTTTAAAATGATATCGTATCAGTTTTATTAGAGCAGGAGTAGCTTCCATCGTTAGAGAATTTAGGACCATGCCAAAACCAGGGATGTTAGGACTCTTATGTCAGATATATATTCACTGGACAATAGCCGTAGACTATCCTCGCATTTGCACATACAATATCAGGAACCTATGGCTTATCCTTATAGTACTAAAATACGTAATTTTTCAAAGTCCGATCTGGGTTATCAATAATTTCCCTAAATATATTCACCATATATATATATATTTAAAAAACAGTTTCAATCGAGCACACATAATCTTCTGAAAGAATTTATTATCAAATAAAATAAAATATATTTTGTGACCACAGATAACGAAAAGGTGAATAAAAATGGTAGAATATGGTCCTATAACATATATAACAAGTAAAAAGTCGTTAAGTTCGGCTGGGCCGAACTTTCTATATCCTCCACCATAAAATAGTCTTAATTAAAATGGAATAATTAGGGTCCTTTCACAATTTTAGGTGGAACAACTTTTCGACAATGGATAAATTTCTAGTGTCTCCCACAATTGCTTAAATTACACTGTGAACACAAATGTTGGGGCAGCGATAATTCCTTTTGGAAATGAAAGCCCTTGGTGTGTGTACATTAATAACCCCGAAGGTTATTAATAATCACGTTATGTCGTGATGAAGTTTTTGCAAGAGACCCTGTAAGCCATCATGAATTAGCATTATATCTTTGTTTGTTGTTTTTGCAGAGCACTTAAGCAACAGTGAACAAAGATATAACGCTAATTCCTGATGGCCCACAGGATCTCTATCAAAAATTTTATCACGCCATAACGCGGAAGTTCGACTCACGGCGGATCCGTCCTTCGGGGTTCATAATTTACTCACCAAGGCCTTTCTTCCCCAAGAGGAATTTTCCATGCCCCAGACTTTCACCTCCATTTTGTTGCACAGTGTTATCTAATCTAATCTAACAAAATGTGTTCAGGTGGGTGAAAGGTACCACCAACGGGGCTATACCAAAGAGTCAACCTATCTTTAAATTTTTTTGGCGGAAAAGTTTTACAGCTGCAGGGAACTTCAAGAGTCAAATTGAGGGTAGTTTCATCAAAACAATGTAGACCCTCAAAATGGACCCATATTGACGAATTTTAGTGAAGAAATTTCGTGACCACTTCAAAATTCCCGAAAATCGGGAGGTACAGTTATATGGGGGGATATACCAAAACATGGACCTATATTGACGATTATTTTTGGATAGACAAAATTGTAGCTAAAATTCTCAAAATACCGATCATTACAGCTAGTTCGGTTAAAAATTGCAGCTAAAATTCTCAAAATACCGAAAATCGGGAGATACCGTTATATGGGGGCTATACCAAAACATGGACCTATGTTGACGATGTTTCGTGACCACTGAGAACGTCAAATGTCAAATTGCAGATAGTTCGGTTAAAAATTGTAACTAAAATGCTCAAAATACCGAAAATCGGTAGTTACGGTTATAAGGGGGCCATACCAAAACATGGACCTATATTGACAATGTATCGTGGAGATCTTTCATGACCACTGAGAACCTCCAATGTCAAATTGCAGATAGTTCGGTTAAAAATTGTGGCTAAAATTCTCAAAATACAGAAAACCGGAAGGTACCGTTATAAGGGGGCCATACCAAAACATTGACCTATGTCGACGATGTTTCGTGGAGATGTTTCATGACCACTGAGAACCTCAAATGTCAAATTGCAGATAGTTCGGTTAAAAATTGTAACTAAAATGCTCAAAATACCGAAAATCGGTAGTTACGGTTATAAGGGGGCCATACCAAAACATTGACCTATGTTGACGATGTTTGGTGGAGATGTTTCATGACCACTGAGAACCTCAAATGTCAAATTGCAGATAGTTCGGTTACAAATTGTGGCTAAAATTCTCAAAATACCGAAAATCGGGAGGTACCGTTATATGGGGGCTATACCAAAACATGGACCTATGTTGACGATTTTTGGTGGAGATATTTCGTGACCACTGAGAACCTCAAATGACAAATTACAGCCAGTTCGGTTAAAAATTGTAGCTAAAATGCTCAAAATACCGAAAATCGGGAGGTACCGATATATGGGGGCTATACCAAAACATGTACCTATATTGACGATGTATCGTGGAGATCTTTCGTGACCACTGAGAACCTCAAATGTCAAATTGCAGATAGTTCGGTTAAAAATTGTGGCTAAAATTCTCAAAATACCGAAAACCGGGAGGTACCGTTATATGGGGACTATACCAAAACATGGACCTATGTCCATATCCTTTGGGATATAAGTTTGTTGATCACTAGGAACCCCAAGTGCTAAATTATGGCTAATTCGGTCTGCAAATGTGGCGAAGAACGTCAAAAAACCTCAAATCCGGAGGTACCGTTATTTGGGGGCTATACTAAATAGTGGACCAATATAGCCCATCTTCGAACTTGACCTGCCTATGGAAAAAAGACCCTCGGGTGCAAAATTTCAGCACTCTATCTCAATTATTGCGGACGCTAGAGTGATTACAACAGACGGACAGACAGACGGACAGACAGACGGACAGACGGACATGGCTAGATCGTCTTAGAATTTTATCCTGATCAAGAATATATATACTTTATAGGGTCGCAAATGATTAGTTCGATGTGTTACAAACGGAATGACAAACTTAATATACCCTCCATACTATGGTGGAGGGTATAAAAAGCGAATGCTTCTGGAGATGTTAAATAGCTACAAATTTCTTTTGTTCAGAAACTCATAATGAAATTTGATTTGGAACATTTCTTCTTTTGACACAACCCCCAAAAAGTGAGGTATTTTAGGAGATTTTGACTCAGTATGGAATAAATTTTAATTAAGAGTCTAAAAGTTTAACAATTAATTTCTACCTATAATAACTAATTTTGTAACGTCATTTTGTTAACAAAGTATTTTACTCAGGTATCTGGTTTGTTCTGGGACTTACAATGAAATTTTGTGTAGAATATTTCTTCTTTTAACACCTTTCGCCTAGAACTAAATTTCATGTTACTTTCATGCATCAACTCGAAAAAAGAACAAAACAAATTTATTCAAAAAAAAATATTTGGGTGTTTTGTTGGCAAACTTGATGTATATATTTTCTTGATATATATTGCAAATACATATTTCATTTATTCGGTGACTTATATTAAAATTTGATGGAGATAATTTTTGTCTTTGACGTCTTCTATCTAGAATGAAGTTTTGTGGGACAAAACTTAATAAACTCAGATAAAGTACAACATTAACCCTAAAACGTGATTTTACTTTTGACACATTCCTGGCGTTTAGGTACGATTTAGAGTTTTGGTGTATTCGGGGACCTATAGTAAAATTTTATGACAAAAAATTTTGTAGAATATTTTGATCTGATACGATCACATTTTAAAGGAGTTTTTAACAGTTTTTGAAAAAAGGGACCAAAAAGACCCCTTTAGTGACTCGCATGAGGGTTAAATTTGTACATAAAAAGATACCCCTCATTGTTGTCTGTAATATTGCCAAAGACACTTTATACCTATAATGCATGGATTCCAAGGAATCTGATGTCGAATATTTTTGAGAACTTGTAGAAATGGGCGGAACTTGCCACGCCTATTTAGGTTACTTCACGACGTAATCTTTCAAAACGCCGATACACGTGTCTTCTTTTTTTCGGCCCTTTTTCATAATCTGTGCGAGGTTTCTTGTAATTTTAACAAAAGTTTGATTTTGTTGTACATTGTTATTCTACAACGATTGCGTTGGCTGGATCACGTTAGCGGGAATTTTGGATCAAATCTGTTTCTCCAAGGTAAAAGATTTATCTTTCGTAGGTTATTCTTGGCCTTCCAGTTCTGTGTGCACCGCCATGTGGCCCATATTTATAAGCCTTTTTAGCGGGTTTATCATCGTTCATTCTTATGACATGGCCTAGCCAACACTATTGTCGTATAACGATACGTTTAACTGTAGTGATGTCATTGTATAGCCATACGGCTCGTGGTTCATTGGACATCGATGCACACCGTCAACGCTGATTTATTCCTAGATCTTTCGAAGCATTTTTCTCTCAAACACACCAAACACTTATCTGCTTGAGCATGGGTGGAAAGAGTATCAGCATTTTGTAAAGTGTTATCTTTTTTTTTTTAATAGATGGGGTTTTCTTTTTAAACAGCTTACTTAGGCTAAAGTAGCATTTGTTGGCCAATACAATTCCTCTTTATATTTCACAACTCATGTTGTTTGTTGTGTGCGAAGTGCGAAGAAAATGAATAGCGCAAAGTTCTCAATTCCACAACAACAGATAGCAAACGAAAAAGTTCAAAATACATGAATGATTCGTTTGGTGTTTGAAAAACTTCCACCACGGTAGTATGTTCCAAGTATGTTCCCAGCAAACCAATCGTACCGACATCGTAACAAAACAAGTAAAAAAGTGTCAGTCGGCTTTGCTGACAGATAGATACCCCCAGCCAACGTGAAGCGAAACTTTCACCTCCGGACAGATCGAATGTATTTAAGGCCTCTTTAGAATTTTGTGGCCCTTTTTGGACATTTGAACTTGCCGACAAAAATGTGGATTAGGAATTAACTGCACTAAGACACAAATGTTGAACTTTTGTAGGGCAGGTAACCTTAGGGAGGACCGATATGGGCCATTTTAGAAGTTAAAATAAAATATTAGGAGATCCAAAGCATTTTAGTGACCTTTTTAAATATTGGGGAGAAGTACCGAAAGTTGTGGACCGGTATGGCCCATGAAACTAAGTTTGGATATAATATGACGAAGACCAAATGTTGATCCAAATCGGTTGAACAGTTCGAGAGTTATCGTGCTCTCCGACCGTCACATATGGTGACATACGGGTTTTTTACACCTTTCGGGCTGTTTTCCCAAGAAATATGGACTTGCACCTGAAAAAACTTTTACCGTCGTAATGGAGGTAGCGAATGCAAATAGCTTCAACAAAAATCAAAGTGATTCGAGAGCAGGTCTTAAAGTGAACTTATCCGAACTTTTGTGTGAGAGGTACCAGAAGGAGTAGACAAATATAGTCCATATTCGAACCTGATCTATATCTGGTAGATATATTAGGATGTGCAAAGTATGGATTTCATCGGTCACTCCCTTTAAGAGTTATCGTGCGCAAAATTTTTCCGAACATTTCTGAAGTTTTGTGGGGGAGGTACCTGAAAAAGTGGACCGATATAGCTTATCTTCGAATTTAAACTATGTTTTGATAAAATATTACGAAGGCCAAATTTTGGACCGAATCGACGGATCCGTTGGAGGGTTATCTTGCGCTCCAAACTCTACACACGGTGTCATAGGGGCCTTTTGCAACTTTCAGGCTATTTTCTCAGAAAGTATGTACTTGCCCCTGATGAAACTTATACTGTCGTATAGGGGCAGTAAATACAAGTTGCTGCAAAAAAATCAAAGCGATTCGAGAGCAGGTCCTAATCTGAACTTATCCGAAATTTTATGAGGGAGGTAACCGATGGAGTGGACCGATTGAGTCCATATTGGAACCTCATCTTAGTCTGGTAGAAATTTCACGACGTGCAACGTATGGATCAAATCGGTTACTCCCTTCGAGAGTTATCGTGCGCACAAGTTTTGCGACAATCTTTGAACATTTGTGGGGGAGGTACCTGAAGGAGTGGACCTATATGGCCCATCTTCGAACTTAAATCAAATCTGGACAAAATATTTCGATACCCAAAATTTGAACCGAATCGATTGATCCGTTCGAGAGTTATCGTGCGCACCAGCCAGCCAGACAGACGGACAGACAGACAGACGGACGGACATTGCTAGATTTACTCAAAATTGTCTGAAACGGATATCGTACAAACATACTTGGGGTCTAAAACCATTATTTCGATGAGGCACATTTTCATCGTATCAAAGTGTATATACCCTCCTTAGCCTAAAGGCTGAGGGTATAATTAGGACTCAACGTCCGATGTCGGGTCCGAAATCGTAGCGATATCTTAACGAAAGTTGTATAAAGGTTGAAATAATTTCGAAACGAAACGTGGGAGTGAAATCGGATCGATGTCGGTCCGATTTCGGAAGAAAAATCCTGGTGAAATTCGGAAGGGGAATTTTTTTTCTTCCGAATCTTTGTACAGATTTCTGAACTATTTCGGAATAATGTCGTATGAAAATTGGATATACCTTCCGAATCTTCGTAAAGATTTATGAAATTAACCCCTTGCTGTTAGATACATACAAAAGGTGGTTGTTGTGCGAAGGGAAATTTGTTTCGTACCGAAATCGGAAGAAAAACATTGGTACATTCGAAGGGAAATTTACTTCCGACATTCTCTCCGAAATCGGAACGAAATCTGAACGAATTCCCCTACGAAAAATCGTCAAGAAATTGAAACGAAATCTTAATTTTGCTTCCGAAATTGTTCAGATTTGTCGGACATCCGAAATTTGGTTTGCTGGGTTCATGTTAGGTTATAGGGTTCCCAGCAAACCAATCGTACCGACATCGTAACAAAACCGGAACAAAATTCGGACGATACGTCCGATATCTGATCCGAAATCGTAACGATATCTTAACGAAAGTTGTATGAAGTGGTTGACATAATTTCGGAACGAAATGTCGGAGCAACATCGGATCGATTTCGGTCCGATTTCGTAACGAAATCTGAAAAAAATCCTTGGGAAATTCGGAAAGGAAATTTCTTTCCGACATTCGTTCCGAAATCGGTACAAAATCTGAACTATTTCCTCTCCGAAAAATCGTTTAGAAATCGGAACGAAATCTGAACGACTTTGTTTCCGAAATTATTCAGACGTGTTTAGAAATCGGAACGAAATCTGAACGACTTTGTTTCCGAAATTATTCAGACGTGTCGGACATCAGACATTTGATTTGCTGGGTTGTTAGGAAATCAAATGTGTGTGTGTGTCATTGATCATTTCGCATAGCAAATTTTTGCCAAAAATTCTTTTTGTTTCGGTGGTGAATGAAACAACTCGGCATGTCCATGTAGTTACAGCACACAGTCTTATCTCCCCACGGTGCTCTTGAATCTAATTTAAATGGAAGGTGCTTACACCAGGGAAGTTTTTGCGGATTCCGAAACTACAATGTTCATAGATGAGAAAAATCAAAAAACAAAAAAAAAATCGCCGGAGCGCTTTTTAAATAAATCGCTATTCAAGTTGACATTTTTAGGGGTTGTTTAGGTTTTCACGATTTTGCTTAGACACCGCAAGTCCTATAGAAATGAGACTGAAATAAATATTGTAGCTATGAAAATTCTCTACAAGATTGACCTTTACGGTATTTTCGTAGGTTTTACCATTTTTGAGATATTGAAGTTCAAATTGGGACAATGCACTGACTGTATCGCCCCCATATAAAACAATGTCATGAAAGGTGCGACTTAACTAACTTTTAATAAAAACCGCTTACACAGGGGAAGTTTTTGTGAATTCGGAAACAGCACTGTTCATAGATGAGAAAAATCCAAAAGAAAGAAAAAATCGCTGTAGGGATTTTTAAATAAATCGCGGTCAAAATTCACATTTTTAGGTGTTTTCTAGGTTTTTACGATTTTGCTTAGAAACCGCAAGTCATATCAAAATGAGACTGAAGAAAATGTTGTAACTGTGAAAATTCTCTACAGTATTGACGTTTATGATTTGTTCTCAGGCTGTACCATCTTTGAGATAAAGAATCTCAGTTTACATTTGTAGGCTTTTTTGTTAGGGTTTAGCGATTTTGCTTCAATACGGCAAGTCTTATCGGCATGGGATCTGAGAAAATCTTATAGCTGTGTGAAAATTCTCTACAAGACTGGCGAATGTAATTTTTATTAGGTTGTACTACTTTTTTTTAAAATATATAAGTTTAAGTTGGGACATTGCAGTCTTGACATTGTTTTATAAGGAGACGAGACAGAATTGAAATGAATTTGAATTGTCCCAATATCAACTTCTATATCTCAAAAGTTGTAAGACCTACGAAAATACCATTAAGGTCAATCTTGTAGAGAATTTTGTTAGCTACAACATGTTCTTTATTCCTATTTTGATAGGACTTGCGGTTTCCAAGCAAAATCACAAAAACCGAAACAACTCCTAAAAATTTCAACTTGAATCGCGATTTATTTAAAAAGCGTTCTGGCGATTTTCAGAATCCGCAAAAACTTCCCAGGTGTAAGCAAATTCCATTTAAATTTAATTCAAGAGCACCATGACCCTTTTGTGAAGGGGACAGATGATGCTCAGGTTCCAATCGTCGGCCACACATTCTTAATGCGAGATAGAGCTAACTAGCTGATGCATACACCTTGACAGCATATTGCCTACTGACTTTGGGAATTACAGGACATTGTTTACATGTAATATGATCTGGTACCCCCTTGGTCTATATGGTAACCCTCTTTGTATTTGTCATTCACTAATTACTACAAAAAAAGTGTTGGTTCTCGTAGTTTGAAAACAATTATTTGTCAAACTGTATGCATGTATCCAAGTGCGTTATACAACAGCAAAATACACAAGTCAATAATTTATTTATTGTGTTTTTTTAATTCATGTTTTCTTCTTCGACAAAAAGCTCATGTACCCAGCAAACCAAATTACGGATGTTCGACACGGCTGAACTATTTCGGATGCAACGTCGTTAAGATTTCGTTCCGATTTCTAAACGATTTTTCGGAGCGGAAATAGTTCAGATTTTGTACCGATTTCGTTCCGATATTTCCTTTCCGAATTTCCCAAGGATTTTCTTCAGATTTCGTTACGAAATCGGATCGAGATCGATACGATGTCGCTGCGACATTTCGTTTCGAAATTATGTCAACCACTTCATACAACATTCGTTAAGATATCGTTACGATTTCGAATCAGACGTATCGTCCGAATTTTGTTCCGATTTCGTTAAGATGTCGGTACGATTGGTTTGCTGGGTACCCACTAAACAATTTTTGCCGAAATCGTACCGAATTCGGACGAAATCTCTGCACAAGTTACCATTTCTGATACCGTCTTCGTATGCAAAACATGTCCGTTTTTGTGTGAAGCGGTTCGCAGAATTCGGAACAATTTGTCAAGGGAAATTCGAAAAGAGCATTCGAGTTTCCACAAAAATTAGTTTCGAATTCTGAAGAAATTTCGTAAAAAAATCTGAAGTAAATTTTGCTTTTCGGAACAATCTCGGACAAAACTCTGAAGAAGTATTCGAAAATGTGCAGAAAATGAAATACATTTCGGAGATGTGTTTCGAGATTCTGGAAAGTTTCGGAACTTATTCTAAACAAATTACTATATTCTATCCGAAAGTCGGAAACTATTCTGATGTTTCATTAGATGTTCCAAATATATTCGCCCAAAATTCTTAATCTTTACTCGGATTTGATTCGAATTTCTTGCAATTTAAATAATTACAATGTGAATTTATTATATTATTCACCGCTGCTGCCCGCAAAATTTGCAAAATTATACTCGCAGTCCTTCCTGATAATGTTTTCGAATGCTTTTATTTTATTTTCCTAAAATATAAAAATATAAAATATTGATTATTCCATTATGTGTTTGCAAACAATTTGCGATTTAAATCACAAAATAACTTGTTCCGCTACGTATATACCCAGCAAACCAATCGTACCGACATCTTAACGAAATCGGAACAAAATTCGGATGATACGTCCGATTTCTGATCCGAAATCGTAACGATTTCTTAACGAAAGTTATATGAAGTGGTTGACATAATTTCGGAACGAAATGTCGGAGCGACATCGTATCGATTTCGATCCGATTTCGTAACGAAATCTGAAGAAAATCCTTGGGAAATTCGGAAAGGAAATTTCTTTCCGACATTCGTTCCGAAATCGGAACGAAATCGGTACAAAAACTTAACTATTTCCGCTCCGAAAAATCGTTTAGAAATCGGAACGAAATCTGAACGACGTTGCTTCCGAAATTGTTCAGACTTGTCGGACATCCGACATTTGGTTTGCTGGGTATATATACATATGTGTATGTATGTGTGTACTTGGAATTATTAAATACATACATATTGCAGCAGTACATAACGAGCTATCTTATCAGCTGCAAGTTATTTTTGTTGGTATTCTATAGCCCAACAACAACAAGTCTACAATTTTTGCTCAAGACATTATCTACTTCATTCATTGTTTTAATTCATTCACTGAATTGTATTGTTAAATGGATTAGTCATTGGTTTTGTACCTGATTGATTGACAGTTGATAAACATTTTTGAAGTGGATTTAATTTTGGGAATCATGATGCTTCTATTGACCATTTCTGGAAGAAAGGCTGTTTCTAAGACCCTTTCTGGAAGAAAGGGTGTTTCTTAGACTCTTTCTGGAAGAATGATTGCTTCGATAGACCCTTTCTTTTAGAAAGGGTGCTTCTTTAGACCCTTGCTAGAAAAAAGGGTGCTTCTTTAGACCCTTGCTAGAAGAAAGGGTGTTTCTTTAGACCCTTGCTAGAAGAAAGGGTGCTTCTTTAGACCCTTGCTAGAAGAAAGGGTGCTTCTTTAGACCCTTGCTAGAAGAAAGGGTGCTTCTTTAGACCCTTGCTAGAAGAAAGGGTGCTTCTTTATTAGACCCTTGCTAGAAGAAAGGGTGCTTCTTTAGACCCTTGCTAGAAGAAAGGGTGCTTCTTTAGACCCTTGCTAGAAGAAAGGGTGTTTCTTTAGACCCTTGCTAGAAGAAAGGGTGCTTCTTTAGACCCTTGCTAGAAGAAAGGGTGCTTCTTTAGACCCTTGCTAGAAGAAAGGGTGCTTTATTAGACCCTTGCTAGAAGAAAGGGTGCTTCTTTAGACCCTTGCTAGAAGAAAGGGTGCTTCTTTAGACCCTTGCTAGAAGAAAGGGTGCTTTATTAGACCCTTGCTAGAAGAAAGGGTGCTTCTTTAGAACCTTGCTAGAAGAAAGGGTGCTTCTTTAGACCCTTGCTAGAAGAAAGGGTGCTTCTTTAGACCCTTGCTAGAAGAAAGGGTGCTTCTTTAGACCCTTGCTAGAAGAAAGGGTGCTTCTTTAGACCCTTGCTAGAAGAAAGGGTGCTTCTTTAGACCCTTGCTAGAAGAAAGGGTTCTTCTTTAGACCCTTGCTAGAAGAAAGGGTGCTTCTTTAGACCCTTGCTAGAAGAAAGGGTGCTTCTTTAGACCCTTGCTAGAAGAAAGGGTGCTTCTTTAGACCCTTGCTAGAAGAAAGGGTGCTTCTTTAGACCCTTGCTAGAAGAAAGGGTGCTTCTTTAGACCCTTGCTAGAAGAAAGGGTGCTTCTTTAGACCCTTGCTAGAAGAAAGGGTGCTTCTTTAGACCCTTTCTGGAAGAAAAGTTTCTTCTGTATACACTTTTTTCAAAGAAATGTGCTTCTATAGGCCCTTTCTGGAAAAAGGGTGCTTCTTTAGACCCTTTCTGGAAGAAAAGTTTCTTCTGTATACACTTTTTTCAAAGAAATGTGCTTCTATAGGCCCTTTCTGGAAAAAAGGGTGCTTTTATAGACTTCTTTGGCAAGAAAAGGCGCTGCTATGGACACTTTCTAGAAGAAAGGGTGCTTCTATTTAGACCAGAGAGCGAAGCCACAAATGTGAATGTATTCAAAACATTGGCAATTTATGACAGTGTGTTAGTAAGATTGTATGCACGCAAGCTACAAAACAAAAACAAATCAAAACATTTGCTCTCTCTTGTACGCTATCTTTTTGTGTTCGGATAGTATGTGTGTGAATTGCCGAAAATCTTCGTAACCAGCGACAAATGGCTGTTCGGCACTGATTTAGACCCCTTTAGAAAGAATGGGTGTTTTTATAGACCCTTTCAGGAATAAAAGGTGTCGCTATATACCCTCTCTGGATGAAAGGGTGCTTCTGTAGACCCTTTCTGGGAGAAAGGGTGCTTCTGTAGACCCTTTCTGTTAGAAAGGATGCATCTATAGACCCTTGCTAGAACAAAGGTTGCTTCTGTAGACCTTTTCTGGAAGAAAGCGTGCTTTTATAGAGCTTTTCTGGAAGAAAGACAGCTTCTATGGATCCTTTCTTGATGAATGAGTGCTTCTATAGACCATTTCTTGAAAAAGGAGTGCTTCTATAGACTTCTTCTGCAAGAAAAGGCGCTTCTATGGAACTTTTCTAGAAGAAGGGGTGCTTCTATTTATACCCCTTTAGAAAAAATGGGTGTTTTTATAGACCCTTTCAGGAATAAAAGGTGTCTCTATATACCCTCACTGGATGAAAGGGTGCTTCTGTAGACCCTTTCTGGAAAAAATGTTCTTCCCTAAACATTTTTCCAAAGAACGGTGCTTTTGTATTATAGGCCCTTTCTGCAAAAAAGTGTTATTTTAAATACACTTCCTGCAAAAAGGGTGCTTCTATCGACCCTTTCTAGAAGAAAGGGTACTTCTATAGACAAAAAGGGAGCTTCTTTCTATATATCCTTTCTAGAATAAAACATGCTTCTATATTCCATTTGTAGATAAAGGGGTGCTTTTATAGACCCTTTCTGGATGAAGTGTTGCTTTTATATACCCTTTCCGGTCGAAGGGATGTCTTTATAGACTTTTTCTTCAAGAAAGTGCACTTATAAAGACCCTTTCTGGAAGGAAGGGTGCTTTTATAGACCATTTCTGCAAAAAAGGATGTTTCTTCAGACCTTTCTGCAAGAAAGGGTGCTTCTATAAACCTTTTCTGCAAGAAAGGGTGCTTCTATAAACCTTGTCTGCAAGAAAGGGTGCTTCTATAAACCTTTTCTGCAAGAAAGGATGCTTCGATAAACCTTTTCTGCAAGAAAGGATGCTTCTATAAACCTTTTCTGCAAGAAAGGCTGCTTCTATAAACCTTTTCTGCAAGAAAGGGTGCTTCTATAAACCTTGTCTGCAAAAAAGGGTGCTTCTATAAACCTTGTCTGCAAAAAAGGGTGCTTCTATAAACCTTGCCTGCAAGAAAGGGTGCTTCTATAAACCTTGTCTGCAAGAAAGGGTGCTTCTATAAACCTTCTCTGCAAGAAAGGGTGCTTCTATAAACCTTGTCTGCAAGAAAGGGTGCTTCTATAAACCTTGTCTGCAAGAAAGGGTACTTCTATAAACCTTGTCTGCAAGAAAGGGTACTTCTATAAACCTTGTCTGCAAGAAAGGGTACTTCTATAAACCTTGTCTGCAAGAAAGGGTGCTCCTTTCTGAGCGCTTTTTTAGACCTTTCTGGGTGCTCATATAGACCCATACCTTAATCCAATTTCGTGGCTTCGAATTCCACATATACTCTAGAAATCGGTAATATCTATAAATGGAGGGGTTTTGACTAGGAGCATCGAATTTTGAATGTCTGAGCGGCGGAGTTTAGCGCATTCCAAAAGTGAATTAATGACATTCTTACAGATCTGTTGTTTATAAATTAAAAAATCAATGAAAATAATATTTCCACGAAATGCCCCAATTTCCCATGGATTTGAATAGTTTCTTTAAAATTTCGACAATTAACAAAAATTTGCCAAATTACATATGTATTTCGGAATCTGTGAATTGATATTTTTCATTTATGTATTGTACATAACCTGTCAATTGTGTATACATTGACGAGTACATAACACACATACATAGGTACATATATACATATATGGGTGTGTGTATGTATAGTTCTATAGAAAAGCATTAGAAACGCCATAGTTTTACATTTGGTGGCGGTTGCATATTGTAAAGCCCATTGCGCCTCTCATCTGGCAGAGGGAGAGGGTGGCGATAGGTGGGCATGTTGTTTAGCATTTATGTTGGAATACATTTGTTTAGCCGTTTGTCTAAAGTCGTCTTTGATAAGTTATGTTAGCGCAGCATAGCCGTCAGTTTTAGTTCAGTATCCAGATTTTCATCCATATGATGGCAATAGACCGATTCACTGCCACGGACCATCTATCCATACATGACAGACTAGCTGGATGGTAACCCCCCGGTCAGTCAACGAACCATGTCATGCCATACCATTCGTACACACAGTACATAATGTGGCAGTGAAAACAGGATGCAAAATATTCTATGCGTATGGTGGGTGGGTGGTTATGGAGTGTGTACCTGTGAATACAACAAATGTATGTGTGTGTATGTATGAATGTAGGTGTTATGTTTATATGGGAATGAGATTTTGTTTGGTCCTTCATTTGGTGCTTTATTTGGAAGTTTCCATAAGCACTACAATCTGAACAGATTTTATAAACGTTGCAAGATCGGGTTATAACCAACAAGATCCTATCATGATAGTCTCCACGAAAAAAATCCTCAGTCCTTCATATACTACTTCTTTTTCAAGGGTTCTTCTATAGACCCTTTCTAGAAGAAAGGGCGCTTCTATACACCCTTTCTAGAAGAAAGGATGCTTCTATATACCCTTTCTAAAACAATGGGTGCTTCTATCGACCCTTTCTACAAGAAAGGGTGCTTCTAGATATCTTTTCTAGAAGAAAGGGTGCTTCCCTAGACCCTTTCTAAAAGAAAGGGTGCTTCTATAGGCCCCTTCTAGAAGAAAGGGTGCTTCTGTAGACCCTTCCTAAAAGAAAGGGTGCTTCTGTAGACCCTTTCTAAAAGAAAGGGTGCTTCTATAGACCCTTTCTAGAAGAAAGGGTGCTTCTATAGGCCCCTTCTAGAAGAAAGGGTGCTTCTGTAGACCCTTCCTAAAAGAAAGGGTGCTTCTATAGACCCTTTCTAGAAGAAAGGGTGCTTCTATAGACCCTTTATAGAAGAAAGGGTGCTTCTACAGACCCTTTATAGAAGAAAATGTGCTTCTATTGAAATTTTCTAGAAGAAAGGGTGCTTCTATAGAGCCTTTATAGAGGAAAGGGTGTTTCTATAGACTCTTTCTAGAAGAAAGGATGCTTCTATAGACCCTTTATAGAAGAAATGGTGCTTCTATAGAGCCTTTATAGAGGAAAGGGTGTTTCTATAGACTCTTTCTAGAAGAAAGGATGCTTATATAGACCCTTTCTAGAAGAAAGGGTGCTTCTGTAGACCCTTCCTAAAAGAAAGGGTGCTTCTATGGACCCTTTCTAGAAGAAAGGGTGCTTCTATAGACTCTTCCTAGAAGAAAGGGTGCTTCTATAGACCCTTTCTAGAGGAAAGGGTGCTTCTATAGACCCTTTCTAGAAGAAAGGGTGCTTCTATGGATCCTTTCTTATAGAAGAAAGGGTGCTTCTATGGATCCTTTCTAGAAGAAAGGGTGCTTCTATAGACCCTTTCTAGAAGAAAGGGTGCTTCTATAGACCCTTTCTAGAAGAAAGGGTGCTTCTATAGACCCTTTCTAGAAGAAAGGGTGCTTCTATAGACCCTTTTTAGAAGAAATGGTGCTTCTACAGACCCTTTATAGAAGAAAGGGTTCTTCTATAGACCCTTCTAGAAGAAATGGTGCTTCTATAGACCCTTTTTAGAAGAAACGATGCTTCTATAGACCCTTTCTGGAAGAAAGGGTGCTTCTATAGACCCTTTATAGAAGAAAGGGTGCTTCTATAGACTATTTCAAAAGGAAAGGGTTCATCTATATAAAGGGTGCTTCTATAGACCCTTTCTAGAAGAAAGGGTGCTTCTATAGACTATTTCAAAAGGAAAGGGTGCATCTATATAAAGGGTGCTTCTATAGACCCTTTCTAGAAGAAAGGGTTCTTTTATAGACCCTTTCTAGAAGAAAGGGTTCTTTTATAGACCCTTTCTAGAAGAAAGGGTGCTTCTATAGACCCTTTCTAGAAGAAAGGGTGCTTCTATGGACCCTTTCTAGAAGAAAGGGTGCCTCCATAAACCCTTTCTAGAAGAAAGGGTGCCTCCATAAACCCTTTCTAGAAGAAAGGGTGCTTTTATAAACCCTTTCTAGAAGAAAGGGTGCTTCTACAGACCCTTTCTAGAAGAAAGGGTGCTTCTACAGACCCTTTCTAGAAGAAAGGGTGCTTCTACAGACCCTTTCTAGAAGAACGGATGCTTCGACAGACCATTTCTAGAAGAACGGATGTATCTACCGACCCTTTCTAGAAGAACGGATGCTTCTACAGACCCTTTCTAGAAGAACGGATGCTTCTATAGACCCTTTCTAGCAGAAAGGGTGTTTTTATAGACCCTTTCTAGAGGAAAGGGTGCTTCTATAGACCCTTTATAGAAGAAAGGGTGCTTCTATAGACTATTTCAAGAGGAAAGGGTGCATCTATAGAAAGGGTGCTTCTATAGACCCTTTCTAGAGGAAAGGGTGCTTCTATGGACCCTTTCTAGAAGATAGGGTGCTTCTATAGTCCCTTTCTAGAAGAAAGGGTGCTTCTATGGACCCTTTCTAGAAGATAGGGTGCTTCTATAGTCCCTTTCTAGAAGAAAGGGTGTTCTATAGTCCCTTTCTAGAAGAAAGGGTGCTTCTTTAGTCCCTTTCTAGAGGAAAGGGTGCTTCTATGGACCCTTTCTAGAAGATAGGGTGCTTCTATAGACCTTTTATAGAAGGAAAGGGTGCTTCTATGGACCCTTTCTAGAGGAAAGGGTGCTTCCATAGACCCTTTCTAGAAGAAAAGGTGTTTCTATAGACCCTTTCTAGAAGAAAGGGTGCTTCTATGGACCCTTTCTAGAAGAAAGGGCGCTTCTACAGACCCTTTCTAGAAGAAAGGGTGATTCTATAGACCCTTTCTAGCAGAAAGGGTGCTTCTATAGACCCTTTCTAGAAGAAAGGGTGCTTCTATAGACCCTTTCTAGAAGAAAGGGTGCTTCTATGGACCCTTTCTAGAAGAAAGGGTGCGTCTATGGACCCTTTCTAGAATAAAGGGTGCTTCTATAGACCTTTTCTAGAATAAAGGGTGCTTCTATAGACCTTTTCTAGAAGAAAATGTGCTTCTATAGGCCTTTTCTAGAATAAAGGGTGCTTCTATAGACTCTTTCTAGAGAAAGGGTGATTCTGTAGACTAGCCATACATTCAATAAAATTTTCTGTGTTACACAGATAATGAGCGCTTGTAATCGAAAAACTTCTGATGACGTTTTCATTCAATTCCCAGTCAGCACACCACAGTATCTCACTTGGTTGAGGTAGGTACAATTGAGGTATTTGCACAATTCATTTATTTATTTATTGTGGGTTTTCTTTAATGAAACAAACATTATGGCAGTGTGTAAATTTATTTGTATACGCGACAATCAAACAAACAAACTGATATAAAGTGTGGAAGCCAGACAGCCCATTGAAGAATACGAATGTGACTAAGAAACAGTGTTTACAACTTAACAACAAAGAATTCAGCTAAATTTTGGTATTTTTATAACCTCAATCTTATGGCACAGATGGTTTACTTACTTTATTGCGATTAGGACGATTGAAGCACCCTTTCTTTCCGAAGGGGTCTAGAAACGATAGTAAAATTCAAGACGTTTGTGCATGCCACAGCTATCTGCGACAAGCTGCGGTATAGAAACAAGGCTGCGATAAGCTATGGAAGGAACAGTATTCAAACCTGTCAGAGAGACATGAGAACTGCATGAGGAGATGAAGATTCTTCCGGTACGTCAACAAAATGGCATGTTCTCGTTGCAAGTACTGCTCGGCTGTCACCTTGAGAGTGATCCTAATAACTGCATGGTGTATAGGACTCCCCCCTCCAGGTTTGCCACCCGTAAACAATGACGATAAAAAATTCCAAGACTTCTTTATAAAATTAAAAATCTCTTTATAGGCCATTTAGGTTCTCACCTCCTGTTGTTATTTATTTGCTTGTTGTTAGTCATAGACTGAGCGTATTTGGCTGTCGGCAAAGCCTACTAATGCTTTGTAAACCCTCCATGTTTTGTGGTTAAACTTAACATAGGAGCACCCAGTCGTTGCTACAGTAGCCTTAATTTTAACTAAAAACAACAACAAATTGTATAGCTAACGAAGATGCATTCGCAAATGTTGTTTAATACAGACATGTCCTCCTCCCGTCTCTTGCTCCAATTTGCATGTGCATCGGCAATACAACAACACATTGAAGACAACCATGACCTACCAACCCACCCACCATCGAAAAGCAGGTGGACAATGCAAAAGGGAAAAAGATAGTTGTCGTTCTAGGCAATGAGAGAGAAAGGGCAAATTCACACACACCCATCCTGATGCATCCTCTCCATTGTTGGAGCATGGAGATGGTGATGACGATGATGACATTTGCCAAATATATCCGCCACTATTATAGGTAGATTCGGCAACAGTTTGTGGCATGCAATCAATGCCAATGCAATGTCTATGGGGAATCACTACTCGACCTCGCAAGTGGGTGTTGGTTGTGGTGGGGTGTTGAACTGCCATACGAGTAAAGTATGAATTGTTTAGTTTGCCATTCTAAAATATCAAATACATAACAAATATACATATATCTCTATATATGTACCTATATACACATACAAAATATATGTAAATTCTATCCTGAGGCAGTGTGTGTGTGTGTGTGTGAGTGACAGTACTTGAACATCCTTGCGCAAATTTCCCCAATCAAGTAAATACAACAAAGTCATGCAGTTACAATGCCTACATATTCAGTTTAATGAATCTTATGGTTTAATTGATACCTACTTACTTAGTTGGGCCTCTACAGAACATTTGTCCCATATGCCGAACTAACAAAATATGTATTTCCATTCCTTTCAATTTGTTGCTTTATTTCTCCAATCGCTTTCCGATCTCGTCTTCCACTTGTTTACTCCATCCTTCGATCCATTAAGATAAATTCGTATTTATTTAGCGAAGACACAAATAACTCTTTGTAAATATATCTTTTTTAGGGTATTTACGGAAAATTCTGCCAGGTAAACATGGGTACCATTATCGAGCTTTTCATAAAAGGACTATCGAAGCACCCTTTCCTTCACAAAAGGACTGTAGAGTCACCCTTTCTTTCAGAAAAGATAAATCGATTAAGATAAATTCGTATTTAATTAGCGAAGGCACAAATCACTCTAGCGGAGACACAAAGCGCTCTGTTAACGCTTTTACTAACAACTTTAGCAGAACACTGTTAATGTTAACAGAGTTATTCAAAAATGGTTTTCTTTGTAAATACATCTTTTTTAGGGTATTTACGGAAAATTCTGCCAGGTAAACATGGGTACCATTGGAAAGCTTATCGAGATTTTATTAGCGCAGGGTATAGCTGTCTCGATAAGCTTTTTAATGGTACCCATGTTGTGCTAACAGAATTTTCCTTAAAGGATCTGTGGTCGAAATAATTGTCCTTATTGCAGGGTTTATCCCAAAAACAGTAATTATCACGACATCGGGCAATATTTTTTGAAGATTTTATTAACGCAAGGGATAGCTGTCTCGATAAGCATTCCAATGGTACCCATGTTTACCTGGTTGAATTTTCCGTAAAGACCCCAAAAAATATATTTCTTCATAAAGAAAACCATTTTTGAATAACTCTGTTAACATTAACAGTGTTCTGCTAAAGTTGTTAGTAAAAGCGTTAACAGAGCGCTTTGTGTCTCCGCTAGAGTGATTTGTGCCTTCGCTAGAGTGATTTGTGTCTTCGCTAATTAAATACTAATTTATCTTAATGGATTTATCTTTTATGAAAGAAAGGGTGCTTGCATAGTCCTTTTATGAAAAAAGGGTGCTTCTATAGTCCTTTTATGAAAGAAAAGGTGCTTCTATAGTCCTTTTATGAAAGAAAGGGTGCTTCCATAGTCCTTTTATGAAAGAAAGGGTGCTTCCATAGTCCTTTTATGAAAGAAAGGGTGCTTCTATAGTCCCTTTCTGAAACGATATGGTGCTTCTATAGTCCCTTTCTGAAACGATATGGTACTTCTATAGTCCCTTTCTGACACGATATGGTACTTCTATAGTCCCTTTCTGACACGATATGGTGCTTCTATAGTCCCTTTTTGACACGATATGGTGCTTCTATAGTCCCTTTCTGACACGATATGGTGCTTCTATAGTCCCTTTCTGACACGATATGGTGCTTCTATAGTCCCTTTCTGACACGATATGGTGCTTCTATAGACCCTATCTGACACGATATGGTGCTTCTATAGACCCTATCTGACACGATATGGTGCTTCTATAGTCCCTATCTGACACGATATGGTGCTTCTATAGTCCCTATCTGACACGATATGGTGCTTTTCTATAGTCCCTTTCTGAAACCATATGGTGCTTCTATAGTCCCTTTCTGACACGATATGGTGCTTCTATAGTCCCTTTCTGACACGATATGGTGCTTCTATAGTCCCTTTCTGAAACGATATGGTGCTTCTATAGTCCCTTTCTGAAACGATATGGTGCTTCTATAGTCCCTTTCTGACACGATATGGTGCTGCTATAGTCCCTTTCTGAAATGATATGGTGCTTCTATAGTCCCTATCTGACACGATATGGTGCTTCTATAGTCCCTTTCGGACACGATATGGTGCTTTTCTATAGTCCCTTTCTGAAACGATATGGTGCTTCTATAGTCCCTTTCTGAAACGATATGGTGCTTCTATAGTCCCTTTCTGACACGATATGGTGCTGCTATAGTCCCTTTCTGAAATGATATGGTGCTTCTATAGTCCCTATCTGACACGATATGGTGCTTCTATAGTCCCTTTCTGACACGATATGGTGCTTCTATAGTCCCTTTCTGACACGATATGGTGCTTCTATAGTCCCTTTCTGACACGATATGGTGCTTCTATAGTCCCTATCTGACACGATATGGTGCTTCTATAGTCCCTTTCTGACACGATATGGTGCTTCTATAGTCCCTTTCTGAAACGATATGGTGCTTCTATAGTCCCTTTCTGAAACGATATGGTGCTTCTATAGTCCCTTTCTGACACGATATGGTGCTTCTATAGTCCCTTTCTGACACGATATGGTGCTTCTATAGTCCCTTTCTGACACGATATGGTGCTTCTATAGTCCCTTTCTGACACGATATGGTGCTTCTATAGTCCCTTTCTGACACGATATGGTGCTTCTATAGTCCCTTTCTGACACGATATGGTGCTTCTATAGTCCCTTTCTGAAACGATATGGTGCTTCTATAGTCCCTTTCTGAAACGATATGGTGCTTCTATAGTCCCTTTCTGACACGATATGGTGCTGCTATAGTCCCTTTCTGAAATGATATGGTGCTTCTATAGTCCCTATCTGACACGATATGGTGCTTCTATAGTCCCTTTCTGACACGATATGGTGCTTCTATAGTCCCTTTCTGACACGATATGGTGCTTCTATAGTCCCTTTCTGACACGATATGGTGCTTCTATAGTCCCTTTCTGAAACGATATGGTGCTTCTATAGTCCCTTTCTGAAACGATATGGTGCTTCTATAGTCCCTTTCTGACACGATATGGTGCTTCTATAGTCCCTTTCTGACACGATATGGTGCTTCTATAGTCCCTTTCTGACACGATATGGTGCTTCTATAGTCCCTTTCTGACACGATATGGTGCTTCTATAGACCCTATCTGACACGATATGGTGCTTCTATAGTCCCTATCTGACACGATATGGTGCTTCTATAGTCCCTATCTGACACGATATGGTGCTTTTCTATAGTCCCTTTCTGAAACCATATGGTGCTTCTATAGTCCCTTTCTGACACGATATGGTGCTTCTATAGTCCCTTTCTGACACGATATGGTGCTTCTATAGTCCCTTTCTGAAACGATATGGTGCTTCTATAGTCCCTTTCTGAAACGATATGGTGCTTCTATAGTCCCTTTCTGACACGATATGGTGCTTCTATAGTCCCTTTCTGACACGATATGGTGCTTCTATAGTCCCTTTCTGACACGATATGGTGCTTCTATAGTCCCTTTCTGACACGATATGGTGCTTCTATAGACCCTATCTGACACGATATGGTGCTTCTATAGACCCTATCTGACACGATATGGTGCTTCTATAGTCCCTATCTGACACGATATGGTGCTTCTATAGTCCCTATCTGACACGATATGGTGCTTTTCTATAGTCCCTTTCTGAAACCATATGGTGCTTCTATAGTCCCTTTCTGACACGATATGGTGCTTCTATAGTCCCTTTCTGACACGATATGGTGCTTCTATAGTCCCTTTCTGAAACGATATGGTGCTTCTATAGTCCCTTTCTGAAACGATATGGTGCTTCTATAGTCCCTTTCTGACACGATATGGTGCTGCTATAGTCCCTTTCTGAAATGATATGGTGCTTCTATAGTCCCTATCTGACACGATATGGTGCTTCTATAGTCCCTTTCGGACACGATATGGTGCTTTTCTATAGTCCCTTTCTGAAACGATATGGTGCTTCTATAGTCCCTTTCTGAAACGATATGGTGCTTCTATAGTCCCTTTCTGACACGATATGGTGCTGCTATAGTCCCTTTCTGAAATGATATGGTGCTTCTATAGTCCCTATCTGACACGATATGGTGCTTCTATAGTCCCTTTCTGACACGATATGGTGCTTCTATAGTCCCTTTCTGACACGATATGGTGCTTCTATAGTCCCTATCTGACACGATATGGTGCTTCTATAGTCCCTTTCTGACACGATATGGTGCTTCTATAGTCCCTTTCTGAAACGATATGGTGCTTCTATAGTCCCTTTCTGAAACGATATGGTGCTTCTATAGTCCCTTTCTGACACGATATGGTGCTTCTATAGTCCCTTTCTGACACGATATGGTGCTTCTATAGTCCCTTTCTGACACGATATGGTGCTTCTATAGTCCCTTTCTGACACGATATGGTGCTTCTATAGTCCCTTTCTGACACGATATGGTGCTTCTATAGTCCCTTTCTGACACGATATGGTGCTTCTATAGTCCCTTTCTGACACGATATGGTGCTGCTATAGTCCCTTTCTGAAATGATATGGTGCTTCTATAGTCCCTATCTGACACGATATGGTGCTTCTATAGTCCCTTTCTGACACGATATGGTGCTTCTATAGTCCCTTTCTGACACGATATGGTGCTTCTATAGTCCCTATCTGACACGATATGGTGCTTCTATAGTCCCTTTCTGACACGATATGGTGCTTCTATAGTCCCTATCTGACACGATATGGTGCTTCTATAGTCCCTTTCTGACACGATATGGTGCTTCTATAGTCCCTATCTGACACGATATGGTGCTTCTATAGTCCCTTTCTGACACGATATGGTGCTTCTATAGTCCCTATCTGACACGATATGGTGCTTCTATAGTCCCTTTCTGACACGATATGGTGCTTCTATAGTCCCTATCTGACACGATATGGTGCTTCTATAGTCCCTTTCTGACACGATATGGTGCTTCTATAGTCCCTTTCTGAAACGATATGGTGCTTCTATAGTCCCTTTCTGAAACGATATGGTGCTTCTATAGTCCCTTTCTGACACGATATGGTGCTTCTATAGTCCCTTTCTGACACGATATGGTGCTTCTATAGTCCCTTTCTGACACGATATGGTGCTTCTATAGTCCCTTTCTGACACGATATGGTGCTTCTATAGTCCCTTTCTGACACGATATGGTGCTTCTATAGTCCCTTTCTGACACGATATGGTGCTTCTATAGTCCCTTTCTGAAACGATATGGTGCTTCTATAGTCCCTTTCTGAAACGATATGGTGCTTCTATAGTCCCTTTCTGACACGATATGGTGCTGCTATAGTCCCTTTCTGAAATGATATGGTGCTTCTATAGTCCCTATCTGACACGATATGGTGCTTCTATAGTCCCTTTCGGACACGATATGGTGCTTTTCTATAGTCCCTTTCTGAAACGATATGGTGCTTCTATAGTCCCTTTCTGACACGATATGGTGCTTCTATAGTCCCTTTCTGAAATGATATGGTGCTTCTATAGTCCCTATCTGACACGATATGGTGCTTCTATAGTCCCTTTCTGACACGATATGGTGCTTCTATAGTCCCTTTCTGACACGATATGGTGCTTCTATAGTCCCTTTCTGACACGATATGGTGCTTCTATAGTCCCTTTCTGACACGATATGGTGCTTCTATAGTCCCTTTCTGACACGATATGGTGCTTCTATAGTCCCTTTCTGACACGATATGGTGCTGCTATAGTCCCTTTCTGAAATGATATGGTGCTTCTATAGTCCCTATCTGACACGATATGGTGCTTCTATAGTCCCTTTCTGACACGATATGGTGCTTCTATAGTCCCTTTCTGACACGATATGGTGCTTCTATAGTCCCTTTCTGACACGATATGGTGCTTCTATAGTCCCTTTCTGACACGATATGGTGCTTCTATAGTCCCTTTCTGACACGATATGGTGCTTCTATAGTCCCTTTCTGAAACGATATGGTGCTTCTATAGTCCCTTTCTGACACGATATGGTGCTGCTATAGTCCCTTTCTGAAACGATATGGTGCTTCTATAGTCCCTTTCTGACACGATATGGTGCTTCTATAGTCCCTTTCTGAAACGATATGGTGCTTCTATAGTCCCTTTCTGACACGATATGGTGCTGCTATAGTCCCTTTCTGAAATGATATGGTGCTTCTATAGTCCCTATCTGACACGATATGGTGCTTCTATAGTCCCTTTCTGACACGATATGGTGCTTCTATAGTCCCTTTCTGACACGATATGGTGCTTCTATAGTCCCTTTCTGACACGATATGGTGCTTCTATAGTCCCTTTCTGAAACGATATGGTGCTTCTATAGTCCCTTTCTGACACGATATGGTGCTTCTATAGTCCCTTTCTGACACGATATGGTGCTTCTATAGTCCCTTTCTGACACGATATGGTGCTTCTATAGTCCCTTTCTGACACGATATGGTGCTTCTATAGTCCCTTTCTGACACGATATGGTGCTTCTATAGTCCCTTTCTGAAACGATATGGTGCTTCTATAGTCCCTTTCTGACACGATATGGTGCTTCTATAGACCCTATCTGACACGATATGGTGCTTCTATAGTCCCTTTCTGACACGATATGGTGCTTCTATAGTCCCTTTCTGACACGATATGGTGCTTCTATAGACCCTATCTGACACGATATGGTGCTTCTATAGTCCCTTTCTGAAACGATATGGTGCTTCTATAGTCCCTTTCTGACACGATATGGTGCTTCTATAGCCCCTTTCTGAAACGATATGGTGCTTCTATAGTCCCTTTCTGACACGATATGGTGCTTCTATAGTCCCTTTCTGAAACGATATGGTGCTTCTATAGTCCCTTTCTGACACGATATGGTGCTTCTATAGACCCTATCTGACACGATATGGTGCTTCTATAGTCCCTTTCTGACACGATATGGTGCTTCTATAGTCCCTTTCTGACACGATATGGTGCTTCTATAGACCCTATCTGACACGATATGGTGCTTCTATAGTCCCTTTCTGAAACGATATGGTGCTTCTATAGTCCCTTTCTGACACGATATGGTGCTTCTATAGACCCTATCTGACACGATATGGTGCTTCTATAGTCCCTTTCTGACACGATATGGTGCTTCTATAGTCCCTTTCTGACACGATATGGTGCTTCTATAGACCCTATCTGACACGATATGGTGCTTCTATAGTCCCTTTCTGAAACGATATGGTGCTTCTATAGTCCCTTTCTGACACGATATGGTGCTTCTATAGCCCCTTTCTGAAACGATATGGTGCTTCTATAGTCCCTTTCTGACACGATATGGTGCTTCTATAGTCCCTTTCTGAAACGATATGGTGCTTCTATAGTCCCTTTCTGACACGATATGGTGCTTCTATAGTCCCTTTCTGACACGATATGGTGCTGCTATAGTCCCTTGCTGAAATGATATGGTGCTTCTATAGTCCCTATCTGACACGATATTGTGCTTCTATAGTCCCTTTCTGACACGATATGGTGCTTCTATAGTCCCTTTCTGACACGATATGGTGTTTCTATAGTCCCTTTCTGACACGATATGGTGCTTCTATAGTCCCTTTCTGAAACGATTTGGTGCTTCTATAGTCCCTTTCTGACACGATATGGTGCTTCTATAGTCCCTTTCTGACACGATATGGTGCTTCTATAGTCCCTTTCTGAAACGATATGGTGCTTCTATAATCCCTTTCTGACACGATATGGTGCTTCTATAGTCCCTTTCTGACACGATATGGTGCTTCTATAGTCCCTTTCTGAAATGATATGGTGCTTCTATAGTCCCTATCTGACACGATATGGTGCTTCTATAGTCCCTTTCTGACACGATATGGTGCTTCTATAGTCCCTTTCTGAAACGATATGGTGCTTCTATAATCCCTTTCTGACACGATATGGTGCTTCTATAGTCCCTTTCTGACACGATATGGTACTTCTATAGTCCCTTTCTGAAATGATATGGTGCTTCTATAGTCCCTATCTGACACGATATGGTGCTTCTATAGTCCCTATCTGACACGATATGGTGCTTCTATAGTCCCTTTCTGACACGATATGGTGCTTCTATAGTCCCTTTCTGAAACGATATGGTGCTTCTATAGTCCCTTTCTGACACGATATGGTGCTTCTATAGTCCCTTTCTGACACGATATGGTGCTGCTATAGTCCCTTGCTGAAATGATATGGTGCTTCTATAGTCCCTATCTGACACGATATTGTGCTTCTATAGTCCCTTTCTGACACGATATGGTGCTTCTATAGTCCCTTTCTGACACGATATGGTGCTTCTATAGTCCCTTTCTGAAACGATTTGGTGCTTCTATAATCCCTTTCTGACACGATATGGTGCTTCTATAGTCCCTTTCTGACACGATATGGTGCTTCTATAGTCCCTTTCTGAAATGATATGGTGCTTCTATAGTCCCTATCTGACACGATATGGTGCTTCTATAGTCCCTATCTGACACGATATGGTGCTTCTATAGTCCCTTTCTGAAACGATATGGTGCTTCTATAATCCCTTTCTGACACGATATGGTGCTTCTATAGTCCCTTTCTGACACGATATGGTGCTTCTATAGTCCCTTTCTGAAATGATATGGTGCTTCTATAGTCCCTATCTGACACGATATGGTGCTTCTATAGTCCCTATCTGACACGATATGGTGCTTCTATAGTCCCTTTCTGACACGATATGGTGCTTCTATAGTCCCTTTCTGAAACGATTTGGTGCTTCTATAGTCCCTTTCTGACACGATATGGTGCTTCTATAGTCCCTTTCTGACACGATATGGTGCTTCTATAGTCCCTTTCTGAAACGATATGGTGCTTCTATAATCCCTTTCTGACACGATATGGTGCTTCTATAGTCCCTTTCTGACACGATATGGTGCTTCTATAGTCCCTTTCTGAAATGATATGGTGCTTCTATAGTCCCTATCTGACACGATATGGTGCTTCTATAGTCCCTATCTGACACGATATGGTGCTTCTATAGTCCCTTTCTGACACGATATGGTGCTTCTATAGTCCCTTTCTGAAACGATTTGGTGCTTCTATAGTCCCTTTCTGACACGATATGGTGCTTCTATAGTCCCTTTCTGACACGATATGGTGCTTCTATAGTCCCTTTCTGAAACGATATGGTGCTTCTATAATCCCTTTCTGACACGATATGGTGCTTCTATAGTCCCTTTCTGACACGATATGGTGCTTCTATAGTCCCTTTCTGAAATGATATGGTGCTTCTATAGTCCCTATCTGACACGATATGGTGCTTCTATAGTCCCTTTCTGACACGATATGGTGCTTCTATAGTCCCTTTCTGAAACGATATGGTGCTTCTATAATCCCTTTCTGACACGATATGGTGCTTCTATAGTCCCTTTCTGACACGATATGGTGCTTCTATAGTCCCTTTCTGAAATGATATGGTGCTTCTATAGTCCCTATCTGACACGATATGGTGCTTCTATAGTCCCTATCTGACACGATATGGTGCTTCTATAGTCCCTTTCTGACACGATATGGTGCTTCTATAGTCCCTTTCTGAAACGATATGGTGCTTCTATAGTCCCTTTCTGACACGATATGGTGCTTCTATAGTCCCTTTCTGACACGATATGGTGCTGCTATAGTCCCTTGCTGAAATGATATGGTGCTTCTATAGTCCCTATCTGACACGATATTGTGCTTCTATAGTCCCTTTCTGACACGATATGGTGCTTCTATAGTCCCTTTCTGACACGATATGGTGTTTCTATAGTCCCTTTCTGACACGATATGGTGCTTCTATAGTCCCTTTCTGAAACGATTTGGTGCTTCTATAGTCCCTTTCTGACACGATATGGTGCTTCTATAGTCCCTTTCTGACACGATATGGTGCTTCTATAGTCCCTTTCTGAAACGATATGGTGCTTCTATAATCCCTTTCTGACACGATATGGTGCTTCTATAGTCCCTTTCTGACACGATATGGTGCTTCTATAGTCCCTTTCTGAAATGATATGGTGCTTCTATAGTCCCTATCTGACACGATATGGTGCTTCTATAGTCCCTTTCTGACACGATATGGTGCTTCTATAGTCCCTTTCTGAAACGATATGGTGCTTCTATAATCCCTTTCTGACACGATATGGTGCTTCTATAGTCCCTTTCTGACACGATATGGTGCTTCTATAGTCCCTTTCTGAAATGATATGGTGCTTCTATAGTCCCTATCTGACACGATATGGTGCTTCTATAGTCCCTATCTGACACGATATGGTGCTTCTATAGTCCCTTTCTGACACGATATGGTGCTTCTATAGTCCCTTTCTGACACGATATGGTGCTTCTATAGACCCTATCTGACACGATATGGTGCTTCTATAGTCCCTTTCTGAAACGATATGGTGCTTCTATAGTCCCTATCTGACACGATATGGTGCTTCTATAGTCCCTTTCTGAAACGATATGGTGCTTCTATAGTCCCTTTCTGACACGATATGGTGCTTCTATAGTCCCTTTCTGACACGATATGGTGCTTCTATAGTCCCTTTCTGAAACGATATGGTGCTTCTATAGTCCCTTTCTGAAACGATATGGTGCTTCTATAGTCCCTTTCTGACACGATATGGTGCTTCTATAGTCCCTTTCTGACACGATATGGTGCTTCTATAGTCCCTTTCTGAAACGATATGGTGCTTCTATAATCCCTTTCTGACACGATATGGTGCTTCTATAGTCCCTTTCTGACACGATATGGTGCTTCTATAGTCCCTTTCTGAAATGATATGGTGCTTCTATAGTCCCTATCTGACACGATATGGTGCTTCTATAGTCCCTATCTGACACGATATGGTGCTTCTATAGTCCCTTTCTGACACGATATGGTGCTTCTATAGTCCCTTTCTGAAACGATATGGTGCTTCTATAGTCCCTTTCTGACACGATATGGTGCTTCTATAGTCCCTTTCTGACACGATATGGTGCTGCTATAGTCCCTTGCTGAAATGATATGGTGCTTCTATAGTCCCTATCTGACACGATATTGTGCTTCTATAGTCCCTTTCTGACACGATATGGTGCTTCTATAGTCCCTTTCTGACACGATATGGTGTTTCTATAGTCCCTTTCTGACACGATATGGTGCTTCTATAGTCCCTTTCTGAAACGATTTGGTGCTTCTATAGTCCCTTTCTGACACGATATGGTGCTTCTATAGTCCCTTTCTGACACGATATGGTGCTTCTATAGTCCCTTTCTGAAACGATATGGTGCTTCTATAATCCCTTTCTGACACGATATGGTGCTTCTATAGTCCCTTTCTGACACGATATGGTGCTTCTATAGTCCCTTTCTGAAATGATATGGTGCTTCTATAGTCCCTATCTGACACGATATGGTGCTTCTATAGTCCCTTTCTGACACGATATGGTGCTTCTATAGTCCCTTTCTGAAACGATATGGTGCTTCTATAATCCCTTTCTGACACGATATGGTGCTTCTATAGTCCCTTTCTGACACGATATGGTGCTTCTATAGTCCCTTTCTGAAATGATATGGTGCTTCTATAGTCCCTATCTGACACGATATGGTGCTTCTATAGTCCCTATCTGACACGATATGGTGCTTCTATAGTCCCTTTCTGACACGATATGGTGCTTCTATAGTCCCTTTCTGACACGATATGGTGCTTCTATAGACCCTATCTGACACGATATGGTGCTTCTATAGTCCCTTTCTGAAACGATATGGTGCTTCTATAGTCCCTATCTGACACGATATGGTGCTTCTATAGTCCCTTTCTGAAACGATATGGTGCTTCTATAGTCCCTTTCTGACACGATATGGTGCTTCTATAGTCCCTTTCTGACACGATATGGTGCTTCTATAGTCCCTTTCTGAAACGATATGGTGCTTCTATAGTCCCTTTCTGAAACGATATGGTGCTTCTATAGTCCCTTTCTGACACGATATGGTGCTTCTATAGTCCCTTTCTGACACGATATGGTGCTTCTATAGTCCCTTTCTGAAACGATATGGTGCTTTGCCGCAAATAGAAAATTCAATTAAAAGTTTATTTTTCCTATGTTTCTTTTATTATTAAAACAAGTAAGAAAGTATCAGTTAGCTGAGCCGACAGAGATATACTCTCAGCCTGTGCAAATTGAAACACTTTTTTCACAAAAAAACTTATGTATTTAGGGGGTTTCAAAATTTTGGTCGTATGAACCGACAAAAATGTTGATTAGGATTAAAGTTCAAAAATTTTGAGGAAAAGGTACTTAAAGGAATGGACCGACATAAACCATGGGGGTGCCATAGGGAGTTTTTACACCCTACGGGCTGTTTTCTCAAGAAGTATGGACTTGCCCCCGAAACAACTTTTACCATCGTGATTTAGGCAGCAAAAATCAAAGCGATTCAATAGCAGGACTTAAAGTGAACTTATCAAACATCTTGTGTGGGAGGTACGGGATGGTGTGGACAAATATAGTCCATATTCGAACCTGATCTATATCTGGTAGACATAGGGTTTGTTTTTCAACTTTCAGGCTATTTTTACAGGAAGTATGGACTTGCCCCTGAGGAAACTTGTACCATCGAATAGGGGACAGTGAATACAAGATGTTACAACAAAAACCATGGCGATTCGAGAGCAGGTCCTAAACTGAACTTTTCCGAAATTTTGTGTGGGAGGTACTCGAAGGAGTTCACCGATTGAGTCCATATTGGAACCTTATCTAAGTCTGGTAGAAATTTCATAATGTGCAAAGTATGGACCAAATCGGTTACTCCCTTCAAGAGTTATCGCACGCACAAATTTTCCGAACATTTTCGAACTTTTGTGGGAGAGGTACCGGAAGGAGTGGACCGATATAATCCATCTTTGAATTTGAACTAAGTTTGGACAAAATATTACGAAAGCCAAATTTTGGACCGAATCGGCAGCTCCGTTCGAGAATTATCATGCGCTCCAACCACTACACACGGTGTCATAGGTTTTTTTGGTAACTTTCAGGCTATTTTCTCAGGAAGTATGGACTTGCCCCTAATGAAACATACAGCGTCGTATAGAGGACCACGAATACAACTTGCGTAAACCAAAATCAAAGCGATTCCAGGCCAGATCCTAAACTGAACTTTTCCGAAATTTTGTGTGGGAGGTACCCGAAGGAGTGGACCGATTGAGTCCATATTGGAACCTCATCTAAGTTTGGTAGAAATTACACGATGTGCAAAGTATGGACCAAATCGGTTATTCCATGCAAGAGTTATCGGGCGCACAAGTTTTGCGACAATTTTTGAACATTTGTGGGGGAGGTACCTGAAGGAGTGGACCTATGTGGCCCATCTTCGAACTTAAATCGAATCTGGACAAAATATTTTGATACCCAACATTTGAACCGAATCGATTGATCCGTTCGAGAGTTATCGTGCGCACCAGCCAGACAGACAGACAGACCGACAGACGGACGGACATTGCTAGATCTACTCAAAATTGTCTGAAACGAATATCGTACAAACATACTTGGGGTCTAAAACCATTATTTCGATGAGACACATTTTTGGTCGTATCAAAGTGTAAATACCCTCTTTAGCCTAAAGGCTGAGGTATAAAAATAATTATTATTAAACTAAAACACTATTTTATTCACATTCTTAGCTAGCCTTTGACTATCACATTTTTTATTTACACATAATACAAAGGTCATTTATTCTAATATTAATATTTTTTCTAAATCAAATATTTGGTTGCCTAAACTTTGTGTTATGGCCCATTGATCTCATCCCATATCATCGATGAGGAATGAAGCATATCCTAAAAACCAGTACAAATATTGTAGAATTTAAATTCTTCAGCCTTTAAGATTACATCTTTTAAGACGACTTTAAGGTCGTATATTAAGACGATTTTAGAATCTCTTTTTTTGGTTTGATTAATCGATTATTTTATGTTGTATTTAAAAATAAGTTCTTCAGCATCTTTATGAGGTAAATTATATTAAAATTATTGCTAGTAATGCGATAGCGTAGAGTTGCGGAATTTGGAGAATACTGCCACCGTTTTTGAGGTTTAAGGTATTCGGCGATGAGATATTAAAGGTAGTCATATTGTTGAATTTGTTTTCGACCAAAGTATTAGCACCTTCAGCGGAACTGGTTGGTGGGTCGGTTGGTATATTGTTGAATTTATTGTCGTCCCAGTTATTGTAACCTCCAACTTCGTATTGGTTTTCCTTTGTGGTATCAGTGGGGCTGCCTGAAATTGGCGTTTGTCCATCATCAAATTCTCCATAATCAGGTGGAATGGTATTGTCTGCACTTGGAAGATATTTTGGGCATTCCAATACAGATTTAGCGCATCGTGCAGACCATAATACAAGACACACGCAATTTTTTGGCGCATCTAGGACTGGCCTGTTATCCGTCTTAGGGACGAATAGAACGCCTAAAACGATCAAATAGGCAATCATGAGGTAAATACCCATTTTACCACTTGAATTTAAGAATTTCGGTATCGGCTGAAAATACACACAAACATAATCGTTAGAACATCAAAATGAGAAATATTTATAAATACAAAATTTCCACAAATACGATAAAGTATTGTGGGGCAGTCCCAAAATTTGCAAGCAGTATCACATTTGTATAATATTTTAAACTTTTCAAACCTAATCCTGTATTCAAAAAGAAACATCTGCTTCATAATGCAAAGTAGTATATTTTCAACCTCTATATCACAAATGTAGACCCTTTACAGTAGACAGACACTAAGGGCGTTGACACTAGACCACCTCTACAGTAGACGAGTCAAAGGGACACTTATTCTACAGTAGATGACCATAAAGGCCATCTACGCTATAGTAGACGAGCCTAGAGGTCATATACTTGACAGTATACAACATTAAGGGCCATTTACTTGATAGTAGACGACCCTAGGGGCCACATACTTGACAGTAGACGACCCTAGGGGCCATCTATCGACAATAGACGACCCTAGGGGCCATCTATTGACAATAGACGACCCTAGGGGCCTTCTACTTGACAGTAGACGACCCTAGGGGCCATCTATTGACAGTAGACGACCCTAGGGGCCATCTATTGACAATAGACGACCCTAGGGGCCTTCTACTTGACAGTAGACGACCCTAGGGGCCATCTATTGACAATAGACGACCCTAGGGGCCATCTATTGACAATAGACGAACCTAGGGGCCTCTAGGGGCCATCTACTTGACAATAGACGACCCTAGGGGCCTTCTACTTGACAGTAGACGACCCTAGGGGCCATCTTCTTGACAGTAGACGACCCTAGGGGCCATCTATTGACAATAGACGACCCTAGGGGCCTTCTACTTGACAGTAGACGACCCTAGGGGCCATCTACTTGACAGTAGACGACCCTAGGGGCCATCTACTTGACAGTAGACGACCCTAGGGGCCATCTACTTGACAGTAGACGACCCTAGGGGCCATCTATTGACAATAGACGACCCTAGGGACCATCTATTGACAATAGACGACCCTAGGGGCCTTCTACTTGACAGTAGACGACCCTAGGGGCCTTCTACTTGACAGTAGACGACCCTAGGGGCCATCTACTTGACAGTAGACGACCCTAGGGGCCATCTACTTGACAGTAGACGACCCTAGGGGCCATCTATTGACAATAGACGACCCTAGGGACCATCTATTGACAATAGACGACCCTAGGGGCCTTCTACTTGACAGTAGACGAACCTAGGGGCCATCTATTGACAATAGACGACCCTAAGGGCCATCTATTGACAATAGACGACCCTAGGGGCCTTCTACTTGACAGTAGACGACCTTAGGGGCCATCTATTGACAATAGACGACCCTAGGGGCCATCTATTGACAATAGACGACCCTAGGGGCTTTCTACTTGACAGTAGACGACCCTAGGGGCCATCTATTGACAGTAGACTACCCTAGGGACCATCTATTGACAGTAGACGACCCTAGGGGCCATCTACTTGACAGTAGACGACCCTAGGGGCCATCTATTGACAATAGACGACCCTAGGGGCCATCTATTGACAATAGACGACCCTAGGGACCTTCTACTTGACAGTAGACGACCCTAGGGACCTTCTACTTGACAGTAGACGACCCAAGGGGCCATCTATTGACAATAGACGCCCCTAGGGGCCTTCTACTTGACAGTAGACGACCCTAGGGACCACATACTCTGCAGTAGACGACCCTAAGGGCCATCAATTTATTTATTTTAATCGACAGTTTTTCGAGCACCCCGGAAATGACAGAGCGAAGGGAAGATTAGAGCTCTTCCATCTCTTGTGGGTCCACCACAATTTAAAATGAATGATGATGTTGAGAATGTCACCAGGAATGCTAAATCATCCAAAGCTTTGTGCCCTGATGGAATCTCCATGGTAATGCTGAAACAGCTAGATGGGCCGGAGTCGAGTATCTCAGCAAAGTTCTCAACCTGTCGCTTGTCATCCACATCGTTCCCGGAGTCTGTAAAATAGGCAGGGTGGTCTATGCTACTGAAGCCAGTCAAGGATGCCCGAAAAGGTGAAACGTATTCGCTTTTGTGGCAGCAAAGACCCTTAAGACTTTATTCCTTCGGCGTCAGAAATTGCCATCCAGTTGCCGATCATCAGCATGGGTTCCGTAAGCAGCAAAGAAGGACAACAGCGCTGCACGTCATCTCCACACACATTAGTCTAGGCTAGGCCTGCTCACACACATACACACACATTATGTTATTGTGTTGGTTTTGAAACACGAACATTTTGATAGTTTCCCAACATACCATTCAGTCTGATTTTATAAAATTTACGAAAAACAATTCGTATAAATACATCCTACAATTACACGGATAAGCTAATAATTAGCATACACATTCATTATTTTCAAGAGAATCAAGTTTCGTTTATTCTCCAGTGGCTATACAAGAATTTATAATTCAAATATGATGTTACGTTCGAGTACTGTTGGTTTGTTGGGTTGTTTTGTGTAATGGAAAAAATTTGTGTATTCCCCTCATACCAATTGCGGATATTATTCGAATGTTCGACACAACTTTCGAAAACGATATCACATTCGAAGAATTGGCAATTGTTTTTCGGGTGTACACAAGCACGTTGTTCTTTTGTTCGTCAAAAGTTTAAAAACGATATCGTTTTCGAACATTTGGCGAATGTTTTTTCTTCACAAGAAAAATTGTTTCGAGAAACATTTTTTACTTTGAAAATTTTTTTGTTTCAAAAAAAAAAATTTACGTTGTTTGTAAAAAATTCCCATTTGCTTTTTTCAAATAATTTCGATATAAATGCTACGTATAATATAGACAATAAGTGTTGATAAAGACAACATATGGGTAGGTTGCCAAACACAAGACAACAATGTTTATCAACAGTTAAATATCGCGTCGCAAACATAAAGAAATAAAAACGGAAAAGGTACATAACAGAAACATCAAGAAACTCCACAAAAATGTTTTTCGCCACTATCGTAAAACTATCGTCAATCATTCGCTAATAATATTATTAACGATATTCGAAATCGAAGGATTTCCTGCCACAAACTGAGCGACGAGTGAATCGTTTTTAATTCATTCTCGTGTGTCGTTCTCGAACAAAATATCCGCAAAACTCTCGAGAAACATTCGAAAACGATATCGTTTTCGATAGCAATGGTATGGGGGGTTGAAAATTTTCATTTCAAAAACAAAAGCTATCTTTTTCAATTGTGTGAGTGATCAAGTTGACACACACCGACAGAAGAAGTGCGCCCTTTGAACAAGCCGTGTGATAGCACAGTGACGGTGGCGCATCACTTGTCAAATGCCTGTGGTATTGTGAAGCACCTCAACGCAGTTTGAGGACATCGAAAACAACCCTACCGCCAAATTTGAACCTTGAATAATCAACTTTATGCGTTGACGCCAGTCGTACGTGAAATTCAGGAACAAAACGACCAAGCCCCGTAGTGTGAAACAGGAAGTTTCCCAAGGTGGGGTGATATCTTCGGAACTGTTTAACCTCTACCTCTTCTGTATTCCGCTCTTATGCAAACGATTTTATTGATAGTGGCGTCATGTACCTTCCCTGATATAATTTGTGAAAGGCTGAACTCCTATTTGACTTATCTGTGCGCCCTTTTTCCACGTGTGTAATATTCAAATATCCACAACTGAATCTACGGTCACAAAACTAAATTGAATGTTATGGTCGATGGTAGCAGAAATCCGACCACAAACTATTCCAAAATTTTAGGGGTAATATTCGACACCATGTCCATATCATACGTTCATCCCACAGCTAGCTGTGACAAGGTTATATGTGGAAAAAAGGTCCTTTATCTGCACTTGGGGTGCAGATAAAGAAACCTTGTTGACCACATATAACGCAATAAGTCGGCCAGTAGTAAGCTATGCGCCGCCAGTATAGTCCGTGAATATAAGTGCAACTTGATGGAAAAATATTCAAAGCTGTCTGAATGACGACCTAAGAACTGTAACAGAGTGCCTTCTCAGCAGTACTTGCTCAGGTGTCACCGTGATAGCCACGTCAGGTGGGATCTTCATGTGACTGGAGCGCAGGATGACCCTCGAACGGTCAAAAAATTGGCCTTCGTAAAATTTTGTCCAAGCTTAGTTCAACTTCGAAGATGGGCAATGTCAGTTCACATCTTCCGATAAATCCCCCTCAAAAGTGCACAAAATTTCGCTAAAATGGTAAGCGATGTTCTTCGTGGTCAAACCCATGCTTCCAAACTTCTAAGTTGTACAGTGGCCAACTGAAATGACAGGAAGGCGCTCTATTTATCGAAGAAGAAATCACTCCCAAAATAAGATTACTTACTTACTTAGCTGGCCTTTTACAGAACATTTGTTCCATAAGCCGAACTAAGAAAAAATCTCCAATCCTCTCTGTTTGCTGCTGTATTTTCCCAATCTGGGATATGTAGTTTACTGATATCTTCGCTCCAACGAAGCTTTGGCCTTCCAGATCTGCGAGAACCTCCATGCGGCCCGTATTTATACGCCTTTTTAGCGGGTTCATCATCACTCATTCTTATAACATGGCCTAGCCATCGCAATCGTTGTATCTCGATTTGTTCAACTACATTGATGTCATTGTATAGTTGGTACAGCTCGTTGTTCATACGACGCCGATATTCGCCGTCAACACAGATTGGCCCGTAGATCTTTCGAAGAATTTTTCTCTCGAACACACCAGGCACTGCCTTATCTGCTTGAGCAAGTACCCATGCTTCGGAACCATACATTAGCACGGGTAGTATCAGTGTTTTATAAAGTGTTACTTTTGTTTGACGGGAGGTGGCTTTATTCCTAAACTGTTTACTCAGCCCAAAGTAGCATCTGTTAGCCAACACTATTCTTCTTCGTATTTCACAACTGATGTTATTTGTTGTGTTTATGGCGGTGCCGAGGTAGACAAAGTCCTTTACTACCTCAAAATTGTAGGTACCGACATTCACAAATGGTGCGGGGTTTGTGGTAAAATTACGCGTCGATACCATCAACTTGGTTTTTTCGCCGTTTACTGCCAGACCAACTTTAGCAGATTCTCTTTCGACTTTTGTAAAGGTGTCAGTTACTTCCTTTACCGATCGACCCATGATGTCAATGTCGTCGGCATAAGCCAGTAACATATGGCTGTTCGTGTATATCGTTCCATTTGTTTTGACCTTCGCGTCTCGTATGACCTTTTCAAGCAGGATGTTGAATAGATTACACGACAGGCCGTCTCCTTGTCTGAAACCTCTTTTGGTGATAAACTCTTCGGAGTGGTTCTTTCATATTTTAACTGAGGATCTCGTCTCAGTTAATGTCATTCTACAAAGCCGAATGAGCTTTGCAGGAATACCAAAATCAGACATGGCTTGGAACACCTTTGAACGTATAGGGCTGTCGAATGCTGCTTTATAATTGACGAAAAGATGGAAGGTGTCGATCTGCATTTCTTGGGTCTTTTCCAGGATTTGTCTCAAGTTAAATATCTGGTCAATGGTGGATTTGCCAGGTCTAAAGCCGCACTGATAGGGTCCAATAATTTCATTGACCATAGGCTTTAGTCTCTCACACAATATGCCAGATACTATCTTATATGCAATAGGGAGCAGACTTATGCCCCTGTAATTGGAGCACATAGTCTTATCACCCTTCTTGTGGACTGGACATAGGATGCTCACGTTCCAATCGTCGGGTACGCGTTCTTCCTGCCAAATGGTGCTAACTAGCTGATGCATACACCATATCAGCGTGTCGCCTCCGGTTTTGAACAGCTCGGCTGGTAGGCCATCTGCTCCTGCCGCCTTATTATTCTTTAGCCGGTTTATTGCTGTCCTTACCTCATCTTGGCTGGGCGGTATACATTCAATACCATCTTCTGTGATTGGATCTGTGGTATCTTCGCCGTCTTCACTGCTATCGGATACCAACAGTTTGGAAAAATGTTCTTTCCATATCCTGAGCACACTGTCTGTATCAGTTATCAAATTACCTTGTTGGTCTCTACAGGAGGATATGCCTGTACCAAAGCCATCAGTTTAATGCTTCACTCTTTGGTAGAATTTTCTGACTTCGTTCTGCTTCCTGTACATCTCTATTTGTTCACACTCCCTCTTTTCCATCTCTCTCTTTTTCCTGCGGAAAAGACGTTTCTCCTCTCTCCTTTTTTCCCGATACCTCTCTCGTGCACTACGCGTTGCTACTGACTGTAAAGTAGCCATATATGCCGCATTTTATTCTTCGGTAGCAGCACGGCACTCCTGGTCATACCATGGATTCTTTGGTGGAGGTCTCTGGTATCCAAGTACTGATTTTGCGGCAGTTTGCATGGAGTGGGCAATATTTTGCCACTGTGCTGATATGTTATCGGGACGAGAAGCGCTTTCATTAAGCAATTGGGTCAGTTGAGTGGAATATGCTGTGGCTATCTGTTGTGTTTGCAGCTTAGCGATGTCCAACTTTCGTGTTGTGTCTGTCCGTGCTTTATTTGCAACGTTAAGACGGGTACGTACATTTGCTGCAAGGAGGTAATGGTCCGAATCTATGTTTGCTCCTCGGAACGATCGTACATCCAACACGCTCGATGAATGCCTTCCATCTATCACAACGTGATCAATTTGAATTATTGTTCTTTGGTCTGGAGACAGCCAAGTGCCCTTATGAATATCGAGATGCTTAAATCTGATACTGCTAATTACCATGTTTTTAGCCGCTGCGAAGTCTATCAGCCTCATTCCATTGTCTGATGTTTCACTATGTAGACTGAATTTCCCGACTGTTTGTCTAAAGATATTCTCCTTTCCAATTTTGGCATTAAAATCGCCTAGAACAATTTTAATGTCATGGGCAGGACAACGGTCATATGTTTCTTCTAAGCGCTCGTAGAATATATCTTTGGTCTGTTCGTCCTTGTCTTCGGTTGGAGCATGAGCGCAGATAAAGCTGATGTTGAAGAATTTTGCTTTTAATCGAATTGTAGCAAGTCTTTCATTCACTGGGGTGAAGGTGGAGACCAGATGCTTTAACCTCTGACCAACTACAAAACCGCAACCAAACTCATGCTTTGTGTCATGGCAGCTATAATACAGTTCGTCACCTTTAGGTGTTGTTGTGACATCTTTCCCAGTCCATCCTATTTCCTGTATGACAGTAATGTCGGCCTTGTACTTTTCAAGTACATCTGCCAGCGCGTACACTGCACCTTCTCTATAAAGAGTGCGAACATTCCAGGTGCAGATTCGCAGATCATGGTCCTTAAAACGTTTGCGGGGGTCTTCAACTTTAGAGCGGTTTGTTTTTCTTTTCTTTTGTTTTTTCATAGTAGGCTGTTTTTTTCTAGGGGAGGGTTACTAGCCCGACGCCCAAACCCAAGTTTTTAACGTTCTTATGGGTGAACGCGCGGCACATGTTAGCTCACTACCTTTAACGGGTGTTAAAGGCAGTTCCCCAGGTGACACCACGGGGAGGTCAGTGTCCACTTGGGATGAAAGAGGGACCAAGATAAATCCTGGGCTTTGTCATGTTAAAACCGGTCAGGACCGTTGCTTGGTATCTTCCATCCCCTACACTTCCAAAATGGATGTATTGCTTCAGGTACCACCTCCGCAACACTTTTCAGATTTAATCCATACATAAATATATTTTTGTCGGCAAGTTCTTACATCCAAAAAGGCACAAAATATTAAAACCTCCTAAACACATAATTATTGGAGAAACGGATTTTAGTTTCGTAGCCGGTATTCAATTCGATTATCAATAGATGTAAGATTCAATTCACATAGGCTGATTCACATACTGTTGTTGTTTTTTTGTTTTTCAGTTTGCTACATGAGGTATTTTTTATTCACAATTCCTTCATAATGATTTTATGTTTCATTATGTTGGTTATTCTGAATGAAAACTCGCCGTGAGTTTTATCTTTCTGCCGTTTCAACTCAATGAAAAGAGTAGGAAAACTCACGGGAAGGTTTCATTCAGAATAATTCCCCATTAGAAGAACAAGGGGTAGCTATATGAGAAACACCTCATCCCTTGCACAACGCATACACACACTCTCATAGCTTCTTAATTTCTAGCTGATCGATGTTCCGAACTAGTGTGCTCAGCAATGCAATATTATCACTTATAAACAAAAATACCAATAACAATATCAACATGCCGAAAAAAATAAATATTTTTACAGCATTTTTTTTTTTTTTTTGTTTTGCGTTTGATCACACATAATTGTCGGGGCAATCATGAACATTTCCCTCAGAGAACAAATTTCTCATGGAATTTGTATTCATGATTGCCCTGTGTATCTTGGAAATCTGAACGCGGCCCTTGGTCCGATAGTCAGTCGTAGTCACAATTGAATTATTTATTAATTTTTTACATTTTGTTCTAAGCCGCACAATATTGGCAGCAGCAAAATATTCTTTCACTTTAAAATTTGCTTGGAATTTTTTATGTTTGAAATGAGTCAAATATGAGTTTTTTTCTTATCAGAAAAATGTGTTCTTTTATTGGCTTATACTTGTTTACACTTGAAATGGTCGTCAGGGACTGGTTGCATTCGAAAGAGTTCGACGAAGTATTTATTGCCACCAGCGTTGTCAGTATTGGGGATTTTTCCCCAAATTGGGGATTTTTTTTTTTTGAAATGGGGAAAACATATTCTACATGGGGAATTGCGGAATTTTTGGGGAAATCATGTTCAATTCATGTTCAATAACAATATCATAATAGCCGCAATCCAGGAGACCAAAATTCCATCAGAGTGCAGGTTATCCAGTCACGGTAACTATGTCGTCGTTAGAAAGGATCGGGTCAGATGCCACGCTTGGGGGCTCGCGTTCGTTATAGAGAGGAGCGTGAGTAACAGGCTCTTACGCTTTCCCACCTTGGATCCTGCCGATGACATCATGGAAGTCATGGCCATTTCAGTTCTGACGGAAGGTACAGAACTGGAAGTCATCAATATTTACATTCCGCCTGCCAACAGCCTTAGGCCCGGTTACAGCCCATCCATAGAGCATCTTTTGGTAGGTGATAACCGAATTATCCTTGGTGACTTCAATGCTCATCATGAGCTCTGGTTCTAACAGTTACCAACCGACGGACGTGGCGAAACAGATAGACTCATCGGATTTCTCCCCTATAAACGATGATTTCCCCACACGAATCACGGCTCATTGTTCCAGCTCCCCTGACATAAGCATAGTCAGCTCGTCGCTTCTGCCCTTCATATCCTGGCAGACCGTGTTTCGATGGCATCGGACCATATTCCGATAATCATAACTGTGGAGAAATCTAGCGAATTTGTGCAGCCGGAAAAGCGTACATTCATAAACTATAACAAAGCCAACTGGCCTGGCTTTATAAATGAAATTGACGATGCTATCAGTCAGTTGCCGCCCCCCACATGTGCCAGAAAGGGAGAGAGTAAATTCAGAGATATAATACTCCGGGCAGCAAAACGCTTTATCCCATCAGGCAGAATTCCGGGCAGCAAAACGCTTTATCCCATCAGGCAGAATTCCAAACTGGAGGCCAAATTTCCCAACACCCGCAGCACGCCTGGCCGAACAGAGGGATATATTACGCCAGACGACGACAGATGACCCGACAATACCAGCCCTGACGGAGGAACTTAATACCCTCGTAAACCAGCATCGCAGGGAAATATGGTTTAAGCATCTGGATAAGTGCGAAACTGGTTCGCACAAGCTGTGGGCCACCATTAAGAGTCTATCGGGAGCGAAAACCAACAAAGGAAATATGGCGATAAATTTCGGAGATGCTGATTTATCGGATGCCAAAAAATGCGCGCTTAAGTTCTGTCAACAATTTGTGGTCCACCAAACAGAGCAGAACAGGGGCAAAAGGGCCGTCCTCAGGAGAGCCAAGAATCTTAAAAAAGAAGCTCCCACTCAAATTTCGCCAGAGGACGTAAGCGCAGCCATCATTAAGGCCAAGCCATCCAAGGCCTTAGGACCAGACGGCATCTCGATGCTTATGCTAAAGCATATAGGTCCGGCAGCAAAGTGCTGGCACCTGGCACAGATCCTGGCACTTTCCATCAACCAGCCAGTGATTCCGGAGGTATGGAAGAGCGCAAGGATCATCCCGCTACCAAAACCAGATAAGACAGCCAGCCGAGGAGACTCGTACAGACCTATCTCCCTACTATCACCGCTGGCCAAGGTTTTGGAATCCCTCCTGCTGCCAAATATGACAGAAGAACTTAAATTTGCACAACACCAGCAAGGCTTTAGGAAAGCACACAGCACCACCACTGCCCTTACTGATGTCGTCAATAGTATTGCAAACGGACTTAATAACAAAAGACCTGCCCATCGCACCATAGTCGTGGCTTTGAATTTGTCCAAAGCTTTCGACACTGTTGATCATGCAATACTTATTGGCGACATCCTGGATTCTACATTGCCGAACACAACCTAGAGATGGTTATGCAATTACATCAACGGCAGGCAGACATATGTAGAATTCAGAGGCAAGAAGTCGAGGAACCGTAAACTAAAAATGGGTGTTCCACAAGGCGGTGTCATCTCGACCCTGCTCTTCAACTTCTACCTATCTAAATTCCCTACACCTCCAGCAGGCATAAAATTGATAACGTATGCGGATGATTGCACCATACTTGCCACTGGAGAAGATGTCGATGAACTCAAGCAACGATTAAACAGCTACATTGCCACAATCACCACATTTTTCAAGGGAAGAAATTTAGAGTTCTCGCCGCATAAATCCTCTGCAACCCTGCTCACTTCATGGACTAAAGCGGTGAGGCATCAACTAAACATTCACATCGGAGAGGGGACAATTCCAACAGTTCAACACCCAAAATTTCTCGGGGTTACCTTCGATAGTATGCTTACGTTCGCCAGTCATGCATCAGTCCTGAAGTCCAAAGTCCAGCAACGGAACAAGGTGCTCAAAGCCATCTCGGGCACGACGTGGGGCGAAGATAAGGAGATCCTTTTGGCCACTTATAAAGCAGTCAGCAGATCGGTCCTTAACTATGCTGCACCCATATGGACGTCTTTCATTAGCGACACCCAATGGAATGGGTTACAGACTACGCAAAATAATGCCCTGCGAACCGCAACCGGATGTGTCCAGATGACGAATGTGGATCATCTACATCAGGAGACAAGGATACTGTCAGTGAAGCAAAATAACGTGTTGCTCTCTCGACAGTTCCTGCTGGCATGTCATCAGCCCACGCATCCCAACCACCACATCGTGGTTCAGGATTCACCCCCTAGACACATCCGGAAGGACATTAAGCGGTACAGCCCATACATCCAGGATGTCATTCCACCTGACATCGACCGACTGTCACCAGTTGCATCGCTTAAACAGATTCATACTCAAGCAGTCCAGCAAGCCGTAAACGAATATGAATCAAATCGCGTCCTTAACCGTCAACCTCCAGCGGTAGCAGAGCTCAGATCAGGCTGGTCATCCATCCTAAATTCCTATCAGGCTAGAATCATGCCAGGAGTGGAAGATATCTGCCCTCATTGCAGACAAAGACCGCACGATACGGAACATCTTTTTGCATGCCCATCACAACCCACAGACCTACGCCCCACAGATCTGTGGTTAAAGCCAGTAGAAGTGGCTAATTTCCTGCAGCTCTCAACCTAATCCCGTCAGCACAATCCCAATCACATCCCAACTCACCCTCACAAACATCCACACACATAACAACCTATCCATCCTCATACAAATCACCTCCACACAGTACCGGCATACGTACAAATTTAATTCATACCACCATCTTATGAATCATTTCAGGGAAAACGAGGCAGCCAAACTGTTACAACAACAACAAAATGGAGGTGAAAGTCTGGGGCACGGAAAATTATAGCGACTCTTAAAATAAAGGACGAAAAGGACATTGAAAGGAACGGATGCCTACAAATGTGCATTTCTTTTGGGTGACGTAGGGGATGGAGGATACCAAGCAACGGTCCTGACCGGTTTTAACATGGCAAAGCCCAGGATTTATCTTGGTCCCTCTTTCATCTCAAGTGGACACTGACCTCCCCGTGGTGTCACCTGGGGAACTGCCTTTAACACCCGTTAAAGGTAGTGAGCTAACATGTGCCGCGTGTTCACCCATAAGAACGTTAAAAACTTGGGTTTGGGCGTCGGGTTAGTAACCCACCCCTAGAAAAAACAGCATACTATGAAAAAACGAAAGAAAAGAAAAACAACCCCCTCTAAAGTTGACGAACCCCGCAAACGTTTTATGGTCCATGATCTGCGAATCTGCACCTGGAATGTTCGCACTCTTTATAGAGAAGGTGCAGTCTTCGCATTGGCAGACATACTTGAAAAGTACAAGGCCGATATTACTGCCATACAGGAAATACGATGGATTGGGAAAGGCGTCACAACAACACCTAAAGGTGACGCACTGTATTATAGCTGCCATGACGTAAAGCATGAGTTTGGTTGCGGATTTGTAGTTAGTCGGAGACTAAAACATCTGGTATCCAGCTTCACTCCAGTGAATGAAAGACTTGCTGCAATTCGAATAAAAGCTAAATTCTGCAACATTAGCTTTATTTACGCTCATGCTTCCACTGAAGAAAAGGACGAACAGACTAAAGATATATTTTACGAGCGCTTAGAAGAAACATATGACAGTTGCCCTGCCCAGGACATTAAAATCATTCTAGGCGATTTTAATGCCAAAATTGGAAAGGAGAATATCTTTGGCCCAACAGTCGGGAAATTCAGCCTCCACCGTGAAACATCTGACAATGGTATGAGGCTGATAGACTTTGCAGCTGCAAAAAACATCGATATTCATAAGGGCACCTGGCTGTCTCCAGATCAGAAAACAAGAAATCAAATTGATCATGTTGTGATAGATGGAAGACATTCATCGAGCGTGTTGGATGTACGATCGTTCCGAGGCGCAAACATTGATTCGGACCACTACCTTGATGCAGCAAAGGTACGTACCCGTCTAAACGTTGCAAATAAAGTACGAACAGACACACCACGAAAGTTAGACATCGGTAAGCTGCAATCACAACAGATAGCCACAGCATATTCCCCTCAACTAGCCCAATTGCTTAACGCGAGCACTCCTTGCCCCGATAACATAACAGCGGAATGGCAGGGCATTGCCCACTACATGCAAACAGCCGTAAAATCCATACTTGGATACCAGAGGCCTCCACCAAGGAATCCATGGTATGATCAGCAGTGTCGTGCTGCCACCGAAGAGAAAAATGCGGCATATAGGGCTACTTTACAATCCGTAGCAACGCGTAGCGCACGAGAGAGATACAGGGAGAAAAGGAGAGAGGAGAAACGTCTTTTCCGCAGGAAAAAGAGAGAGGTGGAAAAGCGGGAGTGTGAAAAAATCGAGATGTACAGGAACCAGAATGAAGTCCGAAAATTCTACCAAAGAGTCAAGCATCAAACTGATGGCTTTGGTACAGGCGCATCCTCCTGTAGAGACCAGCAAGGTAATTTGGTAACTAATACAGATAGTGTACTCAGGATATGGAAAGAAAATTTTTCAAAACTGTTGGTATCCAATAGCAGCGAAGACGACGAAGATACCACAGTCCCAATCCCAGAAGATGGTATTGAATGTATACCGCCCAGCCAAGATGAGGTAAAGACAGCAATAAATCGGCTGAAGAATAATTAGGCAGCAGGAGCCGATGGCTTACCAGCCGAGCTGTTCAAAACCGGAGGCGACACGCTGATAAGGTGTATTCATCAGCTAGTTAGCACCATCTGGCAGGAAGAACGAGTACCCGACGATTGGAACCTGAATATCCTGTGCCCCGTCCACAAGAAGAGAGATAAGACTGTATGCTCCAACTATAGGGGCATAAGTCTACTCCCTATTGCCTACAAGATCGTGTCAGGGATATTGTGCAAACGACTATAGCCTATGGTCAACGAGATAATTGGACCATACCAATGCGGCTTTAGACCTGGCAAGTCCACCATTGACCAGATACTTACCCTGCGGCAAATTCTGGAGAAGCTCCAAGAGATGCAGATCGACACCTACCACCTTTTTGTCGATTATAAAGCAGCCTTCGACAGCCCACTGCGTTCAAAGGTATTCCAAGCCATGTCTGAATTTGGTATCCCCGCAAAGCTCATCCGGCTTTGCAAAATGACTTTAACTGACACGAGTCCTCAGTTAAAACAGGAAAGAACCTCTCCGAAGAGTTTGGTACCAAAAGAGGTTTCAGACAAGGAGACAGCCTTTCGTGTGATCTCTTTAACATCCTGCTGGAAAAGGTTATACGAGAAGCAAACGTCAAAAGAAGTGGCACAATCTACACCAATAGTCACATGTTACTTGCTTATGCTGATGATATAGACATCATATGCCGATCAGTAAAAGAAGTAACTGATACCTTTATGAAGGTCGAAGGAGAATCTGCTAAAGTGGGCCTGGCGGTAAACGGTGAGAAGACTAAGTTGATGGTGTCAACGCGCAATGCGTTCATTGAGCTCCGACCAACTGTGGAAGTTGGTTCCTATAATATTGAGGTAGTAAAAGACTTCGTCTACCTCGGCACCTCCGTAAAAACAACAAACGACATCAGTTGTGAAATAAGAAGAAGAATTGTATTGGCCAACAGATGTTACTTTGGCTTAAGTAAGCAGTTTAAAAACAAAGCCTCATCTCGTCAAACAAAAATAACGCTCTACAAAACACTGACACTACCCGTGCTGATGTATGGCTCCGAAGCCTGGGTATTTGCGCAACAGACATGGCAGTGCTTGGTGTGTTTGAGAGAAAAATTCTTCGAAAGATCTACGGACCAATCTGCGTTGACGGTGAATATCGACGTCGTATGAACTATAGTTAAACGTGTCGAGATGCAGCGATTGTGTTGTCTAGGCCATATCATAAGAATGAGCGATGATGAACCCGCTAAAAAGGCGTATAAATACGGACCGCTTGGCGGTGCACGCAGAATTGGCAGGCCAAGGAATAGATGGCGCAAACAAGTGGATGAAGAGATGAAAAGGCGCAGTATTCCAGAGTGCGAAGCAACAAATAGAGAAAAATGGAGATCTTTTCTTTGTTCGGCCTATGGAACAAATGTTCTGTAATGGGCCAGCTAAATAAGTAAGTAAGTATATTGGATACGTAAATAAGCGGATGGTTTGTGATGTCTTACATGACTATGAGAAGCTTTAACCAAAGATGTAAATATTCTAAGATGGGAAAAGTCAATTGTGGAAAATTAACGGTATATGGAGTAGGGTTGTGCCAAAGGAACTATGATGCGACGGACTCCTCGTCGCATCACAAAAATGTACCAAGAAACCTTAAGGGAAGAACCCAAGAAAAGAAAACACGCGGGCTGATGTTGTCTGTTTGATGGTTTTAGAGAGACTCATTTATTCACTACAAAATATTTAAAACTAAATCTTACAATCTAACAATAACACACATACACATACGTTCGGTTTAGACGCACATTGGAAATGTACGCTGTATCTGTAAATACATTATGCAGCCGTGCACACACACGTTGCGTTGATAATGGAAAATACATCTTTTATTATAGACCCTTTCTTATCTTTACTATTTTGGGAACGAGATTTATGACTAAATATTCAAAAACAAGCTAATTTTTCGTTTATTTCTGTCGTTTTTATAAGGAGATATAACCGGATTTCTCTTTTCTAGGATAGCGTTTTTCCTTAGCGCTAAATTTTAATAATTTGCTATAAAATATAATAGTTTTACACAGAGGAACAAAGATTCTGTTCGCAATTATTAAAATTTATCTTAAAATTGCAGAAAAAGTTCGATAATGACCTGTTTTTTTTGGCAAAATATTTAAAAAAACGTTACAAAAACCGAATATTTCTGACGCATAGAAAACAGGGTTAACAATCATTTCTTTGTTATTCTCACTTATAGGGTTGCCATGGATCCATGTTATATACATTTTTTAATTGCCACAGGACCAAAAATTTTTTTTAAGTATGTATTTGGTTTTTTGTTTATTGGGTAGGGGCTTCTAAAATACTGAGATGTTATCTATATTAATAAAAGAGTAGAGTGACTGATTCACTGACTGACTGACTGATTGACTGATTGATTCATCAACGCCCAGACGAAACGGCTGAAGCTAGAATCATGAAATTTTGGGTGAGGGTCACTCTTGGTCCGAAGGTGACAGATAAGGCTTGGTTTTTGGAAATTCGTACTAGAACGGTACGAAAAGTACCAAAAGGTACTAAATATGGTACCATTAGTATTAGCCAAACGCGAAGAGCTAGAATTCTGAAATTTGGAATGAGGGTCGCTGATGAAAAGATAGAAAGGTATACCAAAGGGTTTTTGGAAATTCGGACTATAAGTGTACGAAAAGTACTAAAAGTTACCAAATTTAGTACCATTTGGTATTATGTGAACGGATAGAGCTATAATCTTGAAATTTGGAATAAAAATCAAGGTTTAGAAGATGTGTTGATACAAGGCGGTGGTTTTGGAAATGTGTACTCTTGTGTGCGAAAAGTACTAAATGGTACTAAATTTGGTACAATTTGCATTTGGGCGAACCGGTAGAGCTAGAACTCTGAAATTTGGAATGAGGGTCACTGATGGAAAGATAAAAAGGTGTACCAAAGGGTTTTTGGAAATTCGGACTACAAGTCTACGAAAAGTACTAAAACGTACTAAATTTAGTACTATTTCGTATTATGGGAAAGAATAGAGGTAAAATCTTCAAATTTGGAATGTAAATCAAGGTCTGGAAGATGTGTTGATATATGGTTTTGGGAATGTGCATTCATGTGTACGAATAGTACTAAATTTGGTACACTTTGAATTTGGCGAACCGATACGGTTAGAATTCTGAAATTTGGAATTTCTATTACTGTTGGAGTGTAGGTGTGAGATATGGAAGTAGTTTTCGAAATTCGTACATATGAGTACGAAAAGTGCTAAATAGTACCAACTAAGGTACATTTTGAACAGATGGAGCTGGAATCCTGCAATTTAGAATTAGGATTACTGTAGGAGTGTAGTATAAAGGTATTTTGGAACTTCGTACTTTTGGGTACGAAAAGTACTAAATGGTACCAAATTTGGTACAATTTGGAATAGAGTGATCGGATAAAGTGTAATGTAACTTTTGTGATCGCCTGGATCAATTTGTAGTTAACTATTTTGCAATAGAAACTTTGAGGGTTAAGGGAAAAGAAGACGACGGGAGCCATTGATGAGCTAACTAACAGTCGGGATTTCGGGGGGTTCGTGTCTCCTATTCTTTAACCTCACTTTAATTACAACATTTTGTTATAGACTCCCTTAAATTTTACTAAAAAAAATCATTGCGAAGTATTCTAAGTGACCAAGATAACCATAGTAAAAAAATCAAACAAAAGCCCCTCTATGATTACCGGAAATATGAGCAGTAATAGTATACAAAAATGGTATTGATCTCACTTGAGGAATTTTGGATCTAAAAGATGGTCATAGATCCACGCCTCATAACCCGCACCTTCCATATTCCTAGTGGCGTAAAAAGATTTCTAGGAACCCAAATTTGATTACCCTATCATAACCAATCACACAGGAAACACTAGGGTGGATTTAAAGATTCATATTAATTACTTTAATATCATATAAAGATTTCAATTCATGATTACAGATATTTTGGGAATAATTAGGATTAAAAATGATATCTATTTTAAGAATATATGTTGATAAATTTCACAGTTTAATATATAGAATAATATCTTACTTACTTACTTAGCTGGCCCATTACAGAACATTTGTTCTATAGGCCGAACTAAGAAGAGATCTCCATTCCTCTCTATTTGTTGCTTTGCACACTGGAATACCGCGCCTTGTCATCTCATCATCCACTTGTTTGCGCCATCTATTCCTTGGCCTGCCAATTCTGCGTGCACCGCCATGTGGCATGTATTCATACGCCTTTTTAGCGGGTTCATCATCGCTCATTCTTATGATATGGCCTAGCCAACGCAATCGCTGCATCTCGATACGTTTAACAATATTCATGTCGTTGTATAGCAGATACAGCTCGTGGTTCATGCGACGTCGATATTCACCGTCAACGCAGATTGGTCCGTAGATCTTTCGAAGAATTTTTCTCTCAAACACACCAAGCACTGCCATGTCTGCTTGCGCAAGTACCCAGGCTTCGGAGCCATACATCAGCACGGGTAGTATCAGTGTTTTGTAGAGCGTTATTTTTGTTTGACGAGATGTGGCTTTGTTTTTAAACTGCTTACTTAATCCAAAGTAGCATCTGTTGGCCAATACAATTCTTCTTTTTATTTCACAACTGATGTCGTTTGTTGTGTTGACGGAGGTGCCGAGGTAGACGAAGTCTTTTACTACCTCAATATTATAGGAACCAACTTCCACAGTCGGTCCGAGCTCAATGGACGCATTGCGCGTCGACACCATCAACTTGGTCTTCTCACCGTTTACCGCCAGACCCACTTTAGCAGATTCTCCTTCGACCTTTATAAAGGTATCAGTTACTTCTTTTACTGATCGACCCATGATGTCTATATCATCAGCATAAGCAAGTAACATGTGACTGTTGGTGTAGATTGTGCCACTTCTTTTGACGTTTGCCTCTCGTATAACCTTTTCTAGCAGGATGTTGAAGAGGTCACACGAAAGGCTGTCTCCTTGTCTGAAACCTCTTTTGGTACCAAACTCTTCGGAGAGGTTCTTTCCTATTTTAACTGAGGACCTCGTGTCAGTTAAAGTCATTTTACAAAGCCGGATGAGCTTTGCGGGAATACCAAATTCAGACATGGCTTGGAATACCTTTGAGCGCAGCGGACTGTCGAAGGCTGCTTTATAATCGACAAAAAGGTGGTAGGTGTCGATCTGCATCTCTTGGGTCTTCTCCAGGATTTGCCGCAGGGTAAATATCTGGTCAATGGTGGACTTGCCAGGTCTAAAGCCGCATTGGTATGGTCCAATAATCTCGTTGACCATTGGCTTTAGTCGTTCGCACAATATCCCTGACACGATCTTGTAGGCAATAGGGAGTAGACTTATGCCCCTATAGTTAGAGCATACAGTCTTATCTCCCTTCTTGTGGACGGGGCACAGGATACTCAGGTTCCAATCGTCGGGTACTCGTTCTTCCTGCCAGATGGTGCTAACTAGCTGATGAATACACCTTATCAGCGTGTCGCCTCCGGTTTTGAACAGCTCGGCTGGTAAGCCATCGGCCCCTGCTGCCTTATTATTCTTCAGCCGATTTATTGCTGTCTTTACCTCATCTTGGCTGGGCGGTATACATTCAATACCATCTTCTGGGATTGGGACTGTGGTATCTTCGTCGTCTTCGCTGCTATTGGATACCAACAGATTTGAAAAATGTTCTTTCCATATCCTGAGTACACTATCTGTATCAGTTACCAAATTACCTTGCTGGTCTCTACAGGAGGATGTGCCTGTAACAAAGCCATCAGTTTGATGCTTGACTCTTTGGTAGAATTTTCGGACTTCATTCTGGCTCCTGTACATCTCGATTTTTTCACACTCCCGCTTTTCCATCTCTCTCTTTTTCCTGCGGAAAAGACGTTTCTCCTCTCTCCTTTTCTCCCTGTATCTCTCTCGTGCGCTACGCGTTGCTACGGATTGTAAAGTAGCCTTATATGCCGCATTTTTCTCTTCGGTGGCAGCACGACACTCCTCATCATACCATGGATTCCTTGGTGGAGGTCTCTGGTATCCAAGTATGGATTTTGCGGCTGTTTGCATGGAGTGGGCAATGCTTTGCCATTGCGCTGATATGTTATCGGGATGAGGAGGGCTTTGATTAAGCAATTGGGCTAGTTGAGTGGAATATGCTGTGGCTATCTGTTGTGATTGCAGCTTACCGATGTCTAACTTTCGTGTTGTGTCTGTTCGTACTTTGTTTGCTACGTTTAAGCGGGTGCGTACCTTTGCTGCAACAAGGTAGTGGTCCGAATCAATGTTTGCGCCTCGGAACGATCGTACATCCAACACGCTCGATGAATGTCTTCCATCTATCACAACATGATCAATTTGGTTTCTTGTTTTCTGATCTGGAGACAGCCAGGTGCCCTTATGAATATCGAGATGATTAAATCTGGTACTGCTAACTACCATGTTTTTTGCAGCTGCAAAGTCTATCAGTCTCATACCATTGTCAGATGTTTCACTGTGGAGACTGAATTTCCCGACTGTTGGGCCAAAGATATTCTCCTTTCCAATTTTGGCATTGACATTGATTTTTTTCTTGAAATAATTTGCAGGCATGTTTAAAGAAATTTACTTTTATCTCTTCGATTTGATTTAGGTTTTTAATGTAACTTATTTTGTTTTGTTTCTTTAATATTGGAGAATAAAGTATAATTCACTTTTTTTTATTTCTGGAGTCGAAACACTTTTATATTCTTTTTTTTTTCTTCATTGGTATTTTATATGCCCGTTTATGAATGACGACGCAATCAACTGAAGCAAATTTTTCTATGAAAAAAAGGAGAAGTGAAAAAAAAACAGTACCGAGAGTACGTATGTACGGATGTGCAATTTTGTCTTTATGCTTATAATCTTAATCCGTTGATCACTTACATTTTATCATAGAAAAAAAAAAACGCGATAAAAAACAGATGAGAAACAACAACAAGCATTCTGTCTCATTCCATTTCATTCCTCATGTAATGAGAAGAATTATTAAATCATTCTTTGCGTACTCATTCATAAACTGCAAATCATGATACATACATATTGATACACTACAGACTTACAATTTGCATTTTTTTTCTCACTCACCATATCAAAAGACATCGAACGATGAGGCCTCAGCGATCTGCCTGGTGATGATGTTCAATAATGATGCTTAATAATGATGTTCTTTTCTGCTGTTAAAAAAATAAGATTTTTATGGTAGTAATTATCGTTATGAAGATCATGATGACGTTACCAATACCAATATACTAAACCAATGTTGCGACTCAGAAATGGCGTTCATTAAATTTACATATGGGTGTTTCCATACTATAACTAATTAAATATTTTGGATTTTAAATGTTTTTTAAGGGAAATTCTTCGTTAATTTTGTGGTTGTTAATCCTTAGTTTTATGGTTTTTAATCCTTGGAGTGGCTTACAAATACTCCACCGTAATGCGTAATTCAAAATGTAGATGATATTTAAAGCCTATTTATGACATTAGTGACTGTACTTTTTCCAATGCAATAAGCTTTCATCTGGTGAAGATAATGACGTAATGATGGGTACAGGTCTATCCCAATTAGGCTGTTGTAAGCTGCATACAATATATTTTTGTGGCAATTAACGAAATTTGTGGATTTCTTTCTTGAACTGGTCAATTAAGTCATGTGGAATATTTGATGGAAATTTAAACCATAGATTTTGAACTTTTCAGGCTACTTAATTGGCGATCTTGGCAATGTGTTTATTCCAGAGAATCAGTGATTAAGATGGTAGAATCCCAAAGCTGGCTACTGGTGCGATTAAAAATTCTTGATTTTATGAAGCGATGTGGGTATAGGGATATTCACTGAGCGTGGGAAGTATTCAAGATTCAGCAAGTACAGTTTATGCTTTCGATGACAATTTGCTTGTTTTGTGATTTATGTTTTGGTGGCTTTGCTTGGGCATTTAGGCTTGCTCCTTTACGCAAGGTTTAAAGAAGGCGTGATACTGGGTCTCGGGCGAATTATGCAGAGGAATTACCTGTAACTCCACCGGACCTAAGGAAATATAATCCTTGAGTTACAAAAAGGACACTTTTAACATGATTAAATTGAGTTCTTACCCATTTTAAGAAGTTTTAATTGGGGTAATTTCTTCACTTGATTAATGGCAAATTGAGAAAGCGTTGTTGTAAGATTCTTGAGAATCACGTGTGAGTTTTAGGCAAGTTCGCCAGTACTATCTATTCACTGATTGAATTCTATGTAGAGAAGCACTTATTTTATTTTCGTTTTTTTCACGAAATTTGATTATGTATTTTTTTGGAATATTTACCTAACTCACTTCGGAAAGCACTTTTTGTCGTTTATGCGATAAAATTTATTAAAAATGTTTAATATATCTGAAGATATTTTTGGATATAAGAATTTTGATATTTGTTAAACTTTTCACTGGATCTATACTCTTTGACAGATTATTGAAAAAGGAAGTATAATTTCCTTCATGTGACCGAGGTAAGTTGAACTTTCTAGTGAACATTTAAGTCGATTAGAAGAAATAAATCGTTTGTACTGTGTACGATAAAAAGTACGTGTTTATGCTAACCGATTTGTTCGATAGTATGCATTTGTGGTACTGTACAGACGATAACTTTGAAGCTGATGCAAAAATGTTACTGATAACGAATATTAAACAAATATAATAAAAATCTGTTTAATATATGTATATGTCATGTTTTTTTCTGAGAAAATGGACTTATGACAAAATAAACGTTTTAGTCTAATTGATAGTATTAAAAATGGTCAAATTGTCTTGGTCTTGATGGGCAAAAATTAATGCAGTTTTGCTTCATTACAAAACTGAATAATATGGGCGCTATGCGACAACATATTAGTCAGAATTAGAATAACGAAAAACTATTGGCAAATGATAAATAATATCTTGTAGCGTTTATAGGAACTTGAGATCATGTTCGCAAATCTTTTTCATGGAATGTGCCGATATTTTTGCCTGACATATCTTCTAATATGAAGTAATGATTTCCCACTTTCTCCTTGATGCGGGCTTTAAGATACAGAGGAGCTAACTTTGCGTTGAAACGCTTATCTACGCTACTTTGTGCGAAATTACGACGCAGAACTTCTTGGCCAATTTTGAAAGTTTCCTTTCTAGTTCGTAAGTCATATCGGCATTTATTAGTGTTATAAGCATCTTTGATGTGTTTTTGTATGTCTTTTCTTATAACCTGTAGATTGTCATCCCTCGATAACTTATAACTTGGTTCCTCTATCAAGCAAAGTTTCTTGAGAAGAGAATAAGTTGACCCATGCGTGATCATGTCAAATCCGTATAGAGCGTGATATGGTGACATTTGTATTGCCTGATGGATCGAATTTCTCAAGGCGCAACTGATAGCAGAGATATTTTCGTCCCATCTTGTATGGTCTCCCTTCAAATAGGCCCGTATACCAGCGATCAAAGATCTATTCACACGTTCTGAAGCGTTGGCTTGCGGTGAATAGATAGCTGTATACATATGGTGAATCCCTAGAGAAGTAAAGAAGGCATTAAGGTCGTTGGCCTTAAATTGGGAGCCGTTATCGCTAATAATTGTTTCTGGTACACCATAACAATGAAATATTTGCTTCTCCAGGAAGTCTTTAATGATAGTAGATGTAAATTTTCGCATTGGGTGCAACCAGTGAAATTTACTATAGTGATCAAGAACTATTAGTAAACCGATATTACCCGATTTACTTCTTGGGTAAGGGCCAAGTAAATCAATATAGAGCCGTTGAAATGGTCTTTCTGAAACAGCCTGTTTTCCCATTTCTGGCTTCGTAATGAAGTTTGGAGTTTTTGTTGACTTACAAATATCACATTGTCCTACAAATTCGCGTACGTCGTATACCATCTTAGGCCAAAAGAACCATCTACGGAGCAAGTTTAAGGTCTTCAAGACACCTCCATGTGCTGCTGTAGTTGCACTGTGAAATCTAGCTATCAAATCTTTCCTTAACTGCGATGGAACCCACAATTTCCACGAGTTTTGATCTTCTTCCTCAACACCATTATAATGTTGTGTACGAATATACACAAATCTGTCTACTACTTTAATATCGGGAAATTTGTTTGATTCCAGCTGGACTTTTTCTATCAAGTTTTTATACTCAGAACTGTCAAAAGCTGGTGAATTGAGGTCAATTTCTGGACCATTACTTTCGAGAGAACCAATTTCTTCATATTCTATTCTGGAGAGAGCATCTGGAACCGTATGATCTTTTCCCTTGCGATGACTAATGGAAAATTTAAACGCCTGAAGTTTGAGCACCCACCGAGCTAGTCTGCCGCTTAGATTCGGCTGTCTCATCAACCATACAAGGCTTGAGTGATCGGTGATCACTTCAAACTCCTGTAGTTCTAAGTAACACCGAAACTTTTGGATAGCTTCCACCGCAGCGAGACATTCGCGCTCGGTGACGCTATAGTTCCTTTGTGACGTATTTAACTTCTTACTCATGAAGGCGATTGGTTTTTCTTGTCCATTGTCATCCAGCTGTACAAGTACAGCTCCGATACCACAATCACTGGCATCGCAGTGTACAAAAAATTTCTTACTAAAGTCAGGGTTTGTTAATATAGGTGAGGAACTCAGCAAGTCCTTGATTTTCTCGAAAGCAGTGTTGGCTTCGGCTGTCCAGACAAACTTTTTCTTACTAGAAAGAGTTTCTGTGATAGGAAATACGATGGTAGAAAAATTCTCAATGAATCTCCTATACCATCCTGCTATTCCGAGAAAACCACGGACCTGCTTCAGATTTTTCGGTATGGGCCAATTTTTAATGGCGCTAACCTTCTCTGGATCGGTCTTAATTCCACCATCACCTATAACATAACCTAAATAATTGACTTGCGTCACGCAGAAGTGACTTTTTGCAATATTTAGGGTCAAGTTCGCATCTCTAAACCTCTCAGCTATTCTAACCAGAATAGATATATGTTTCTGAAAGTCTTCTGAAACTATGACTAAGTCATCTAGATAACCAAAAACAGAATACTTTAAGTCAGGAGGAATAATGTCGTCCATTAGGCGACACATGGTTTGTGGGGCATTGCACAGCCCAAATGGCATGACCACAAACTGATACAGTGGTCTGCCTGGGACTGTGAATGCCGTAATCTGTTTAGATTCCTCATCTAACTCTATTTGCCAGTATGCGTCTTTTAGGTCTAACTTCGTGATGATGTTAGCCCTTGGCAATCTAGCGAAAATTCCCTCTATTGACGGCAAAGGATATGCATCCTTTTTGGTCACGGCATTAATCTTTCTGGCATCTAAACATAATCTTACTTTGTTTGGTTTTACAACCATCCTCATGGGGGAACTCCATGCCGAGTTTGACAATTCAATCACCCCTAAGGATAACATTCTATCAATTTCCGTATACATAAGCTTTTCGACCGCAGGTGACACTGGGTAAAAGCGTTGTTTAATTGGTTTAGAGTCGTGGACTTCAATGGTATGTTTTATTAAACAGGTTCTTCCTAGTCCCTGTTTTTGGAAATCGGGAAATAAGGAGATTACAGTATCTAACTGCTGTTTTTGGCTTAAAGTTAGGGGATAATAATGTTCCTCAGAACTTTTTGTCTTTATGTCATCTTTTGAATTTGACATTTCTGATTGAAAAAGGAAAGATTCTGGCATAGGAACAGTAGATTCTGAGGTTGATAAACTGAAAACTGACTCATCAACCATGTCTACAGACTCAATAATATTGGGAATTAGGTCGAACTTTTTCCAAAAATCTATTCCCAAAATAAGGCGTTGAGATATAGAGGGTATAACGAATAGATTTAGCTCTTGAGTGTTGTTTTTAAAGGATACTGTACATTTGAGCCATCCAATAACAGTTTGGGAATTACCATCTGCAGTTTTAACTGAAGATTTGCATTTGGTAAAGTTTGGAAATTTGGAAAAATTTTCCAGGGCAAGATCAGAGCCAAGGCAAGTAATACTAGCACCTGTGTCAAGTAATCCATATTCAGAAAAATTTAAGAATGAGACCTTCGCATAATAGCGTTTGTCTTTTGGAATGGTCACAATTGCAGAGATTAATAATTTGGAACATATTTTCCGTTTTCGGAAGAAGTTCCTCAAACGTTTTGTTGATCGCTTGGGTTGTACTGAAGTTATTTGAGCCACGCTATCTTCGAGAAAAATTTCATTACGTTTTGCTATATACTTTTCCCATCTCTGATGATAAGGTAGTTTTGGGCAGATTTTAGGCTCATTTCTAATATAATTTTCATTGTGGATGTCTCTCTGCAAAATCTGTATTGGAGTTTTAACGGGATTTGAACCCGACTGATTAGAGTGTGTGTTGGGATTATTTGTCAAGTCCGAGTGTTTTACATTTGGGCAAATTTTGTCTTTATCGGTTAAAATAAGAGTTTCAGATAATTTTAAGTTGGGTCCTTGGACACCGTTTGAACTTTCAAGTTTTTTGGTCTACGAGATTGACATTTTTGGCATTGCGGCTTGTAGGTGTTCTTTTCACCACAACCGTAGCAAAAAATAGAGCGATCTGCCAAACAATTTTCCCAATGATGTCCTTCTTGGTCGCAGTTCCAACATCGGGAAATGAACTCAGATTTTTGAATAGCTTCTATAGAAGTTTCACAACATTCTGGGTTATCATTAAGGAATTTGTCATTATTTAGATCGATTTCAGCTATTTGCCTTCTCGGATACGCGTTGTTTTTAGTGGTAAAATTGCGTTTGACATATTCGTCATTTAGGAAGCTTTCACGCATTTGGACAAGTTTTCTCAAATGCGGAATTGTATTCACGGGTACATATAAGAGTTCATGTCTGATCTCGGGTCTTAAATTGCGTGTAAGTATTTCGATTAATTCCATTTCGGATAAAGGCGAAGGAAGTCGATCGGCAATAGCAGATACAGCTTCATAAAAGCTATCAAATGTTTCTCCAGGACGTTGTTTCCTGTTGCGTACTTCTTCACGAATATCAAAAGTAGACTTATAGTCTTTGTATTGGAATCTGATTGCGTCACAAAAATCATCCCATTCGATTACGTCAACCTGTTTCCTGTATCTCCATAACCAAGCACCAGCTTTACCGGAGAGTAAAATGTGCAAATTTTTGCATATAACGGAGAAGTTTCCATTGAAATTATCTTTGGTTAGAGTAGACAATCGATAAAGGAATTCTTCGACATGAATTGTGTTCGGAGAACCATCAAATTTAAGTCCCCAATTTTGAATAATTGAGGTAACTTTGTCGTTATGAAAATTAACAGAATTTGAAGAAAATTGGCTTTGATGTGAAGTATTTGGTGACTGAGAATTATGGGCGTTATTTGAATGAGAATTTTGGGCATTATTGGAACGAGAATTTTGTGCATTTCTCGGTGGACTTGTAATAGCATTGGATGTTGGAGGAACTGACCGATTTTGCTCTAGATTAAGATTGGATAACATTTTCTGTATAGTGGTTTCAATCATTCGATTGATAACCCTGTAATCAACTCCATGATTAGTGGACACATTTTGAGGTCGATTTTCCTGTATTTTATTGTTAGGAGTGTTATGTTGAGTAAATTGTGGACCAGGTGGCTCATGTATATTTGTGTCTAATAACAATGAATTTTGTTGATCAATATTTTCTGGGAACAAATTCTTACTAAAACTTCTCGTGTGGTACTGTTTAGCCATAGCCCCACGGGGTTTATTACTAGTTTTAACATTTTTCCTTTGGAAAATTAATTTCTGGAAATCAGATAAGTCACAAGATTGTTGACAAACTGGGCACACCTTTTCACTAGTCAAATAATTCTCTATACAGGCTCTATGAAAAGCGTGTCAGTCATAGCACTATTGCAAAGGGTACAAACTGAAAATCCGGGTTGGGTATTTGGCCCTGGATGAGTGGAGTTTGTATAACCCGAAGCTTCACTCGTTCCTGTTGGAAGAGATTGTTGTATATTCGAATCTGGTATTGGGGTTTCAGACCGTGGTTTTTCCTGTGCAGGAGGAGGAGGTGTATGTACCAAAGACATGTCGATTTTTTTTTTTTTTTTTTTGAAAGTTTAAAAATTTGGGTTTAAACAAGAGTTTTTACATAAAACGTTAGTGTTCCTGTGTGAGGATGTAGAGTGGAGAATAAATATGTCCCTCTAGTGATGATCAATGAATAAAAGAAAAATAACCGGGTTATTGACTCTAAGATAGTATTATTATATAGACAGGCGGACAAACCAGTTTCATTGTAAATCCCTTTAAATAACTTCTACCTTTTATCGGATAGATATTTGCAGCCAGCAACATATCTATAGTCCATTATAAAAGATAGGTCTGATATCTAAGTCATACCTGCTATAGAAACAATACCCGATACAAAATCCATTAGCGCTAATAGTGTTATTTGTCTGTTCCTTCTTTTCCAAAAGAAAATGAAGAGGCTAATCGGTTAGATTACTCGAAGGCATCAAGTATCTAAAATTCCATAAAAGCGTTCAAATTTATTGTTAAGAAAGGCACGGGCAAACAAAACTACAGTGACTATAGGATAATTATGACCTCTAAATTATTCAAACTGGAATTCAGAACTGAAAGATACCAAATATTGGACACTTCCAGCCCCACGTTGGGCGCCATTTTATTTGTAATGTAACTTTTGTGATCGCCTGGATCAATTTGTAGTTAACTATTTTGCAATAGAAACTTTGAGGGTTAAGGGAAAAGAAGACGGCGGGAGCCATTGATGAGCTAACTAACAGTCGGGATTTCGGGGGGTTCGTGTCTCCTATTCTTTAACCTCACTTTAATTACAACATTTTGTTATAGACTCCCTTAAATTTTACTAAAAAAAATCATTACGAAGTATTCTAAGTGACCAAGATAACCATAGTAAAAAAATCAAACAAAAGCCCCTCTATGATTACCGAAAATAAGAGCAGTAATAGTATACAAAAATGGTATTGATCTCACTTGAGGAATTTTGGATCTAAAAGATGGTCATAGATCCACGCCTCATAACCCGCACCTTCCATATTCCTAGTGGCGTAAAAAGATTTCTAGGAACCCAAATTTGATTACCCTATCATAACCAATCACACAGGAAACACTAGGGTGGATTTAAAGATTCATATTAATTACTTTAATATCATATAAAGATTTCAATTCATGATTACAGATATTTTGGGAATAATTAGGATTAAAAATGATATCTATTTTAAGAATATATGTTGATAAATTTCACAGTTTAATATATAGAATAATATCTTACCACTAATAATAAGGAGAACGTAATTTTAGAAGTTATATAAATATTGACGACTTTTCTAAGTCTGATAAATTCATTATTGGCTTCTTATTATTTAATGCTTACTATATTTGTATATTCAGCACTAGTTTCAATGACCACTATTTCTGTTGTTTTTTTTTCTTATAATTGAGGGTCCGACCTTCATCTCTATATTTACTAACATTTGTTAATATATGTACTTTTTTTTTTTTTAATCAACACTAACGACACTAACTTTGTTTAAGAAATGTAGACATTGATTTTTTTCTTGAAATAATTTGCAGGCATGTTTAAAGAAATTTACTTTTATCTCTTCGATTTGATTTAGGTTTTTAATGTAACTTATTTTGTTTTGTTTCTTTAATATTGGAGAATAAAGTATAATTCACTTTTTTTTATTTCTGGAGTCGAAACACTTTTATATTCTTTTTTTTTTCTTCATTGGTATTTTATATGCCCGTTTATGAATGACGACGCAATCAACTGAAGCAAATTTTTCTATGAAAAAAAGGAGAAGTGAAAAAAAAAACAGTACCGAGAGTACGTATGTACGGATGTGCAATTTTGTCTTTATGCTTATAATCTTAATCCGTTGATCACTTACATTTTATCATAGAAAAAAAAAACGCGATAAAAAACAGATGAGAAACAACAACAAGCATTCTGTCTCATTCCATTTCATTCCTCATGTAATGAGAAGAATTATTAAATCATTCTTTGCGTACTCATTCATAAACTGCAAATCATGATACATACATATTGATACACTACAGACTTACAATTTGCATTTTTTTTCTCACTCACCATATCAAAAGACATCGAACGATGAGGCCTCAGCGATCTGCCTGGTGATGATGTTCAATAATGATGCTTAATAATGATGTTCTTTTCTGCTGTTAAAAAAATAAGATTTTTATGGTAGTAATTATCGTTATGAAGATCATGATGACGTTACCAATACCAATATACTAAACCAATGTTGCGACTCAGAAATGGCGTTCATTAAATTTACATATGGGTGTTTCCATACTATAACTAATTAAATATTTTGGATTTTAAATGTTTTTTAAGGGAAATTCTTCGTTAATTTTGTGGTTGTTAATCCTTAGTTTTATGGTTTTTAATCCTTGGAGTGGCTTACAAATACTCCACCGTAATGCGTAATTCAAAATGTAGATGATATTTAAAGCCTATTTATGACATTAGTGACTGTACTTTTTCCAATGCAATAAGCTTTCATCTGGTGAAGATAATGACGTAATGATGGGTACAGGTCTATCCCAATTAGGCTGTTGTAAGCTGCATACAATATATTTTTGTGGCAATTAACGAAATTTGTGGATTTCTTTCTTGAACTGGTCAATTAAGTCATGTGGAATATTTGATGGAAATTTAAACCATAGATTTTGAACTTTTCAGGCTACTTAATTGGCGATCTTGGCAATGTGTTTATTCCAGAGAATCAGTGATTAAGATGGTAGAATCCCAAAGCTGGCTACTGGTGCGATTAAAAATTCTTGATTTTATGAAGCGATGTGGGTATAGGGATATTCACTGAGCGTGGGAAGTATTCAAGATTCAGCAAGTACAGTTTATGCTTTCGATGACAATTTGCTTGTTTTGTGATTTATGTTTTGGTGGCTTTGCTTGGGCATTTAGGCTTGCTCCTTTACGCAAGGTTTAAAGAAGGCGTGATACTGGGTCTCGGGCGAATTATGCAGAGGAATTACCTGTAACTCCACCGGACCTAAGGAAATATAATCCTTGAGTTACAAAAAGGACACTTTTAACATGATTAAATTGAGTTCTTACCCATTTTAAGAAGTTTTAATTGGGGTAATTTCTTCACTTGATTAATGGCAAATTGAGAAAGCGTTGTTGTAAGATTCTTGAGAATCACGTGTGAGTTTTAGGCAAGTTCGCCAGTACTATCTATTCACTGATTGAATTCTATGTAGAGAAGCACTTATTTTATTTTCGTTTTTTTCACGAAATTTGATTATGTATTTTTTTGGAATATTTACCTAACTCACTTCGGAAAGCACTTTTTGTCGTTTATGCGATAAAATTTATTAAAAATGTTTAATATATCTGAAGATATTTTTGGATATAAGAATTTTGATATTTGTTAAACTTTTCACTGGATCTATACTCTTTGACAGATTATTGAAAAAGGAAGTATAATTTCCTTCATGTGACCGAGGTAAGTTGAACTTTCTAGTGAACATTTAAGTCGATTAGAAGAAATAAATCGTTTGTACTGTGTACGATAAAAAGTACGTGTTTATGCTAACCGATTTGTTCGATAGTATGCATTTGTGGTACTGTACAGACGATAACTTTGAAGCTGATGCAAAAATGTTACTGATAACGAATATTAAACAAATATAATAAAAATCTGTTTAATATATGTATATGTCATGTTTTTTTCTGAGAAAATGGACTTATGACAAAATAAACGTTTTAGTCTAATTGATAGTATTAAAAATGGTCAAATTGTCTTGGTCTTGATGGGCAAAAATTAATGCAGTTTTGCTTCATTACAAAAGGTGGAATCTTGAGATTTGGAATTAAGATTACTATTGGAGTGAATGATTGAGGTAGTTTTGAAAATTTATGGTTATGGGTACGAAAAGTACTAAATGGTATCAAACCTGGTACAATTTGGATATGAGTGATCGGATAGAGTTGGAATAGTGAAATTTGGAACTAAGATTATTGTTGGACTGTAGCATTGTGAAAGTTTAAGAAATTCGTACTTTTGGGTACGAAAAGTACTAAATGGTGGTACTAACCTTGGTACAACTTGGATTTGGCGTAACGGATACAGCTGGAATCCTAAGATTTGGAATTAAGAGTACTGTTGAGTTGTAGGATTGAGGTAGTTTTGAAAATTTTTGGTTATGGGTACGAAAAGTACTGGACGGTACTAATATTGTGTGTATACACATGTTTGAAACATCTGATTCACAGGTTTTGGGGAACTGTACAGAATTAGCAACAATTTGTTACTGAGCAGAGATGTTCACTTGGACTTCTGATATCTATATATATTAATAAAAGAGTAAAGTGATTGACTGACTGACTGATTGATTCATCAACGCCCAGAAGAAACGGCTGAAGCTAGAATCCTGAAATTTTGGGTGTGGATCACTCTTGGTCCGAAGGGGTCAGATAAGGCTGGGTTTTTGGAAATTCGAACTGGAAGGGTACTAAAAGTACTAAAAGGTACTAAATATGGTACCGTTTGTATTTGGCGAACCGGTAGAGCTAGAACTTTGAAATTTGGAATGAAGGTCACTGATGGAGAGTTAGAAAGGTGTACCAAAGGGGTTTTGGAAATTCGAACTATAAGTGTACGAAAAGTACTAAAAGTTACTAAATTTAGTACTATTTGGTATTACGTGAACGGATAGATCTAAAATCTTGAAATTTGGAATGAAAATCAAGGTTAAGAAGATGAGTTGAAATAAGAGGTGGTTTTGAAAATGTGTACTCATTTGAACGAATAGTACTAAATTTGGTACAATTTGAATTTGGGCGAACCGATAAAGTTGGAATTCTGAAATTTAGAGTTACTATTACTGTTGGAGCGTAGGTTTGAGATATGAAGGTAGTTTTCGAAATTAGTACATATGGGTACGAAAGGTACGAAATAGTACCAAATAAGGTACAATTTGGATTTGGGGGAACGGATGGAACTGGAATCCTTAAATTTAGAATTAGGATTACTGTCGGAGTGTAGGATAGAGGTCTTTTGGAAATTCGTACTTTTGGGTACGAAAAGTACTAAATGGTACCAAATTTGGTACAATATGAATTTAAGTGATCGGATAGAGCTGGAATAGTGAAATTTGGAATTATGATTACTATTGGAGTGTGGGATTGGGATACTTTTGGAAATTCGTACTTATGGCAACGAAAAGTACTAAATGGTACCACATTTGGTACAATTTGGTTTTGGGTGATCGGATACATTTGGAATCCTGAAATTCGAAATTAAGATTACTTTTGGAGAGTTGGATAGAGGTAGGTTTGGAAATTCGGACCTATGGGAACAAAAGGTACTAAATGGTACTAAATTTGGTACAATTTGGATTACGGTGACCGGATGCAGCTGTAATTCTGAAATTTGGAATTAAGATTACTGTTGGCGTGTAGGATTGAGGTAGTTGTGGATATTCGTACTCGTGGGTACGAATAGTACTAAATAGTACCAAATTTGGTACAATTTGGATTTGGGTGAACTGATATAGCTGAAATTCCGAGATTTGGAATAAGGAGTACTATTGGAGTGTAGGATTGATAAAGTTTTGGAAATTTTTAGTTATGGGTAGGAAAAGTACTAAATAGTACTACATTTGGTACAGTTTAGATTTCAATGATAGGATACATTTGGAATCGTGAAATTCAGAATTAAAATTGCTGTTGGTGTGTTTATAGAGGTAGGTTTGGAAATTCGTACTTTGGATACGAAAAGTACTAAATGGTACCAAATTTGGATTTGAGTTATCGGATGTATCTGGAATCCTGAAATTCGGAATTAAGCTTATTGTTTGAACATAGCACTGAGGTAGTTTTGAAAATTTGTACTTATGTGTACGAAAAGTACTAAATGGTACCAAATCTGGTACAATTTGGATTTGGGTGAACGGATATAGCTGGAATCCCGAGATTCGAAATAAGGATTACTGTTGGTGTGTAGGATTGATGAAGTTTTTGATATTTTTAGTTATGGATACGAAAAGTACTAAATGGTACCGAATTTTAATTTATGTGATCGGATACATTTGGAATCCTGAAATTCGGAATTACGATTACTGTAGGAGTGTTGAAAGAGGTAGGTTTGGAAATTCGTACTTTGGATACGAAAAGTACTAAATGGTATCAAATTTGGTACAATTTGGATTACGGTGATCGGATGCAGCTGAAAACCAGAAATTTGGAATTAAGATTACTGTTGGCGTGTAAGATTGAGGTAGTTGTAGAAATTCGTACTCATGGGTACGAAAGTACTAAATGGTACCAAATTTGGTAAAGTTTGCATTTGGGGAGCTGGAATCCCGAGATTTGGAATAAGGAGTACTGTTGGAGTGTAGGATTGATAAAGTTTTGGAAATTTGTAGTTATGGGTAGGAAAAGTACTAAATTTGATACAATTTGGATATCAATAATAGGACACATTTGCAATCGTGAAATTCGGAATTAAAATTGATGTTGGAGTGTTGATAGAGATAGGTTTAGAAATTCGTACTTTGGATACGAATAGTACTAAATGGTACCAAATTTGGATTTGAGTGATCGGATATATCGGAATCCTGAAATTCGGAATTAAGCTTATTGTTTGAACATAGCACTGAGGTAGTTTTGAAAATTTGTATTTATGGGTACGGTTTGGAATTATAAAGTTTTGGAAATTTTTAGTTATGGGTAGGAAAAGTACTAAATAGTACTAAATTTGGTACAATTTGGATTTGAGCGAACGGATAGAGCTGGAATCAAGAAATTTGGAATTAAGATTACAGTTAGAGTGTAGGATTGAGATATGGAAATAGTTTTGGAAATTCGTACTTATGAGTACGAAAAGTACTAAATTTGGTACAATTTGGATTTGAGCGAACGGCTAGAGCTGGAATCTTGAAGTTTGGAATTAAGATTACTGTTGGGGTGTAGGATTGAGGAAGTTTTGGAAATTCGTACTTATATGTACGAAAAGTACTAAACGGTACTAAATTAATAAGAAAAAAACAATATTTGTATTATATTGGTCGCTAACATTCGGAAAACGAATTAGCAAATAAAGAAGAAGAAGAGGTACGAAATGGTTCCATGTATGGTACAATTTTGTATTGGATGAACGGATAGATCTGGATTCGTGAGATTTGGAATTAAGATTACTGTTATCATTTGCTTATAACGTGAGATTTAAGAAATATGAACCATAAATATACGAAAAGTTCTAAATGGCACAGGATTTGGTACAATTTGTTATTGTGTAAAGGAAATTTTGAAATAATAGGAGGAGGTTCGTATTTATGTATTTACATGAAAGTACTAAATAGTTCTATAATTGGTTTTGGGGGAACAGATAGAGCTGGAAATGAGGATGGCGGTTGTTGGGTTAGGCCATATTTGCGCTGAGAACCTCAATTAAAATATCTCAAAAAATGTGGATTTATCTTGATGTGTAGGCGTGACGAAAATCGAACTAAAGTGGTACGTATTAGTACACAAAATGTTTCCATGTTCACCATTCTATATTATATATTATTTATTTGTTTTGTATATTTAACGCATACGAAGTAGCGGGCACTTTGCTAGTATATTAATAAAAGAGTAAAGTGATTGACTGACTGACTGATTGATTCATCAACGCCCAGAAGAAACGGCTGAAGCTAGAATCCTGAAATTTTGGGTGTGGATCACTCTTGGTCCGAAGGGGTCAGATAAGGCTGGGTTTTTGGAAATTCGAACTGGAAGGGTACGAAAAGTACTAAAAGGTACTAAATATGGTACTGTTTGTATTTGGCGAACCGGTAGAGCTAGAACTTTGAAATTTGGAATGAAGGTCACTGATCGAGTGTAGGAAAGACGTGCTAAAGGGTTTTTAGAAATTCGAACTATAAGTGTACGAAAAGTACTAAAGTGTACTAAATTTGGTACCAATTCGTATTTTGGGAGCGGATAAAGGTTAAAGGTTGAAATTTGGTGTGAGAATCAAGGTTAAAAGGTACGGTTGACATAAGAAGGTGGTTTATTAAAAGTGTACACATATGTACGAAAAGCACTAAATGGTACTAAATTTGGTACAAGTATGATTTGGGCGAACGGATAGAGCTGGAATCCTGAAATTTGGAATTAAGGCTGCAGTTGGTGGGTAGAATGGAAGTAGTTTTGCAAATTGGTACTTATGGGTATGAAAAGTACTAGATGGTACTAAATTTGGTACAATTACGAATTGGGCGGACGGATAGAGCTGGAATCCTGAAATTTTAATTAAGGCTGCTGTTAGAGATTAGAATGGAAGTAGTTTTGAAAATTCGTACGTATGGGTACGAAAAGTACTAAATGGTACTAAATTTTGTACAATTTGGATTTAAGTTGAACGGATAGACCTGTAATCCTGAATTTGTGAATTAAGGCTACAGTTGAAGGGTAGAATGGAAGTACTTTTGAAAATTCTTACTTATGGGTACGAAAAGTACCAAATGATACTAAATTTGGTACAATTATGAGTTAGGCGAACGGATAGAGCTGGAATCCTGAAATTTGAATTAAGGCTGCAGTTAGAGAGTAGAATGGAAGTAGTTTTGAAAATTCGTACTTATAGGTACGAAAAGTACTAAATGGAACTAAATTTAGTACAATTACGATTTGGGCGAACGGATAGAGCTGGGATCCTGAAATTTGAATTAGAGAGTAGAATGGAATCAGTTTTGCAAATTCGTACTTATGGGTACGACAAGTACAAAATGGTACTAAATTTTGTACAATTTGGATTTGGGTTGAGCGGATAGAGCTGGAATCCTGAAATTTTAAATTAAGGCTGCAGTTGGAGGGTAGAATGGAAGTAGTTTTGAAAACTCGTACTTATGGGTACGAAAAGTACCAAATGATACTAAATTTGGTACAATTATGAGTTAGGCGAACGGATAGAGCTGGAATCCTGAAAATTGAATTAAGGCTGCTATAAGAGAGTAGAATGGAAGTAGTTTTCAAAATTCGTACTTTTGGGTACGACAAGTACTATATTGTACTAAATTTTATACAATTTGGATTAAGGTTGAACGCATAGAGCTGGAATCCTGAAATTTTGGAATTAAGATTGATGTTTTGTATGGAGTGGAGATAATTTGGAAGTTCGTACTTATGGGTTACGAAAAGTAATAAATGTGGTACAATTAAGATTTGAATCATCGAATGGAGCTGAATTTCTGAAATTTGGTATAAAAATTGCTGCTGGAGTATAAGATTGGCTACTGTTGGATTGTAGAATGGAAGTTGTTTAGAAAATTCGTACTTAAGGTTACGAAAAGTACTAAGTGGTACTAAATTTGGTACAATTTATATTTAGTGTGAACAGATAGAGCTGTAGCCCTGAAATTTCGAATTAACATTGATATTAGAGTATGGGATTGAGATAATTTGGAAATTCGTACTTCGTAGGCTACATTTGGAGTGTAAAAGGGAAGTAGTTTTGAACATTCGTACTTATGGGTACAAAAAGTACCAAATTTGGATTTGGGTGAACGAACAGAGCTGGAATAATGAAATTTAGAATTAAGCTTGCTGTTGGGGTGTAAGATGGAGTTAGTTTTACAAATTCTTACTTACGGATAAGAAAAATACTAAATTTGGTACAGTTTGGATTTGGGTGAACGAATAGAGCTGGAAATCTTAAATTCGTAACGGAGCTTAATGTTGAAGTGAAGGATTGGGGTAGTTTGGAAATTCGTACTTATGGATACGAAAATCACTAAATTTGGTATAATTTGGATTTGGGTCAACGGATAGACCTAGAATCCTGTAATGTGGAATTGAGATTTCTGTTGGAGTGTAGGATTGTGGTAGTTTTAGAAATTCGTACTTATGGGAACGAAAAGTATTAAATTTGGTACAATTGGGATTTGGAATCTGGAATTCTGAAATTTGGAATTGAGATTATTGTTGAAGTGTATTATTGAGGTAGTTTTGGAAATTCGTACTTATGGGTACGAAAAGTAGTTAATGGTATTAAATTTGGTACAATTTGGATTTGAGTGAACGATTAGACCTGGAATCCTTAAATTTGGAATTGAGATTACTGTTGGAGTATAGGATTAAGGTAGTTTTGGAAATTCGTACTTATGGTACTGAATTTGGTACAGTGGGTATTTGGGGGAACGGATAGAGCTGGAATCCTGGAATTTGGTAAGACTACGATTGGAGTGTAGGATTGAGACATGGATGTAGTTTTTGAAATTCGTACTTATGGCCACGAAATATACCAAATGATACAATTTGAGTGTACCGATAGCGCTGGAATCCTGATTATTGGAATTAAGGTTACTGGTGAAGTGAAGAATTGAGGAAGGATTGAGTAGTAGTGCTGGAATCTGTAGTTTTTGGATTTAGTGTCAGTATTGGTGTACAATGTTGGTCTAGCTGTTAACATGTAAGGGTGAGATACGGCTGACCTTTTTGAAAATCAAACTAAAGCGGAACGTACAGTATTAAATAACAATAAATATTGATTAAAATTGGTATAAGTACAATAAAATTTTCAGTATTCGCCATTTGCATATTATATATAGTTTATTTGTTTTTATATATCCTTTCCGCATACGAAGTAGCGGGCACTTTGCTAGTTATTGATAAAATTGAAAACCGAATATATTTTTACACTCACTGTATATTTTTCTTTCAAAAAATGGTGGCATTAATCATATTTTTTCTCTGCGTGTTTCCTCCGTAGTTTTGGTGATTGAGAAAACATATTCTTAAGGAATCGAATAAGGCACTTACAAGTCTTTAAACAATCTCTGCGAATTACGAACCTGTAATAAAACAGAAAAAACATATATAATCAATACATTAGATCGATAATAAAATATTATTAATTTTTTAATTATTTTACTAAGATAAAAAGGTAATTGAGAGAGTAAATCTTGAGGGTTCCTTGGGAAAATACATTTGTAGTTTTGTGAAAAACAAAATCATGAAATATGTCTTGTTTAGAGCTTCACAACTGCTGCTGGTATATGTCCTTAATTCATTTCCAATAAAAAACAACTAACATACTGACTTCATGACATTGATGAAGGTCATTCATGTGTGAAAAACTAAATTAAAATTGCGTTTTAACTTCCATAACGTTGTTAGTCATTCAGTTTTGCTCTAACGTCTTTGTTATCATTATTCTGAATGTTTGATCGGTGGTCATTATGATCTGTAAAATCAATTTTTATTCAAAAAAAAAAACAAAGATAAACGAAACATGTGTGTATACCATCTACTATCAACATTATTAAAGAACCCAGCAAACCAAATGTCTGACGTCCGACAAGTCTGAACAATTTCGGAAGCAAAGTCGTTCAGATTTCGTTACGATTTCTAAACGATTTTTCGGAGAGGAAATAGTTCAGATTTTGTACAGATTTCGTTCCGATTTCGGAACGAATGTCGGAAAGAAATTTCCTTTCCGAATTTCCCAAGGATTTTCTTCAGATTTCGTTACGAAATCGGACCGAAATCGATCCGATGTAGCTCCGACATTTCGTTTCGAAATTATTCAACCACTTCATACAACTTTCGTTAAGATATCGTTACGATTTCGGATCAGATTGTTCCGATTTCGTTACGATGTCCGTACGGTTGGTTTGCTGGGAAGACACATCTTGCCAAAGACACAGGTGACTGGCGCGATCAACACGAATGTGTGTACGTGTATGTGTTTGAGTCGTCGTCAATGTAAATAAACATGCATGCAACTGATAAGTGAGGTTCTATGTCGTAAAAATAAAAAAATTCTAATCAACTTTCCAAAAGGCGACTAGATAGAAATTGACGTAAAACTTCCACATAGGAGAGTATAAGATTGAGGTTTCGGTATTAGAACCACAAGCCAATGGAAAGTAGCCGATGTTATGAAAGTTCTAAGACCAGATATAGCAATATCTGATCCGTGGACCCTGTCTGCTGCATCAACGAATGATCCTTTATTATATGTATTTATGTGGACGTATTCCTTTTCCTATTCTTTGGCACACTTAAGCACTTTTTCATAGAAGCACCATTTCATTCAGAAACTGTCCATAAAGCAACCTTTCATTCAGAAACTGTCCATAAAAGCTACCTTTCTTTCAGAAAAGATCTTTGGAAGTATCCTTTCCTTCAGGAAAAGTATTTAGAAGCATCCTTTCTTTCAGGAAGGCTTTATAGAAGCGCTCTTTCTTTCAGAAAGGGTCTGCAAAAGCAGCCTTTCTTTCAGAAAGTATCCATAGAAGCATCCTTTCTTTCAGGAAGGCTTTATAGAAGCGCTCTTTCTTTCAGAAAGGGTCTACAAAAGCAGCCTTTCTTTCAGAAAGTATCCATAGAAGCATCCTTTCTTTCAGGAAGGCTTTATAGAAGCGCTCTTTCTTTCAGAAAGGGTCTACAAAAGTCGCCTTTCTTTCAGAAAGTATCCATAGAAGCATCCTTTCTTTCAGGAAGGCTTTCTTTAAGAAAGGGTCTATAGAAGCACCCTTTCTTTAAGAAAGGGTCTATAGAAGCACCCTTTCTTTAAGAAAGGGTCTATAGAAGCACCCTTTCTTTAAGAAAGGGTCTATAGAAGCACCCTTTCTTTAAGAAAGGGTCTATAGAAGCACCCTTTCTTTAAGAAAGGGTCTATAGAAGCACCCTTTCTTTAAGAAAGGGTCTATAGAAGCACCCTTTCTTTAAGAAAGGGTCTATAGAAGCACCCTTTCTTTAAGAAAGGGTCTATAGAAGCACCCTTTCTTTAAGAAAGGGTCTATAGAAGCACCCTTTCTTTAAGAAAGGGTCTATAGAAGCACCCTTTCTTTAAGAAAGGGTCTATAGAAGCACCCTTTCTTTAAGAAAGGGTCTATAGAAGCACCCTTTCTTTAAGAAAGGGTCTATAGAAGCACCCTTTCTTTAAGAAAGGGTCTATAGAAGCACCCTTTCTTTAAGAAAGGGTCTATAGAAGCACCCTTTCTTTAAGAAAGGGTCTATAGAAGCACCCTTTCTTTAATAAAGGGTCTATAGAAGCACCCTTTCTTTAATAAAGGGTCTATAGAAGCACCCTTTCTTTAAGAAAGGGTCTATAGAAGCACCCTTTCTTTAAGAAAGGGTCTATAGAAGCACCCTTTCTTTAAGAAAGGGTCTATAGAAGCACCCTTTCTTTAAGAAAGGGTCTATAGAAGCACCCTTTCTTTAAGAAAGGGTCTATAGAAGCACCCTTTCTTTAAGAAAGGGTCTATAGAAGCACCCTTTCTTTAAGAAAGGGTCTATAGAAGCACCCTTTCTTTAAGAAAGGGTCTATAGAAGCACCCTTTCTTTAAGAAAGGGTCTATAGAAGCACCCTTTCTTTAAGAAAGGGTCTATAGAAGCACCCTTTCTTTAAGAAAGGGTCTATAGAAGCACCCTTTCTTTAAGAAAGGGTCTATAGAAGCACCCTTTCTTTAAGAAAGGGTCTATAGAAGCACCCTTTCTTTAAGAAAGGGTCTATAGAAGCACCCTTTCTTTAAGAAAGGGTCTATAGAAGCACCCTTTCTTTAAGAAAGGGTCTATAGAAGCACCCTTTCTTTAAGAAAGGGTCTATAGAAGCACCCTTTCTTTAAGAAAGGGTCTATAGAAGCACCCTTTCTTTAAGAAAGGGTCTATAGAAGCACCCTTTCTTTAAGAAAGGGTCTATAGAAGCACCCTTTCTTTAAGAAAGGGTCTATAGAAGCACCCTTTCTTTAAGAAAGGGTATATAGAAGCACCCTTTCTTTAAGAAAGAGTCTGTAGAAGCACCCTTTCTTTAAAAAAGGGTCTATAGAAGCACCCTTTATTTAAGAAAGGGTCTATGGAAGCACCCTTTCTTTAAGAAAGGGTATATAGAAGCACCCTTTCTTTAAGAAAGAGTCTGTAGAAGCACCCTTTCTTTAAAAAAGGGTCTATAGAAGCACCCTTTATTTAAGAAAGGGTCTATGGAAGCACCCTTTCTTTAAGAAATGGTCTATAGAAGCACCATTTCTTTAAGAAAGGGTCTATAGAAGCACCCTTTCTTTAAGAAAGGGTCTATAGAAAGGGTCTATAGAAGCACCCTTTCTTTAAAAAGGGTCTATAGAAGCACCCTTTCTTTAAGAAAGGGTCTATAGAAGCACCCTTTCTTTAAGAGAGGGTCTATAGAAGAACTCTTTCTTTAAGAAAGGGTCTATAGAAGCACCCTTTCTTTAAGAAAGGGTCTATAGAAGCACCCCTTCTTTCAGAAAAGGTCTATAGAAGCACCCTTTCTTAAAGAAAGGGTCTATAGAAGCACCCTTTCTTAAAGAAAGTGTCTATAGAAGCACCCTTTCTTTAAGAAAGGGTCTTTAGAAGCACCGTTTCTTTAAGAAAAGGTCTATAGAAGCACCATTTCTTTAAGAAAGGGTCTATAGAAGCACCATTTCTTTAAGAAAGGGTCTATAGAAGCACCGTTTCTTTAAGAAAGGGTCTATAGAAACACCATTTCTTTAAAAAATGGTCTATAGAAGCACCCTTTCTTTAAGAAAGGGTCTATAGAAGCACCGTTTTTTTAAGAGAGGGTCTAGAGAAGCACCCTTTCTTTAAGAAAGGGTCTATAGAAGCAGCCTTTCTTTAAGAAAGGGTCTATAGAAGCAGCCTTTCTTTAAGAAAGGGTCTATGGAAGCACCCCTTCTTTAAGAAAGGGTCTATAGAAGCACCCCTTCTTTAAGAAAGGATCTATAGAAGCACCCTTTCTTTAAGAAAGGGTCTATAGAAGCACCCTTTCTTTAAGAAAGGGTCTATAGAAGCACCCCTTCTTTAATAAAGTGTCCATAGAAGCACCCTTTCTTTAAGAAAGGGTCTATAGAAGCACCCTTTCTTTAAGAAAGGGTCTATAGAAGCACCCTTTTTTTAAGAAAGGGTCTATAGAAGCACCCTTTTTTTAAGAGAGGGTCTATAGAAGCACTCTTTCTTTAAGAAAGGGTCTATAGAAGCACCCTTTCTTTAAGAAAGGGTGTATAGAAGCACCCTTTCTTTAAGAGAGGGTCTATAGAAGCACTCTTTCTTTAAGAAAGGGTCTATAGAAGCACCCTTTCTTTAAGAAAGGGTCTATAGAAGCACCCCTTCTTTCAGAAAAGGTCTATAGAAGCACCATTTCTTTAAGAAATGGTCTATAGAAGCACCCTTTTTTAAGAAAGGGTCCATAGAAGCACCGTTTTTTTTAAGAGAGGGTATAGAGAAGCACCCTTTCTTTCAGAAAGGGTCTATAGAAGCAGCCTTTCTTTCAGAAAGGGTCTATAGAAGCAGCCTTTCTTTAAGAAAGGGTCTATGGAAGCACCCTTTCTTTAAGAAAGGGTCTATAGAAGCACCCTTTCTTTAAGAAAGGGTCTATAGAAGCACCATTTCTTTAAGAAATGGTCTATAGAAGCACCCTTTCTTTAAGAAAGGGTCTATAGAAGCACCCTTTCTTTAAGAAAGGGTCTACAGAACCTCGGATTTATGTAATTTTGATGATTTTAGCCGCATTATCCAACTAAATGGCTGAAATAATAATGAAATAATATAAAATATTCCGACGGAGAATTGTCGGTACAAGTCCACTTTTTGATATAGACCCCCATAGAAAGCTACCACCAGATTTTCGGTATTTTAAAAATTTCACCCACATCATCCAACCGAAATAGCTGAAATCTGATTTGAATGTACATAAATTATGGTAGAGGGTATAATAAGTTTTCAAAATTACCCCATTCTGCACTTTTTTAGGAATAAATAAACTTGTATTTAACAGTTTGTTTGGACACGCATCACTGCATTAATTTTCCTACTTCCACTTATATCGTGGAGGGTGCCACCGTGGTGCAATGGTATGCACGCCCGCATTGCACTCAGAAGGTCGGGGATTCGATTCCCCGGCCAAGCAACATCAAACATTTTTCAACGGTGGCAAAATACCCCTCAGTAATGTTGGCGACATTTCCTGAGTATTTCAGCCTTGAAAAACGTCTCCATAAGTGGTGTCTTAAGACACGCCGTTCGGACTCGGCGATAAACAGTAGGTCCCATATCATTGAGCTAAATATGAATCGGGGTGCACTCATTGATATGAGAGAAGTCTCCCTTGTCCCGTATGGGGTGTTGTGGAACAATGTTTGTTTACTTATATCGTGGAACCGTACGATGGACTTTTTCATTTTGAAATTTCTTATCTGTTATGCCGTTATTAATTCCAAGTGGTATGTATCTGATCTTATTTATGAAAATGTTTTCCATAATCATAGTTTCATTTGAACCAAACTTAAAACAAGCTTCCTTCCCGAATTGGCATATTTTCTAAAAATTGCTATACAACCAAAAGTCACAGGAAGTCGCAGGTAAGAATTTATTCTAGACAAGACACATAAAAAATTAAAGCTAAACTCGGCTAATTTCCACACTAAACCCCTACACGGAGGAAAAAAAGACCTCTCTAACATATCTCCAAACATAACATATGTTTGGGTCCTGCAAACAAATATATGTTTGGGTGCAAACAAATCCAAACCAAACGCGTTCGTTAATATTGTTAAGGTTACGAAGTTTTGCGGCAAATCACACACACGCGACCCGAACGCAAACTAAGAGAGCAAATGTTTTGATTTTTTTTACTTCAGTCTTGTACTGAATGTCATGCAAGCAGGTTGATGCCGCTTTAGTTGTTTTTTTTTTTTTTTTTGTTGGGTACACTGAAAAGATTTTGCAGTTGTGCAGCAAATACGTGGAGGGAAGAATTTCATAATGATTTTTTGTTTTGGATTTTGAAGATGTGGGGTTTTTAAAGAAGTTTTTATGCCAGTATTACATTTTTTGGAGATACTGGTGGAAAAATGGAAGACATTTTCAAAGAGGTGCCTTTATCTCGGTCCACAATAGTCCGCCGCAACGAGTCAATAGGGAAATTCATAGAAAAAATATTTTTTTTATGCTTATACAGTCTCAAAAATCATTTTTATATACAATTTGTTTTTTCGCTCAAAAAAAATTAACATATGAAGAAAAATACTCTTCAAATTATGTTATTATTATTGTTATAGTTATTTATATTATTTTTAATTTAAGTGATACAAAGCGAACACCTTTTTGATTCAATTATAAAATGTCCAAATATAAAATGTGTTGGGCATTTATTTTACTAAAACAACGTTATTTAAGAAAACACAAAACATTTATTTACGCACTTTACTCGTCTTTAATCAGCGATTGTATTTAGAAGACTGAAGAAAAAAACAACATTTTTTCTTTTCCCCCTTCGCTTGCTACGTTGGTTAACAACAACAAACACACACACGTATTTGCCGCATAAACACCACCAAAGCTTCTGCGTCTCCTCCCAACAAACCAATCGTACCGAAATCGGAACAAAATTCGGACGATACGTCCGATTTCTGAGCCGAAATCGTAACGATATCTTAACGAAAGTTGTATGAAGTAGTTGACATAATTTCGGAGCGAAATCGTATCGATTTCGGTCAGAATTCGGAACGAAATCGGAAGAAAATCCTTGGGAAATTCGGAATGCGAATTTTTACCTCCGAATATTCGTACAGATTTCTGAACGATTTCGGAATAATGTCGCATGGATATCGAAGAAGAAAAATTCTAGCGCCTCTTTTTATTGATCAATTTTTCTTCGTTATGTTTTTATTGGAAGATTGCAATTTCAAACGCATCTAATGATTTTCACTGTTGCTATTATTTTGTAGTTATAGTAGAACAATGTAAACTTTTTGTACGAATATGTTCAGTCTATCAGCACTAGGTTGTTATATGTATGTTGCATTTATATTTAAAATATTTAAAAATTGTATATGCGAATTTTATGACCATGCATTTTGTTTTCGACAACAAACTAAAATGATGCTTTTTAGATATATACAAAAGGAAATATCGATATCGATCCGAATTCGTACTGAAATCGGAAGAAAAACAGTAGCATATTCGAAGGGAAATTTACTTCCGATTTTCCGAGAGAGTAAATCTTGAGGGTTCCTTGGGAAAATACATTTGTAGTTTTGTGAAAAACAAAATCATGAAATATGTCTTGTTTAAAGCTTCACAACTGCTGGTACATGTCCTTAATTCATTTCCAATATAAAAGAACTAACATACTGACTCCATGACATTGATGAAGGTCATTCATGTGTGAAAAACTAAATTGAAATTGCGTTTTCACTTCCATAACATTGTTAGCCATTCGGTTGTGCGCTAACGTCTTTGTTATCATTATTCTGAATGTTTGATCGGTGGTCATTATGATTTGTAAAATCATTTTTATTACAAAACAAAAAACAAAAGATAAACGACACACAGCAATATTAAAGAAGACACATCTTTTGTAATGACACAGGTGTCTGGCGCGTTCAACTCGAATGTATGTACAGTGAGTGTCAAAAATATTCGGTTTTCTATTTTACCCATAATAGCACCTCAGTATTTTAGAAGTCCATACCCAATAACAAAGAAACCAAATACTTAAAAAAATTTTTGGTCCTGTGGCAAATAAAAAAATGTATGTAGCATGGATCCATGGCAACCCTATAAGCGAGAATAACAAAGAAAAGTTTGTTAACCCTGTTTTCTATGCGTGCAAAATATTCGGTTTTGTAACTTTTGTTAAATATTTTGGCAAAAAAGCGGTCAATATCGAAATTTTTCTGCAATTTGAGTATAAATTTCAATAATTGCGAACAGAATCTTTGCTCCTGTGTGCAAAAATATTATATTTCATAGCAAATTATTAAAATTTAGGGCTAAGGAAAAACGCTATCCTAGAAAAGAGAAAACTGTTTATATTTCTTTATAAAAACGGCAGAAATAAAGGGAATTTTTGCTTATTTTTGAATATTTAGTCGAATATAGTTGATATAATGTGCAAAACTCACGAAAATACAGAAATAATCGATTTCGCGAAACAAACAAGCCGCAATTATTGAAATTTATACTTGACCGCTTTTTTGCCAAAATATTTAACAAAAGTTACAAAACCGAATATTTTTCACGCATAGAAAACAGGGTTAACAAACTTTTCTTTGTTATTCTCGCTTATAGGGTTGCCATGGATCCATGTTACATACATTTTTTTATTTGCCACAGGACCAACATTTTTTAAGTATTTGGTTTTTTTGAATATTGGGTATGGGGTTTCAAAATACTGAGGTGTTATTATTGGTGAAAATGAAAACCGAATATTTTTGACACTCACTGTACGGGTATGTGTTTGAGTCGTCGTAATATTCTGGAATCTTTTGTGGGGGGTATGTATAGACAATGTCCAATCAATGTAAATAAACATATGCAACTGATAACAGAAGTTCTAAGTAAAGTAAAATTAAAACATTCTAATCAACTTTCCAAAAGGCGACAAGATAGAAATTGACGTAAAACTTCCACATAGGAGAGTATAAGATTGAGGTTTCGGTATTAGTACCACAAGCCAATGGAAAGTAGCCGATGTTATGAAAGTTCTAAGACCAGATATAGCAATATCTGATCCGTGGACCCTGTCTGCTGCATCAACGAATGATCCTTTATTATATGTATGTATGTGGACGTATTCCTATTCCTATTCTTTGGCACAATTAAGCACTTTTTCCATAGAAACACCATTTCATTCAGAAACTGTCCATAAAACGCCCTCTCCTTCAGAAAAGGTCTTTAGAAGCATCTTTTCTTTCAGAAAAAAGTATTAAGAAGCATCATTTCTTTCAAGAAGGCTCTATAGAAGCGCACTTTCTTCCAGAAAGGGCCTGTCTATAGAAGCACCTTTTCTTTCAGAAAGGCTCTATAGAAGCGCTTTTTCTTTCAGGAAGCGTCCATAGTAGCAGCCTAACTATCAGAAAGGGTCTGTAACGCAATCTTTCCCTCATGAAGGGTCTATAGGATCGCTCTTTCTTTCAGGACGCGTTTATAGAAGCACCCTTTCTTTCAGAAGGGGTCCATAGAAGCACCCTTTCATTCAGAAACTGCCCATAAAAGCACCCTTTCTTTCAGAAAAGTTTTTAGTAGCATCCTTTCTTTCAGAAAAAGTATTTAGAAGCACTCTTTCTTTGAGGAAGGCTCTATGGAAGCGCTCTTTCTTTCAGAAAGGGTCTACAAAAGCACCCTTTCTTTCAGACAGACTCTATAGGAGCTCTCCTTCTTTACGAAAGTGTGTCTATAGAAGCACCTTTTCTTTGAGAGAGCGTCTATAGAAGCACCCTTTCTTTAAGAAAGGGTCTATATAAGATAACTTTCTTTCAGAAAGGGTCAATAGAGGCACCCCTTTATTCAGAAACTGTCCATAAAAGGGCCCTTTCTTTCAGGAAAGGTCTTTAAAATCGCCATTTCCTTCTGGAAGACTCTAAAGAAGCGCTCCTTTCAGAAAGGGTCTCTAGAAGCACATTTTCTTTCAGAAAGGTTATATAGGGGCGCTATATCCTACAGGAGGGGTCTATTGAAGCACCCTTTCTTTAAGAAAGTATCTATAGAAGCGCCTTCTCTTTGAGAAAGGTTCTATAGGAACATATTTTCTTTCTGAAAGGGTCCATAGAATCACTCTTTCTTTAAGAAAAGGTCTGTAGAAGCTCCCTTTCTTTCAATGAAGGTCTATAGAAGCACCCTTTCTCTGAGAAAAGGTCTTTAGAAGCGGCCTTTATTTCAGAAAGGGTCAATAGAGGCACCCTTTTCTTTCAGAAAAGGTCAATAGAAGCACCCCTTTTATTCAGAAACTGTCAACTGTCCACAAAAGCGCCCTTTCTTTCAGAAAAGATCTTTAGAAGCATCGTTTCTTTCAGGAAGGCTTTATAGAAGCGCTGTTTCTTTCCGAAAGGGTCTACAAAATCAGTCTTTCTTTCTTAGTTGTGAAATAAACACATTTTCCTCAAAGTTGAAATCATCAGCGGGAAATCGGCATCTGGAATCAAATGGTTATATAATGTAATAAATAGGCACATCCAAGGCCTATAGAAGGTCGGCCATTCAGAGTTCTGTTAACAAGTTTTGACAACACACATAATAGGTTTTATATAATTCCCCTCATACCAATTGCGGATATTATTCGAATGTTCGGCACAACTTTCGAAAACGATATCACATTCGAAGAATTGGCAAATGTTTTTCGGGTGTACATAAGCACGTTGTTCTTTTGTTCGTCAAAAGTTTAAAAACGATATCGTTTTCGAACATTTGGCGAATGTTTTTTCTTCACAAGAAAAAATTGTTTCGAGAAACATTTTTTAATTTGAAAATTTTTTTTGTTTCAAAAAAAAAATTTATGTTGTTTGTAAAAAATTCCTATTTGCTTTTTTCAAATAATTTCGATGTAAATGCTACGTATAATATAGACAATAAGTGTTGATAAAGACAACATATGTGTAGGTTGCCAAACACAAGACAACAATGTTTATCAACAGTTACATATCGAGTCGCAAACATAAAGAAATAAAAACGGAAAAGGTTCATAACAGAAAAACATCAAGAAACTCCACAAAAAATGTTTTTCGCCACTATCGTAAAAACTATCATCTTTCATTCGCTAATAATAAACGATATTCGAATTCGAAGGTTTTCCTGTCACAAATGACGAATGAATCGTTTTCAATTCGTTCTCGTGTGTCGTTTTCGAACAAAATATCCGCAAAACTATCGAAAAACATTCGAAAACGAATCGTTTGCGTTAGCAATGGTATGGGGGGTTTTTATTTGAGTTTCTTTGTATTTTATATCACAATAGTGTTTTTGACAACATAACAATCAGGTGGGCTTAGTGTACAACTGTATAAACTGTGGACACATCTCTATATTTTAAATATACATATGTATGTATGTATATGAAAATTGTATTGATGTAATTACCAATATTAAATGCGATTTCTTTCTTGTCCAATAAAATGTTTCCATTCACCTTTTTTATTCAATAATAAAATGTCCAATAATAAAATGTGTTGGGCATTTATTTTACTAAAAACGTTATTTAAGAAAACACAAAACACTCTTTATTATAAAACAGCATTCCGCAGCGGCGATAGCCCTGTTGTTACTCTATTTGACAAAAAAAAACCTCTCTCCACCCATAAAAAATATGTTCTAACATAAAAAAAATATGTTGGTACCCAAACAAATAAAATTGAGATATGTTACAAAATGTTGCAAACATATATATTTGTTTGTACACAACCAAATTATGCTTGGATCCAAACAAATATTTGTTTGCAACAAAATTTTGTTTGGATCCAAACTTATTTCTAACATATATTTTTCTGCGTGTAATTTTCTTCAAGTCCATTTTTTGATTTTCGGCACGCTAAATCGGTATTTTTTCCACTTTGTATCGTGAGAATACAGTACTCGGAGAACATTCCCCATCAATCTCGGTTCGTCAAGGTCGACCGAAAATTAGAAAATCCGGCAGTAAAAAAGTAAACAAACAAAAACAAATTCAGTTTTTTTTTCATTTTTATTTTAAAATTTCAAAATATATTCACAACCTTTGATGAGATCAATTATTATATCTAAATTTGCTAATATAATAATGGTGTTATGACCTAGTAATCTGAATCCATATCCTCGTTGAGGAAGGATCCATCTCTTAAAACCAACAAAGGTTGAAAAATATACAATTTTTATGGCGTTAATTCAATTAGAGCCGTTAAAGATTTTTAATGTGAAAAAGAATTAAATTTTTGAATATTTTAAAGTTTTTTTCTTCTTAAAGCTTTCAATAAAATATGTTAAAGTCAAAAATCTCTCGTTTTAATGCTTAATTAATTATATTATGGTGTATTTAAAAAATAAGTTTGCTCAGAATTTGAGAATGACCCTTTCTGTTCTTTGCGGGCATGTTTGATTTTGATGTAAAATGGTCTTATTATATATATAACTACAAATGCAACAGCAGCAAGAAGAAGAAGACTTAAGAGAACACCATGAAGACTGCCAACGTGATGATTTTGCGGTGACGTGTCAGCGGTGTTGGGCGGTGGGTAAGTTGTTTCATCGATGAAATTATTCTCATCTAAACTATGAGTACCTCCAACGTGATGAGATTCCGCTGTCGTGTTAGCCGGTCTGTTTGGTGTGACATTTTCAGTATTAGGACCTCCAACATTATGGTTTTGCGGTGTCGTGTCAGCAGGGTTCGTTGGTGGGCTAGTTGTTATATGAGGACCTTCAAAGTGATGTGTTTCCTCCGATATTGTGTTAGTAATGCCGTTTGCTTGGGCATTTTGAGTATTAGAACCTTCAACATGATTTTGTTGCGTTTTCGTTTCATCATAATCTTTTTCGGAATCATCTTTTGGCCACTCCAATAAATGTTTGGAACATCGTCCAGTCACCAGAACAAACTTGCAATTTGGTGGCGCTGATATCTCGTTACACACACCACGCAAGAATAATAAAACAATAACAATCATGGAACGAAAATTCATGTTTACGACTTAAATTGATTGAGGTAGGCTGAAAATAAAACAACAAAAACGTTAGAAAATGAAAATTGAAAATGAGAAATATTTATAAACACGAAATATCCACCAATGCGAACAAACTGTTGTGGACTGTCAAAATTTCCAAACACCGTTTCATTATACCCTCAGCATTTATGCCAACGAGGGTACATACACTTGCATACGGGCATAGATGATGTTACAATATGGACTTTATCGGTCTACTACTTCGGGTACCTCCCACACAAAAAGTCGGAAAAGTACAGTTTAGGCCCTGCTCTCGAATCGCTTTGATTTTTGTTGTAACAATTTGTATTCAATGTCGTCCATACGACGGAACAAGTTTCATTAAGGGCAAGTCCATACTTCCTGAGAAATTAGCTTGAAGGGTGCAAAAAAAACCCCTGTGTAGTGGTTGGAGCGCAAGATAACTCTCGAACGGTCTGGCGATTCAGTTCAAAATTTAGCCTTCGTAATATTTTGTCCAAACTTAGTTTAAGTTCGAAGATAAGCCATATTCGTCCACTCCTTCAGTCACCTCCCTCACAAAAGTTCAAAAATGTTAGAAGGGAGTGACCAATTTGGTCCTTACTTTACACATCCTAATACATCTACCATATATAGATCAGGTTTGAATATGGGCTATGTATTTCTATTTTGTAAATATTTTTCTTAAATACTTCCATATTTAAATATTTCAATGGTTTTAGTTGATAAAAATTAGATTTTTTTCAGAACGGCGCAAATATGCGCAATATATTATGATTGGATCTAATGTTGGAGACTTCGGTGCATAAATCACCAAAAGTAATTATGGTCCGCAAACGTTCGCATCATGTACTTTTTCACTTTGAAATTTGAGTTATCTTAAAAATTATCATAAAAATATGCACGAAGGAAGAGACGTACCACCATTATTAAAGAGTGAAGCTGCAAAAACAATTTGGAACTTTTATAAGCTTATCTTGTACGGAGAATACACAAAGACAAAAAACCTTGAAAATTATAAATTTTCGCGGAAATATTTTTATTTCAATGTTCACTTCATTTTATAATATTTGAACATGTACTTTTTTGCTTTCATTATATCGCTCATTTACTCAAAGAGTGACATAACTCAAAAAATGCGTTTTTGGAGTTAGCAATTTCTATTTTTTCTACGACTTATACTTTATCTTGTGTCAAATTTTCATGCTGATATCTCCAAAACTCGACGAGTTACAGCTCATTTACTACGAGTTTCGCATAATTCAACACAAAAGTTTTTTTGAGTTTAAAAAGCACTAAAACACTTAAATCAAGCTTGATCATGTACAGAAATTTAACACTAATATCTGGCTATCTGGTTGCAAAATATGGTCCAAGTAGTTATTTTAGTTTTAGCGTATTAATCCTTTTAAACGCCAACTTAAAACGCGTTTTTCTCGAAACTTGATTTTTTGAGATGTCTCACTCTTTGAGTAAATGAGCGATATATGAGTTCAATGGGCTGCTGCTTTGGATTGGTTAACCACAGATAGTTGCGGATGGTCATAGCGAAGGGGAAAAAGGGTCAGGTGACTGTTTACCAATAGTTTGTTTATAAAAACGCGATTTTTATATGTTGAGTTTTGATCAACTTTTGGCCTATATTACCCGTATGTGCGACGGTACAAGCTTCATTAGGGACAAGTCCATACTTCCTGAGAAAATAGCTTGAAAGGTGCACCGTGTGTAGTGGTTGGGTGCTAAATTTAGCCTTCGTAATAATTTGTCCAAACTTAGTTTAAGTTCGTAGATAACTCATACCGGTCCACTCCTTCAGGTACCTCCCCCACAAAAATTTAAAAATGTTCGGAAAAAATGTGCGCACGATAACTCTTAAAGGGAGTGACCGATTTGGTCCATACTTTATAGTTTGTTTATAAAAACGCGATTTTTATATGTTGAGTTTTGATCAACTTTTGGCCTATATTACCCGTATGTGCGACGGTACAAGCTTCATTAGGGACAAGTCCATACTTCCTGAGCGCAATATAACTCTTGAACGGTCTGGCGATTGGGTGCTAAATTTAGCCTTCGTAATAATTTGTCCAAACTTAGTTTAAGTTCGTAGATAACTCATACCGGTCCACTCCTTCAGGTACCTCCCCCACAAAAATTAAAAAATGTTCGGAAAAAATGTGCGCACGATAACTCTTAAAGGGAGTGACCGATTTGGTCCATACTTTACACATCCTAAAATATATACCAGATATAGATGAGGTTCGAATATGGGCTATTTTTATACCCTCCACCATAGTATGGAGGGTATATTAAGTTTGTCATTCCGTTTGTAACACATCGAAGTAATCATTTGCGACCCTATAAAGTATATATATTCTTGATCAGGATAAAATTCTAAGACGATCTAGCCATGTCCGTTTGTCCGTCTGTTGTAATCACTCTAACGTCCGAAATAATTGAGATAGAGTGCTGAAATTTTGCACCCGAGGGTCTTTTTTCCATAGGCAGGTCAAGTTCGAAGATGGGCTATATCGGTCCACTATTTGGTATAGCCCCCATATAACGGTACCTCCGGATTTGAGGTATTTTAACGTTCTTCGCCACATATGCAGACCGAATTAGCTATAATTTGGCACTTAGGGTTCCTAGTGATCAACAAACTTATATACCAAAGGATATGGGCATAGGTCCATGTTTTGGTATAGTCCCCATATAACGGTACCTCCCGATTTTCGTTATTTTGAGAATTTTAGCCACAATTTTTAACCGAACTAGCTGTAATTTTCCATTTGAGGTTCTCAGTGGCCATGAAATATCTCCACCAAACATCGTCAACATAGGTCCATGTTTTGGTATAGTCCCCATATATCGGTACCTCCAGATTTTCGGTATTTTGAGAATTTTAGCTAGAAATTTTAACCGAACTAGCTGTAATTTGCCATTTTAGGTTCTCAGTGGCCATGAAATATCTCCAATAAACATCGTCAACATAGGTCCACGTTTTGGTATAGCCCCCATTTAACGGTACCTCCCGATTTTCGGTATTTTGAGAATTTTAGCTACAGTTTTTTACCGAAATAGCTGTAATTTGACATTTAAAGTTCTCAGTGGTCATAAAACATCTCCAACGAAACATCGTCAACACAGGTCCATGTTTTGGTATAGCCCCCATATAACGGTATATCCCGATTTTCGGTATTTTGAGAATTTAAGCTGTAATTTTTAACCGAACTAGCTGTAATGATCGGTATTTTGAGAATTTTAGCTACAATTTTGTCTATTCACAAAAATAATCGTCCAAAGGTCCATGTTTTGGTATATCCCCCCATATAACTGTACCTCCCGATTTTCGGGAATTTTCAGTGGTCATGAAATTTCTTCACTAAAATTCGTCAACATTGGTCCATTTTTGAGGATCTACATTGTTTTGATGAAACTACCCTCAATTTGACTCTTGAAGTTCCCTGCAGCTTTAAAACTTTTCCGCCAACAAAATTTAAAGATAGGTTGACTTTTTTATATAGCCGCATTAGTGGTGCCTTTCACCTAGCTGAACACCTATCTAGTTAACGTTTTTTCGTAGTAGGCTCCACATCGTGTATGTTTTCGTTATAAAACTACCCAATAATTAATCGGTCATAATGCAAATCATTGTAAAAACTAAGCGATAGGTGGCAACTTCGATGAACTAGACCTCAAAACTCAAAAATAGTAGCTCAAAATAATGCAATCACATAATATCCCAAGAGCTACAGCACGGTGAGCCTTAACTAATTTTAAATGGAAGATGCTTACACCTCGGAAGTTTTGGCTGATTCTGAAACTACAATGCTCATAGATGAGGATTATCTAGAAACAAAAAAAATCGCCGAAGGGATTTTCAAATAAATCGCGATTTAAGTTCACATTTTTAGGGGTTCTTTAGGTTTTCACGAGTTTGCTTCGAAGCCGCGAGTCCTATGTAAATGGGCCTAGAGAAAGTGTTGTAGCTGTGAAAATTCTCCACAAGATGGACCTTTATGATACTTTCGTAGATTTCATCGTTTTTGAGATATAGAAGTTCAAATTGAGACAATGCACTGACTGTATCGCCTCCTTATAAAACAATGTCATTGCTGCAATTTCCCAAATAAAACTTATATATTTTGAAAATGGTACCACCCACGAACAAATAAATCATCCAGTCGTGTAGAGAATTTTCACAGCTTCAAAATTTTCTTTAGTCCCATTTTGATATGACTTGCGGTTTCCAAGCAAAATCTTGAAGACTTAAGATAAAAACCTAAAAATTTGAACTGAATCTCTATATCTCAAAAATGGTAAAACTTACGAAAAACCCTAAAGGTCAGTCTTGTAGAGAATTTTCACAGCTACAACATTTTCTTTAGACTCATTTCGATACGACTTGCGGGTTCCAAGCAAAATCGTGAAAACCTAAAAAAACCCTAAAATTGTGAATTTTGATCGTGATTCATTTAAAAATCCCTCCGGCGATTTTTTCTGTTTTCTTTATTTTTCTTATCTATGAACATTGCTGTTTCAGAATCCGCAAAAACATCCGATGTGTAAGCCGTTTTCATTAAAAGTTAGTTAAGGGACACTGTGCATGATATTGTTTTATAAGGGGGCGATACAGTCAGTGCATTGTCCCAATTTGAACTTCCATATCTTAAAAACGGTAAAATATACGAAAATATCATAAAGGACAATCTTGTGGAGAATTTTCTCTGCTACAACATTTGCTTTAGTGCCATTTACATAGGACTCGCGGTTTCCAAGCAAAATCGTGAAAACCTAAAGAACCCCTAAAATGTGAACTTAAATCGAGATTTATTTTAAAATCCCTCCGGCGATTTTTTTTTGTTTCATGATATTTCTCATCTATGAGCATTGTAGTTTCAGAATCAGCAAAAACTTCCGTGGTGTAAGCACCTTCCATTTAAAATTAGTTAAGGCTCACCGTGATGTGTACTGAGTATATCACCAAAATAAACGGTACTTTGATAAACATAAAATATCAAATTAGCAATAATTTTGTGTGTCCTATATATAGGACAGTGGGAATATCTGGGTTAAAAAAATGTCACTAAAATAGTATGCCCGATATCACTTGATTATGCACGGTGTTCTTGAATCAAATTTAAATGAAAGGTGCTTACACCTGGGAAGTTTTTGGGGATTCTGAAACTACAATGTTCATAGATGAGAAAAATCAAAAAATCGTTGGAGCGCTTTTTAAATAAATCACGATTCAACTGGACATTTTTAAGGGTTTTTACGGTTTTCACGATTTTGCTTGGAAACCACAAGACCTATCGAAATCACTCTGAAGAATTATTATTGTAGCTATGAAAATTCTCTACAAAATTGACTTTCATAAAATCTTTATAGTTTTTACCGTTATAGAGATATATAAGTTCAAATTAGGACAATTGTCTGTATCGCCTCCTTATAAAATAATGTCATGATTGCAATTTCACAACTTAAACTTCTATATCTCAAAAATGGTACAACCTAGGAAAAAATTACGAAAGTCAATCTTGTAGAGAATTTTAACAGCTACAACATATTCTTTAGTCCCATGTCGAAAGGATTTGCAGTTTTCAAGCTAAATCCCGAAGACCTAAGAAAAAATCTGAAAGTTTGATCTGAGCCTATATATCTCAAAAATGGTAAAACCTAAACAGAAAAAAAATCCGGCGATAAAAAAAAATTATCATATTGACGAAATTCGATAACATTATTTGATCACAAAGTAAAAATATAATTGATAAAATATTTCACATATTGACTAAAATATTTATCAATTTTTTATATTGAACTGATAAAATGGTATATAAGGGGTATATTTTGATAAATATTTTTGTCAATATGTTAAATATTTTATTAGTTGTATTTTTACTTGGTGATCAAATAATTTTCTCGAATTTTGTCAATATGACAATTTTTTTGTCGCCGGAAAATCGATAATTTTTTGATTGAATCTTTGATTTATTTTATCAAATGTTTAATTATTTTTTTTTTGTGTAGGAAAATATCAATCAGCTAATCTTGTACAGAATTTTCACTGCTACAACATTATCTTTAGTTCCATTTCCATAAGACTTGCGGTTTGCAAGCAAAATCGTGAATACCTAAAATGTGAACGCGATTTATTAAAAAATGCATCCAGCGATTTTTTCTTGTTTTTGGATTTTTCTCATCTATAAACATTGATGTCCACAAAAACCTCTCTGGTGGAAGCGATTTTCATTTAAAGTTAGTTAAGGTGCACTGTACATAACACTACTGTAATACAAGGAGGCGATACAGTCAATTCATTGTCCTAAATTGGACTTTTATATCTCAATAACGGTAAAAACTACGAAGATATCATAAAAGTCTATCTTGTAGAGAATTTTCATAGCCGCAACATTATCTTTAGTACCATTTCGATAGCACTTGCGGTTTTCAAGCAAAATCGTAAAAATCTAAAAAACTCTTAAAAATGTAAACTTGAATCGCGATTTATTTAAAAATCGCTCCGGCGTTTTTTTTTTTTTTGGTTTCTTGTTTCTTGATTCTGCTCATCTCAGCATTGTAGTTTCAGAATCCGCAAAAACTTCCCAGGTGTAAGCACCTTCCATTTAAATTTGGTTCAAGAGCACCGTGTAGGGCAACCAATTTGGTCCAAACTTTGGATCTCCTAATATTTTGTTCAAATTGAGTGGAATTTTGTACAAACATACTTGGGGTCTAAAACCGTTATTTCGATGAGCCACATTTTTGATCGTATCAAAGTGTATATACCCTTTCTAGCCTAAAGGCCGAGGGTATAATGAATGGTAAACTTTGAAAGAAAACATATTTAATCGATAAAAAAAAGTTCTGCCATTTCTATTATTTGCTCTCCATAGTTGCATTTCCCTTTTCTTTGACAGTTGTGGCGTCGTTGTTTGCAATTAGATATTTTACTGATATAAAAACATTGTTTCCTTATTCTAATCTATAACGTTACTTATTCCTATCTCCTAGACTGGTTGAAACTCGTGAAATTGACAATTCATTTATAATGAAATTATTTTATTGTAAATTTCACTTTCTCTCCTCCCAAGGTCGCTGTTTAGTGGAAGCTTTTATGAAACTAATACCATGAAATTAGAACGTTCGTAGAACGAGTTCCACACTCTTGAGGCCTGCTATCCAGGGGGCCTATTAACTTTTTAACAATAATAGGTCCCCCCTTTACCCCTATTCAGTAAATTTTTAACAACTTTACTCATTGTTTATTTTACAACAATTTCATTTGTTTCTTTTTTTTTAGTTGTTAAAAGTTAAAGAGTACATCAATAAAACGACGTTTGCACTATAACTTTTTGGCAGGTTAACCTTCTTTATGTGGATTTATTTGACGTTTACGCTATGTAATTAACATTTGAACCCAAAACCCACTGGGTTAATACGGTTAATTGCGAACGGGGTATAAGCCAACAACGTTCAGAAAATTCTTCAAGATGTCAACAATTTTTTTTTTTGGTTTTCATACAATTGTTTCATTCGTATGTAACAGATTGCATTCAATCAGTTGTTGGTTTTACGCCGCCTTATTATTTCATCATAATTGCACTAGACCAATGTTAATCACCACTGGGCTCGCGAGCCGTGTCTGTGTGAACACACACAATCTCAATTGTGGTGAGTTTGAACGTTACTTTCACCACCGATCATCTTCTTTGCTTTAGCAATGAACATGGCACAATCATACAGGTAACCGCATCAGCCCAGCTGATGTACTGTGAGCTGTCAAAAAAGTTGTTGTAATTGAAAACACAAAATTAAAAAACAAAAATTTAAAAGAAAAATTGTGAATTTTTGACGGATTTTTGTAATAATGTGTTTATTAATAACTGCCTAACAAAATTTTGTTGAAAAAATTGTGTGAATCGCTTTATTTTTGGAAAACATTTTTGACATTTCACAGTACTGAACTCGTTTTTGTTGTAGTTGTCGGCTGATGCATATACCTGTTAATTGTGCCATGGCAATGAATCAACGCACACAATGTTTATCTAGAGAGGAGAGGGATAGATAATCTCGTGTGTGTGCCCAACACAAACGGAGCGGTTGAATTTGTTGTTGCTGGTGAACACTGCACTAGACACACACACAAAATGAAAATCTTCCCCATTTTTTATCCGTTCAATTTTCCACACTGTTCACAAATGCAAACAATATTCTCTTTTCTAAACGACGACCAACAAAAATCTCAACGTGCCGGAAAAAGTGCAAAACTTTACAGCTTTTTTGAAATGCCAAAAATTTAATTTTTATCAATGAAGGCACCACCAAAATATAATACAATTTTTTTTAGGATCCAATTTGTAGAAAAAAATTTTACACGTCCCTTGCCCCGATAATCACAGTCACTAATAGTTCATTTTTATATGTTTTTCTTTTTCTAAATTTGTAATTGAAAAACGTTGGCAACTCTAACATGTCAAATATGTAAAAATTTGTTGATCGCGGGAAAGTTGTAAAAAATAATAAATAATTAAAATTTTAAAGTAGTTGGAGTAAAATATTTTGCACAAACTTATTCCGGATAATTTGCTTAGTTGGAGTTGGATGGAGTTCTGGTGAATTTTGTTTGCTGTATGCTGATTAAACAAAATAATTATTTTGCGAAAAGAAGAAGAAGAAAGTTGATGTAGCTTGTTTGCTGGTTTATTTTTTACTGCTTCCAATTGTTCTCCATTGATTACTTATATAAACATTTAGAACCTGGTGTTGTTGATTCAATTCATCTGCTGTAATTTGCGTTTGTTTTGCTGTTGCTGCTGTCTTTTTGGTGATCGCCCCTCTGTTGGTGTCTTTTGCCTGCATACTTGCATCCAGAGTTGGATATTTTAAATTGTTAATATGCCACCTAAAAGAAAAATTTATAAGTGCCCGAAGTGTAACTTGACTGTTACTGGCAGTAGTATTGGATGCAGTGTGTAACGAACAGCTTGTTCAGTAGGGAGATTTCCCAAAGAGGTAGGGGATGATGGTACAAAAACAAGAAAATAGTGACTAAAAATATCTGGACATCAAGAAGACTGGGAGCCATAAGGAGCTAGCTTCAGACGGGTGGGGGGTTCGGGTCCCCTTGACGTCACAGACCCTACTACTCTCTACATAAACAAAAGTATTTATATAGACTCCCATTATCAATAAAAAAAAAAGAAAATTACAGAGATATTTATGTGATTTAACTAAGGTATTGCCCTAAAGGCATAACCCCCAACAAGTTTAAAAGTTAGAACTATCTATCGTACCTCTTATTTCCGTAAAAATAGTGATTCCTGATGGTCTGGAATCAAAGCCTCAATACCCAACCCATCCTTGGACTTAATGGCTGAAAATGTTAAAAAAGTCCCCAAAAGCAACCTAATGTCGTCTACCCTTACATCCCTACCGTAAAATTAAAGAGATGTTCTTAGAGATTCATATTCAAATCTTGACAAAGATCGGAATTCATTTATTCATAAACATTATAGATATGTATGTACGTTTATAATAATGAGAAAAAACGGGTTTCCTTAAAAATAGAGATAAGAAATACTCAGAATTCGCTAATGAAGTTCATTCAACAAAGCAAGTGATGATAAGCAAGATGATAATTATGATTCAACTGTAGCTGTGTAACTTATGTATTAGGGGTATTCATTTGAACTGCAATTTTTTGGATTACTTTATTAGTTAGGCAAAAATGGAAATTGCAAAAAAAAATTTGAGTCAACTTAAAAACAATATTTAAGTGAAAACTTCGTTGAATAAATGCTATTCAATCGAAAATTAAGCTTTATGGTCTAAAGGTGGTTTTCTAAAAATTATAATGCAAAGCAACAGTTTGGACAATTAAATTCGTTATTCTATGAAAATATAAAAAAGATAACCTTCAATATTCTAATTGACGTTAACTAATGGGGCTAAATATTTATTATTTTTTTTTTTTTGGTTTTATGGCATATTAAAGCAAAATATACATAGGTTATAAGCAAATTATACGCATTTGGACTTACCACATTAATTCGTCGTGCTTGAAGAACGTCGAGGCCTCGAAGAACTCATTGTAGACTTTGTGGCTGTGGAAATTAGATTAAGAAATTTGCTGCAAATATGCCACACCAATTGTAAGGCTCTTACTCAATTATTCTTACTGCTACTTAAACTAAAAATCAGAGGATCCAATAGACAGCTCGACGTGCGGGAGGTTAAAAGATTCGATGTGTAAATCCAGGTTTTGTGATGTGATGCATCGAATGAGGTGGATGGTTACGCTCTATTATGTCTCAATATATACCGAAAAGAATTGAGTTGTAGATTTGGTTCCAAGGTTGAGGTAATATTTATTTAGGCACCCTGCACGGTTCAAATATATCGGCTTTCACATTTGTTTGCCATCCACTGATTAATACTGATTTTCTTGGCATAGGAATTAGAACATATCCACTGGTTAATATTGATATTCTTGGCATAGGTAATTAGAATACATTCACTGAGGATTTTTTTGCACAGCCCACTATTAACGTGTCTGTCTCAAACCATGGGTTACGTGTGAACCGATTTTTGGAACACAAGCGGGCTATCAAAAGTTATTAAGGGAATTAATCACAAGATTTTTGTTACCAAAAAATTCGGAAATTTACCTGTGCCAGAGAAATAAATATTGAGGGACTGGATAGATTTTGGTTTGATTTTGTAAATGGACGTCTAGTATTTTTCTCAGCCAATATTCAGGAATTTTACTGGTTAATGCGATTATCACAAGAATTTTTCCAGTTAAAAGAAATATTGGCGAATTTTCCACAATTGTTTCCAGATGGATTATGATTTTGGATTACAGGTGCAAAAATAATATTGATGTTCAATATAATTGATGATGAAGTGTCAAGGCTTTTATTTTAATAGCAACCAATGTCTATATGGCTTTGAACACATTCACTTTTTGCACGATGTCTTTATCAAACGATTACCACAAACCAAAAGAGCGATGGATTTTTGCAGACCAACAGTTTAGCCTCTCTAGGAACAGATAAGGGTAAAAGAGGACAAAACTCACCACTCTTCAATCTTCAGGGGAACATAAGAAATAGAAACTTTTACGGTTATAGCCGTGGACTTTGCACTTTTACTGTTCCTCATTCTACAAAGCATCAGAGAATTAACGATGTTTCAAACATGTCAACTACAAACCAGACATATATGAAAATAAATCCAAATTAATTCTGTCCCTAAAATAAAACTATCCGAACTAGGGCTCGAACCTGTGACACTAGTTTACCAAGCTGCATCGCTACCCTCTAAGCCACTGCCGACGTTACAACATCCATCGCTTACTTAGCATACCCTAGAGAATATACACACCTATACTAATGTAATGGGGAGATGTAACCTGTCGATCTGTTACAAGGTACAGAACAGCCAAATAAAGAGTATTCTAAAAATGAGGGTAGAGCAAAGCAACAATCAAAAAAAAAAAAAAAAAAAACCAAACAAAAATTGCGATGGCAAAAATAAGTCGTAACAAGAAAAGAGGGAAGAGTAAAGCATAATTAGAATTAGGAGGAAATAACAGTGGGTGGCCATACCCAGCAAACATTTTCTGCAAAAAACTTTTTACCAAAAAAAAAATTAATGCTGCGGTGTTGACAGCCATTACAAGTGTTTGTGATGATTTTTATCACATAAATTGTTTAAAAATCACCAAAGATCAACATATGTTCCTGTATCGTAACAAGAACTTTTCATACAAATGCACGAAGTGTTTGAATGCTAAATCTAGTGCTAATTTAATTACAGAACCTGGCAACAAGAGTGTAAGCAGCAACAATGATTCATCTGATTTAAACAGGGAACTTATGCGTTGTTGTTCTGAATTTAATGCGTCTCTTGAGCAGCAACAAGAAAAGCACAAAATTGAGCTGCAAGAACAAATTAAAGCTTTTGAGGTCAAAATGTGCAATATAATTGAAACTCTTCGCGCTGAGTTCAATGATAAAGTGCAGAAGATGGAGCTTGAACTAAGCAATTCTTATGATCTCGTTAAGCATCTGGAAGAAAACTGTTCTAGTGGAATGCGGGATATACAGATACAATCGGACATAATGCAAAGGAGATTAAATAGGTCCAATATTGTTGTAAATGGGCTACCAAACGGCATAAAGGATTTAAGGCAACCTTTTTATAAAATTGCAGCTAAATGCGGAATTGAATTAAATCCGCTTGATATTCAGCATTGTTGCTATTTCCTTAATGGGAAATCAGTACTTGTCAAATTTAATTCGGTTTATACTCGGGACCTTCTTATGTCAAAATATCATAAAACCAATCCCATCATGCTATCTGATATTCTGGATGTGAGTGTACAAACCCGGTTGTATCTTAACGACCATTTAAATGCTGCAAGTTCTAAACTGGTGTTCCTTTGTAAAAAGCTTAAGCAGAGCAATGCAATCAAGGCCTTCAAACTTATTAATGGTGACAAACCTGTTGTGGAGGCAATTATGGCTGATGGTTCTGCGGCAACAATGGATGTTGTGGGTTGTGCCAGTCTATTGGATAATATCTCTAATTCCAATGTAACATGCAATAGATAGTATTATATTATCAGTTTTTATATGCTATATATGATGGTATGTTTACACATGTATAATGCATATACGCATATACATGTGTGAATATACACTCATATGTAGCAGTAGCTATTGTATTTAATCTATAAATTAATTATTTATTTTCTTTTCTTTGCAATTTTCCTTCGAAAATTATATAACCAATTTCATGAATTATTTGCCTGATATCGTTAATGATAACAGTTTTCTGTCCACTCATTTGAGCAATAAGCGAGGTAACTTAAATATTGGTCATTTTAACTGCCAAAGTTTTGCTATAGGCAGTTCTTCCGGTAAAATTAATGAAATTAGAAACATTTTAGAGGGCAATTATTTGGATGTGGTGGGTGTAAGTGAGACTTGGCTTAAGCCACATATGGCTTATAATATTGCCAATATGCCGGGATATTCATGCTACAGGAATGATCGTTCTATTGGTAGGGGTGGTGGCGTGGCTATATATGTAGCGAAACATATTAAGCACAGAGTTGTTTTTGCAAGTGTGAATGAGGGTTGTGTTGAATCTATTGCTGTTGAGATAGAATTGCAGGGAAATAAGTTTTTGGTTGGGACTGTATATCTGCCTCATGGCGATTTTAATTCTTTTGAAAGAGACTTGTCAGATCTGGTTGTTAGGTATGAGAATGTTATACTGATGGGTGACTTCAATAATAACTTGTATGATCTTCGGAAAGCCTTTAATGTTAGAGTAATATGCAACAACATGAATCTTACTCCTGTGCACAATTCTATTCCCACACACTATGATCTTCATCATGAATCAACTTCTTTAATCGACTATTTTTTAGTGTCGATGTCAAATTCCTTGAGTTTTTCTAGTCAATTCCAGTGTCCGGGAATATCGCATCACTCATTTATATTCATTTCGATGGATGTTGAATGTAATGTTGTACCGCAGTATTATGAATATATAGACTATTCTGCTGTAACGGCAGACACTTTGGATAGTGCTTTGGAATTGTGTGATTTTTCTCAGCTTTATTGTACAAATGATGTGAATCAGCAACTAAATGTGTTATATACAAATTTATATGAAATACATAGTTGTTTTCCTGTTCGGAGGAGGAGGTGTGTTAATGGCCGAAAAGATGATTGGTTTAAAACCCCTGAAATAAAGTATTGGTTTTCTATGAGAGATTTGTCTTGGAGGGCTTATCTTCATAATCCAAATGATGCTAACTGGCTCATATTTTGCAGAAATCGTAATAAATCGAAGCGTGTGATACGCAAAATCAAATCATCATTTCATCATAAGCTATTCAATGGCAAAACGACTAAAGAGATTTGGTCTCTTTTGAACAGTTATGGCATTGGAAAAAATAGGGATGTTATTGATGTTGAAGTTGATCAGTTAAATAATTTGTTTGCTTCTTTCCAAAATGTTGACAATAATAATTCGCCGACTATTCTTAACACCTGGGGTAGATTTTCCTTTAGATCAGTTAGCCTTGATGAAATGATGGATTGTTTTTCTTTGATTAAATCAAATGCAGTAGGTTCTGACGGTTTAACTCTAAAGTTCCTTAAAATAATGTTACCCTTAATAGGAAACCATATTCTTCACATTGTTAATACCATTATTATGACCTCTGTGTTTCCTTCGCTGTGGAAAATAGCTAAAGTGATTCCTATTCGTAAGTCTGATGCAGCTAATGATTTTCGACCTATATCAATGCCTATACTTTCGAAAATGGCAGAGCACATATTAAAAAACAAATCTTGTGTCACATATCTTTTCCTTCTCTATTACATGATTCTCAATCTGGGTTTAGGCTTAATAGGAGTACAACGTCTCTATTAGTGGGCCTAACTGACAAGATTCGGCATATTACAAGTAACAATGGTTGTTGTGTTCTTGTATCTATTGATTTGGAGAAAGCCTTTGACAGGATTAGCCATGAACTATTGGTTTTTAAACTATCCCATAATTTTGCGTTTTCAATTACATCCTGTGCACTAATTGAATCGTATCTTGGCTGTAGATATCAATATGTTTTTGCCGGTGGTAATCATTCAAGTTTGTTGCCTGTTGTGAGTGGTGTCCCACAAGGGTCAGTGCTAGGCCCATTATTGTTTATCATGTTTCTGAATGATTTTTTTGCTACAGTTGCTTCTGAAAATTGCCTTCCTTATGCTTTTGCGGATGATTTCCAGCTTTTGCTTAAGTGTGATGTTGCTTTCCCTGATGTCATGCAAAGTGTTGTAAATCATGTTAGTTCAATAGTAGCTAATTGGATGTTTACAAATAAGTTATCTATCAATGTTAACAAAACGAAGGCTATGTCCTTTGGTTTTCCTGTCGATTCTGAAATAGAAGTCCGATATAATAATATACAAATTGAATTTGTTGATTGTATAAAATGCCTTGGTGTGATTGTTGATAATGCGCTGACTTTTGAAGTTCATATCAATTCATTGGTTTCCAAAATTAACTTTATGTTAAGGAAGCTTTATAGCACCGAATTATGTCTTTCGAATGATATTAAAAAATACCTTGTAAAAGCATTGATAATGCCAATAATCATGTACAACATAGAAGTATTTTCAGGAACATTTGGTTATGTACTTAAGAAGCTTCAAATTGCCTTTAATAGAGTAGTAAGATTTGTCTATTCGCTTAAAAGATTCCAGCATGTCACTCCTTTTGTTATTGATTTTTTAGGTTGCAAATTTCGTGATTTTATTAAATTACGAATATGCCTTCTCTTCTACAAATGCTTTAAGATGCAGACGCCACTTTACTTTGTAAATTTATTCAGTTTTACAAGATCATATCGGAACCCCCAAATTCGCATTCCTTTGCTCACACCTCCATTAGAGAGATCGTTTCTTGTTCGAGTAGCTAGAGTATATAATGTATTGCCACTGCCCTTAAGAGGAGTGTTTGGTATTTCATTAGTTGTATTCCGCAGGAAAATGTTGGAGTATATTGTTTAACGTTACTCCCAATTGTGATCTATTTATATTAATTTTTATATTATCCGCTTATAGCTCAAATGCTTTAAATATTTTTTTTTTCCTATGCTGCATACATGTGAATTTGAATGTAGTCACTGTGTTGTATTTTGCTTGAAATATTTAGGCACATCACTGAGTGGTTCATTTCATATTCAGATGTAAATGTAGTTTTTATTGGAGTAGTTCAAATTCTTACATTGCATTTAATGATCTGAATTTTCATGAAATAATAATGAATTTTCATAAAATATTTGTTTTTGAAATTCTCATCAATAAAAAAAATTAATATTATTTATACATATTTATATTGCTCTTATTATAAATGTTGTATTTTTTTGGAGTAGTTTAAAATCCTTTCCATTCTTGGAGTATCAAAATTCAATTAATCAAAATGTTTTTTATTTACATTTTTTTATTTTATAATTACTGCCCCCTTTTTTATACATAGTAATTATTTTATTTGAGTAGTTCTAATATCCCTCCCTTGTTATATTTAAGCTATTTTATATAATATTAAATTGAACATTATACTGTAGTATACAGCCTTAAGGTCGAAAGACTGGGCATATGAAAATTGAAATAAATAAAATAAATAAATAAAATAAATTGTTATAAACAATTTCAGTTTTATTCACAACATAAGAATACCGGCGGCAAATAAAAAACGTTCACGATCTTTTCGTTGGAATATTTCGTGTTTAAATTTTACTCTTATTTAAAAAAAAATATTATTTTCTTTTATTTACATTTTGTAGCAGGCCTTCGTGGCCCGATGACATGCGTTTTCAAATAAACTTTATTCACTTTGCTCTGCTTGGTAACTAGTGTTGCTGCCAAAGATGTTTTTTACATACACTGACTCAAACAATTGTCCGTACCCCATTCAACTGAAAATATATTTGATTATAATTCGAAAAATAATTACTCGATTCGAGTGAAATAAATTTTGTTTTAAAAGTACAACAATTCTTTATAATAATTGAAAACTAATAATTAAATAAACATGTTTCACTATAATTTAATAAAAAAAACAAAAAAAGACGTCAAAAAATTAACTAAAACAATTGTCCGTACGCCTAATTCTTGTATAACGGTTCTTTCATTTTTGTTGTTTTTCTTCAATCGGATCATTGTCCAGAGAGAAATATTAATTTCTTTTACATAACGGATCTTTAATTTTTTGAAGTTGAGGTAAAATTACACAATTTCCTAGTCTTTTAAAGTACTTTGTCTGGGTAGTGTGTTGTAACAACTTTGCAATATGAGTTCGAATAATAAAAATCGTTCTAAGATTCCAATTGCCATCAAAGAATTGAGTATTAAACTGCATAATGAAGGAAAAAGTTATCTTGAAATCTCTAAAAATTTTTCTAGACCAAAATCATCTGTCCAATATGTAATACAAAATTACAAAAAAACGGGGTCACTCTCAATTGCCCCAGGTAGAGGTCGGAAAAAATCATAGACGCTCGATTGGGAAGAAAGATCGAGCGGATGGTTAAGCTGGAAACAAAAAAAGTGCCGTGGAAATAGCTAAAAATATTAAAAAAGATGAAAATGTCACTTTAAGCGCACAAACGGTAAGAAACTTTCTTCATGACAACCAGTATAAGGCATGTATTCCACGTAAAAAACCTTTTATATCGAAAAAGAACGTAAAACAGCGATTAGAATATGCCAAAAAATATGTAGACAAGCCTGACGGAAGTCAGTTATTTTTACTGACGAAAGTAAATTTAATATTTTTGGGTCGGATGGAAGACGTTTTGTGTGACGTAGAGAAAACACCGCATTGCAGTTAAAGAATATAAAAGCAACTGTGAAACACGGTGGTGGGTCAGTGATGGTGTGGGGTGCAATGACAGCTGGAGGAGTGGGAAATTTGGTGTTCGTGGAAACCACGATGGATAAATTTAAATATTTAAACATTTTGAAAGAAAATTTAAAAGCTAGCGCCACTAATTTGGGCTTACAGGACGATTACCGTTTCTTGCACGACAACGACCCAAAGTGCAGTTCCATGGTTGTGCGAGAATGGCTGCTCTACAACGTTAGGGAAGTGTTGCCTCATCCTCCCCAGAGCCCAGATTTAAATCCCATAGAACATATATGGGGTATTTTAGAAACAAAAATTCGACAGCATAAAATAACTAACAAGCAAATGCTGAACGATGTCATTATTCAAGAATGGCGGAATATTGGTGCGGATACCACCGAAAAATTGGCTTTATCGATAAAAAAAATCGCTTAAGAGATGTAATCGCTGCTAAAGGATATCATACCAAGTATTAAGGACATTATACATCATGAAAATATACCTTTTTTAAATACATATGTATGGGGTACGGACAATTTTTTGAGTATATATTCTGAACTATTTTTAAGTTTTTCGTTAAAAATAAAAGTGTTCCTTTTTTATTTTACTATTAATTGGCAAATTTTATTACTTCTTGTTGTACTTTAAAAAATCAAATCACTACATTCGATTTGGGTAAGTATTCTTTGAATTATAATCACATATATTTTTAGTTGTATGGGGTACGGACAATTGTTTGAGTCAGTGTAGATGGACGATATTACTTGTTGGCGGCTCAAAAGTCGAATGCACAATAATCTATTAGTTTTGTAGTTTACAGTCTCATAAAATGATATATCAATAGCTCTGTTCCTTTACGTGCAAGAATCTTCAAGTTTTACAACTTTTTACTGGAAAAGCGTTCTTTTACTTCAGACACAATACAATTCATATGGGAACAGTTTACAACTTGTACCATTTTCAAAAGTAAAGGAACAGACCAAATATTGGTAATTATTGAGGGTGTTGAGAGGCAAAGGGTTACCACATGCCTCACCTCTCTCTACATCCCCTGTTTTACAATGCCACGGTTGTAGTTGTTGATCAACGCCTTGTTATCTCTGTTTTACCGTTGATGTACACGTTGTCGTAACAACAGAGAATAACAAATCCAAATGAGAGCATGTCCAGTATTGCCGTTCGAAAAATTTTTTCGGCCCAAAATTTTCCTAAAAACGGCCCAACATTAAAAAAAATTAATGTTTGTTGTATATTATTTATACTGGGCTGAATCGGTCAGTATTTTGATGAAAATAAAACTAATTTATTTCATTTTTCCTCAACGTTTCGTTGGTTGTATTCCAACTTCATCAGGAGATTTTTATTGAAAATCCTATATAAAACATAAACAATCATGTACATTCCATAAGATCACAGTGTGGGATATTCGCATTAAACTTTACTTACAATTACAGTTGAACCTCGGTTATCCGTGAATCGATTATCCGGAAACCTCCATTATCCGTGATAGAAAAGAAATGTTGAACTTTCTATTTTTCGTTATAAACTGCAATACCCGGGAGTAAAAACACACGTACACGTTCTAATTAATCTGATTAAGCGAACAAAAGGTAAACAAACGAAGACGAAGGAAATTCTCCCATATTACACAATTTATGTACTTATGGTATCGCAAAAACCATGGGACAAAGTCAATTCAGATGAATATGATGATGATATTTATTTATCCTTCTAAAATTTGGTGGATTACCGTAACAAATTTAATAAAAATTGCAGATTTTCATACTATAGTGCAATATTATGTAATTTTTAATTAAAAATATGTTCAAAAACTGCATAAAAGCATTACCTCCATTATCCGGGAAAATCGATTATCCGTAATGCCTCCGGTCCCGACCATCACGGATAATCGAGGTCCGACTGTAGTTCTTTTCACATATTCTTGTAAATTATTCTTATTATACTAAAAAAACGGGACATCACAACACGAATTTTTGTATAAATAAAAATATAATCAAAAAAAAATGTAAAAATATTGCAGCAAAAAAAAACTTAATACTAAATCACAGCACCGTACTTTTCAAAATATTGCGATCGAATATTGCAGTTTTGTGTTATCTTTATCTTCTTTCGTATTCATAGATGTATGTATTCTCTCCTGTATTCTGAGACTCTCCAGAGTGTATCTTTTATCATAGACTAATAAAAAGATAGACGAAGGAATGCTCTCACCGAGTATGTTCGAATTGAGTATGCTTACAGAGGTACTCAAAATAAAATGCCAAAAAATACAAGTTAATAAATATTTTGTTTTGGCAAAAGGCTACATGGGGTTAGTTTTTGATGGGAACAATATCCTCAGACAAAAATATCCTTGAAAATATTGCCATTTTCCGCAAAAATCGTCTTCGAACTTTTTTGAGTTTTCGTGTTTGAGTAGGTTTACGGCGCAAAATTGAGTATTCCTTCGTCTATCTTTTTATTAGTCTATGGATACACTCTGGAGAGTCTCAGAATACAGGAGAGAACATAGACTAATAAAAAGATAGACGAAGGAATGCTCTCACCGAGTATGTTCGAATTGAGTATGCTTACAGAGGTACTCAAAATAAAATGCCAAAAAATACAAGTTAATAAATATTTTGTTTTGGCAAAAGGCTACATAGGGTTAGTTTTTGATGGGAACAATATCATAGACTAATAAAAAGATAGACGAAGGAATACTCAATTTTGCGCCGTAAACCTACTCAAACACGAAAACTCAAAAAAGTTCGAAGACGATTTTTGCGGAAAATGGCAATATTTTCAAGGATATTTTTGTCTGAGGATATTGTTCCCATCAAAAACTAACCCCATGTAGCCTTTTGCCAAAACAAAATATTTATTAACTTGTATTTTTTGGCATTTTATTTTGAGTACCTCTGTAAGCATACTCAATTCGAACATACTCGGTGAGAGCATTCCTTCGTCTATCTTTTTATTAGTCTATGACAATATCCTCAGACAAAAATATCCATGAAAATATTGCCATTTTCCGCAAAAATCGTCTTCGAACTTTTTTGAGTTTTCGTGTTTGAGTAGGTTTACGGCGTAAAATTGAGTATTACTTCGTCTATCTTTTTATTAGTCTATGGAGAGAATACATACATCTATGAATACGAAAGAAGATAAAGATAACACAAAACTGCAATATTCGATCGCAATATTTTGAAAAGTACGGTGCTGTGATTTAGTATTAAGTTTTTTTTTGCTGCAATATTTTTACATTTTTTTTTGATTATATTTTTATTTATACAAAAATTCGTGTTGTGATGTCCCGTTTTTTTAGGATAATAAGAATAATTTACAAGAATATGTGAAAAGAACTAATTGTAAGTAAAGTTTAATGCGAATATCCCACACTGTGATCTTATGGAATGTACATGATTGTTAATGTTTTATATAAGATTTTCAATAAAAATCTCCTGATGAAGTTGGAATACAACCAACGAAACGTTGAGGAAAAATGAAATAAATTTGTTTTATTTTCATCAAAATACTGACCGATTCAGCCCAGTATAAATAATATACAACAAACATTAATAACAACACTACGGTCATAATAAATAAAAAAAAATTGTCTGAGATATAATGATTGGAAGGCAACAATTTATTGTGATTTGAATGTATCATTTAAACTAGAAGTGCGTGTTTCTCGAAACGGTGTTTTTGAAATCGCTGCCAACGCCATAGCCCTAAAATGAATTGACCTATCTTCATATGATCTTATTATATTATTCATAGCTTTGTTCCTTTACTTTTTTAATGGTAAAAGTGGTAAAAGAGAAAAGTGTCAAAATTGCTCTCTCATGAACATTTTTACCAGAGAAGTAAAGGAACGGAAAAATGGTAGATCTGGTAGCATGGCACAATCATACAGGTACCCGCACCTGCCCAGCTGGTGTACTGCAAGCTGTCAAAAAAGTTTTTGTAATTGAAAACACAAAATTAAAAAAAAAAAACAAGTAAAAAAGGATCAGTCGGCTTTGACGACAGAGATATACCCTCAGCCTGTGCAAATTGAAACACTTTTTTTCACAAAAAACTTATGTATTTAGGGGGTTTCAAAATTTTGATCGTACCGACAAAAAATGTTGATTAGGATTAAAGTTCAAAAATTTTGTGGAAAAGGTACTTAAAGGAATGGACCGACATAGACAATGGCGGTGCTATAGGGGGTTTTTACACTCTTCGGGCTGTTTTCTCAAGAAGTATGGACTTGCCTCTGAAACAACTTTTACCATCGTAATTGAGGCAGCCAATGTAAGTTGCTTCAGCAAAAATCAAAGTGATTCAAAAGCAGGTCTTAAAGTGATGGAGTGGACAAATATAGTCCATATTCGAACCTGATCTATATCTGGTAGATATTATAAGAATATGTAAAGTATGGACCAAATCGGTCACTCCCATCAAGAGTTATCGTGCACACAATTTTTCCGAATATTTTCGAACTTTTGTGGGGTAGGTACCTGAAGGAGTGGACCGATATAGCCCATCTTCCAATTTAAACTATGTTTTGATAAAATATTACGAAGGCTAAATTTTGGCCGGAATCGGCATTTCCGTTCGAGAATTATCTTGCACTTCCACCCATAAACATGGTGTCATAGGGTTTGTTTTTCAACTTTCAGGCTATTTTTTCAGGAAGCATGGACTTGCCCCTGAGGAAACTTGTACCTTCGTATAGGGGACACTGAATACAAGATGTTACAACAAAAACCAAGGCGATTCGAGAGCAGGTCCTAAACTGAACTTTTCCGAAATTTTGTGTGGGAGGTATTCGAAGGAGTTTACCGATTGAGTCCATATTGGAACCTCATCTAAGTCTGGTAGAAATTTCATAATGTGCAAAGTATGGACCAAATCGGTTAGTCCCTTCAAGAGTAACCATGCTCACAAAATTTCCGAACATTTTCGAACTTTTGTGGGGGAGGTACCGGAAGGAGTGGACCGATATAATCCATCTTTGAACTTGAACTAAGTTTGGACAAAATATTACGAAAGCCAAATTTTGGACCGAATCGGCAGATCCCTTCGAGAGTTTTCTTGCGCTCCAACCACTGCACACGGTGTCATAGGGTTTTTTGTAACTTTCAGGCTATTTTCTCAGGAAGTATGGACTTGCCCTTAATGAAACTTACAGCGTCGTATAGAGGACAGTGAATACAACTTGCGTAAACAAAAATCAAAGCGATTCGAGATCAGGTCCTAAACTGAACTTTTCCGAAATTTTGTGTGGGAGGTACCCGAAGGAGTGGACCGATTGAGTCCATATTGGAACCTCATCTAAGTTTGGTAGAAATTACACGATGTGTAAAGTATGGACCAAATCGGTTATTCCCTACAAGAGTTATCGTGCGCACAAGTTTTGCGACAATTTTTGAACATTTGTGGGGGAGGTACCTGAAGGAGTGGACCTATATGGCCCATCTTCGAACTTAAATCGAATCTGGACAAAATATTTCGATACCCAAAATTTGAACCGAATCGATTGATCCGTTCGAGAGTTATCGTGCGCACCAGCCAGACAGACAGACGGACGGACATTGCTAGATCTACTCAAAATTGTCTGAAACGGATATCGTACATACATACTTTGGGTCTAAAACCATTATTTCGATGAGGCACATTTTTGGTCGTATCAAAGTGTAAATAACCTCTTTAGCCTAAAGGCTGAGGGTATAAATATACTATGATCGGCCCATCCGTTTTCGAGCTTTTTACGCTTTTACAAAAAGATGGTTTCGCGAATAGCCATTTACTTCAAGAATATGCACTATTTGTCAACAACAAAAATTCCAAAGGCATTATTAGATGTGCTCTTTGAGATGAATGAAAGTATAGTTTCACCGAGTCTTAGAAATTCCAATATGTTACTATTAAATCGGGGTCACATTCTGCAAGTCTGGGTAAATATAATACCTGGTTCATAATAGGCAAAACTTCGTTTGAGGTTACCTTATATGAAGTTATTATAATTAGTAGTTTAAGGGCCATTATTACATCCTTTCTTTTACTATTGGTTGGATTTGAAAACGCAAAACAAACCAATTTGGTTGCATTAAAAGTGTAATTTTCACACTAAACGTTAATACAAAGAAGGTCCTCCTCCTTCAATTTTAATCATTACTATCAACTTTAAGTTAGCCGAAACGCTATAAATCTGTACGCAAAATCCAAACTATAACAAAAGAAGAGTTGTAATAAAGGGGCGGTATTTGGGTCAATTTTATAGTCTATTCTCTTATTATTTTGATCTAGTAATTTAATATAAAACAACAAAACAGCAAGTTTTATTTCAAACTTTTCATTTTCTGTATGAGTGCATAAATGTATTTGTCTGCTTTTGTGCCTACAAATATTTATGAAGTTTCGAGCTGGTACGATTTATTTTTGTAGTCAATGTTAATATATTAATGCTCTTTTTTATTTTTTTTATTTATTTTTTTTATAAAAAAGACAATTTGAGTTGACACTCCGATATAAATAGGATAAACCTGAACTATCTGCTTGAAATTCATTTTAAGGTTGTTAATTATAGGTAAAATATATGCCAAAAATAGAAAAAAAAACCTCTAGCTTGGCATAATTCCGTTGCCACCAAAATATTATGAACTTTTTTTTATTTATGAACACAATGCATGAATCTTTACCAAATACTTAAGTGTCATGAAAAATATATTTCAAAACCCGGGTAACTAAAAGTTAAAAGTAACCATTAAACTACTAGGAGGACCTTCTTGGCATTTAGTTTTTATGTGAAAATTATATTTTTAATGCCACAAAATTGCTTTATTTTACGTTTTCTAATCCATCCAATAATAAAAAGTAATGTAAGCATGAAAACGGCCCAAAATGGATTTGGAGTGAGAGCGCCGATAAATCGGCAAATGTGGCATCACTGGTAAGAGTCTTCACAAGTTGTAATCGAGAGTAAATTTAAGCATAGTACACACGGTCCAACAAAACTGACAGTCAACGTACTTTTACGGCAATTTTCTGGCAAATAAAAACTTTTTGTTAGCTAAAAATGATTGAAATACAACATTTAAGGTATAATTTAGTGATTAGGAAAGTAATTATTCAGCTAGACTTTGATAATAACGAAATAGACCTCGATGACTGTCAGTTTTGTTGGACCGTGTGTACTATGCTTTACGCTCACGTGAATCACATTACCTTACTCTTCTCTAGAGCGTTCGCTAAAAAGAAAAGAAATGTGCGAAAGTAAAATTCTTAACCGTCAAAATGCCGTCATTCCTGGTTGAGTAATTGGAGCGAACAGAATTTTGGCCTTTTATCTTTTCTCAACAGCCACCTGGAAGTACGAGTACTATACATGGATTTTTGTCCCTTCGATTTGAAGTTTGGATCTTTGCCCATTTAAACGTCGTTGTAGCGAAAGATTGCAATTTTATCCTGTTCATAGACGGACGTACGATAAGTTAAGTTAAATTTTATTGAGACTTCTTCTTATATCGATAACATTGTGTAATGTAAAATGAACTGATGACATGAACACTTAGAACTGTAATCGTTTTGTTCTAAATACAATCAGATGTTTTGTTATGCTACATGCTTAGTTAACATTGAAAGATAATAACAAAGTATAAAAGTGAATTGAGAATTAATAAAAACAAGGCTTGCTCCCGGCCTTATCAGATGTCAAACAGAGCGAAATTGTCTGCAAATTAAAATAAATTACTTAAAAACTAAACAACAATAAAAACCAGTAAGGAAAGGATCAAAGTCGGGCGGGGCCGACTATATGATACCCTACACCACTGTGAATATGTAAAATATAAATCGGAGCTATATCCAGATCTAAACCGATTTTTTTTTTTTATTTCCAGACCGAATTCAGTCACACATTCCAAATATCATTGAAATCCGACTTATATAGAGTGTTTGGAGCAGCAAATACGCGAAATCGGCCGAAAATATATATGGGTGCTATATCCAAATCTGAACCGATTTCGATATAATTTGGCACATTTATTTCTAGACTGAATTCAGTCACACATTCCAAATTTCATCGAAATCGGAAATATATAGCGTGTTTGGTACAGAAAATACGTGAAATCGGCCGAAAATATATATGGGAGCTATATCCAAATCTGAACCGATTTCTATATAATTTGGCACACTTATTTCTATACCAAATTCAGTCAAACATTCCAAATTTCATTAAAATCGGACGTATATAGCGTGATTGGTACATCGCATACGTGAAATCGGGCGAACACATATATGGGAGCTATATCCAAATCTGAACCGATTTCGATATAATTTGGACCATTTATTTTTAGACAAAATTCAGTCACACATTCCAAATTTCATCGAAATCGGACATATATAGCGTGTGTGTTACAGAAAATACGTGAAATCGGCCGAAAATATATATGGGGGCTATACCAAAACTTGGACCGATATAGCCCATCTTCGAACTTGATCTTCCGACGGCTAAAAAAATGGTATTCCCCAATTTTCAGCGAAATCGGTCAACAAATGCGACCTGTATGTTGCGAACGGACGGACGGACGGACATGCATAAATCGACTCAGAAAGTGATTCTATGTATATCCCTAGAAGGAACTATGGGTCTATCTCGCTTCCTTTTGTATGTTACATACAAATGCACTAACACATAATACCCCTTACCACATAGTGGTGTAGGGTATAATAATTTAACAAAGCTGTAGTAAACATTAACAAACAGCGAATATAATGTAGGTTAGGTTAGGTTAGGTTGATAAGAGGGGTGATACTAGATCACCACATGCCCATGTGGACATACACTTAAGCCATAAGTAGGCCTGTTGTGCGCTCTAATTTTGGGTTATGGAGGATTATCCTTTTGTTTTTGACTTAGTCTAGGATCTCTGTCCTATTTACATAGTCTCTGATCTTTTTGGACTCGATTGTCCTAATTTGGTCGAGTCCTGGTATAATGTCATTCCCTAGTAACTGGGTTCTCAGATTTGTGAAGGCTTGACAATGGCAGAGGTAATGTTCCAACGTTTCGTCGTCCTCTCCGCATGCTCTGCATTCACTGTTTTCTGCACAACCTATTTTGTGCAGGTGCGCTTTTAGACCTAGGTGACCTGTAAGGATTCCTGTCAGTCTACTAATATCTTTTTTACTTAGTAAAAGTAATTCTTTTGTTTTGTCCTCGTCTGGGTTTCCCCATAGGATTTTTGTGTTTTTTCCCTTCTCTCCACTACTCCAGAGGGATACATGTGCATTTTTTCCCATGTCTTTAGTTCTAGTCGCGTAGCTTTAAACGGCTTAGCGTTTTCTAGACTTACCGTTGGTTGCTCCTTGGCTTGTTTTGCCAAGGAGTTTGCTATTTCATTACCCCTAATCCCGGTATGCCCTGGTACCCATATAATGTTTACCTTACCGTGTTGGGAGTAATTATTTATAGATTTAATACATTCCAAGACAGTTCTAGATTTCACTGTCTTGGCTGATATAGCTCTAATGGCTGCTTTGCTATCCGTAAGGATATTTACAGTGGTAGGCCTTGTGTGAGTATCAAACCAAAGCAGACACTCTGTTATCGCCCGGAGTTCCGCCTGCAGGATCGTGTTATCATCCGGCAGACGGAGGGAGATTTCCGTTTCCGGTTCCATTATATAAAGACCCAGTCCGGTTCTCCCCCCTAGCACAGCCCCATCCGTAAACCCACAGCTTCCAGCGGGAATCTGTGCTAGAGCTCCCTCGATCCACATGTCTCTGTCAGGTATTGACACTTCACACAAGGCTACTTCACTAGTTTCAGGTATACGGTCCGATACTACCTGATTTATAGATTCACCCGTTGTGACCTTTAATATGTTTTGGTGGTATGTTTGGTGGCTCTTTTCGATCCACTCGCTCATCGACTTTAGCCTTACAGCTGTGATGGCTGCCTCATACCTTACCTGAATCTCTATTGGGTGTACAAACAAAATTGTTTCTAGAGCCCTAGTCGGTGTGGTCCTCATTGCTCCGCTAATGCTTAGGCAGCATGTTCTTTGGACCTTTTGCAATATTTCCACATTGCATTTTTTGTCCATGGCTGTCCACCATACCACAGACGCGTAGGTTAGAATTGGTCTAATTACGCTTCTGTATAGCCAGTGTATCATCCTAGGATTGAACCCCCATTTTGAGCCTATCGCCCTTCTGCAGGTTGACCAACATATTTGGGCCTTGTTGGCCCTTTCTTGTATATGGTCTTTCCATTTAAGTTTCCTATCCAGAATTACTCCTAGATATTTAACTGTACAAGAGATATTTATTGTCTTATCTAGAAAAATTGGTTCCTCGTAGTGTCCCATTTTCGTTTTCCTAGTGAATAGACATAATTCTGTTTTTTCCGGGTTGACGTTCAGACCTCTCGGCCTGGCCCAGTTAAAAGCAATTTTTAGAGCCGTTTCTGCTCTACGACAGAGTTGATTCGGATTCTTTCCCCTCAGAAGTATTATAACGTCGTCTGCGTAGCAGACTGGGTCAAATCCTTCTTCGGTTAGGGTCCTCAAGAGACTGTTTATGGTGGTAACCCACAACAGAGGTGAAAGTATCCCTCCCTGTGGCGTTCCTTGTCCAACTTTGTCTCTTATTTTCACGTCGTATAGCCCGCAGCTTATCCATCTATTCCTTAGCATGTGGTTTATCCAGTTCCTTAAGGCCCTGTCAACCTGAAACTCGTCTAAGGAGTGGATAAGTGTCTCGGTGCTTACGTTATTGAAAGCGCCTTCGATGTCGATGCATACAGCAAGTGTGTACATTTTCATTTCGAAGGTTCTTTCTATGTGGTGTACTACCTCATGCAATGCGGTTTCCACTGATCTGCCTTTAAGGTATGCATGTTGTTTGAATTTAAGCATATCGTTGGGGATCTTACTCTTTATCATGGTGTCGACTGTCCGTTCCATTGTTTTGAGTAAGAATGAAGTTAAACTTATCGGTCGATAAGATTTTGGTGTTGCATAACTTGCCTTGCCAGGTTTGGGTATAAAGACTACCCTTGCCTCCTGCCAGGCTATAGGAGTGTATGCAAGTTTTAAGCATGCATTGAAGATCCCGACCAGTTTGGACGCAATAAAGTCCACTTCCCTCTGTAATAAAGCCGGGAAGATCTGGTCTGGTCCAGCTGCTTTATATGGTGAAAAGCTTAAAATGGCTTGTTGGACCATTAAGCTGTCGATCTTTGGTGCTTCTTCCGATGAGTGCATACATTCCGTCGATGCCTCAGTGTTAACCATGGTATTCTGCGGGAAGTGCGTTTTCATCAGAAGGCCTAGAGTTTCTTCTGTTGTTTCAATCCTTTTTCCATTTCCATCGACCAATTGCTCGGTCTGTGTATGGGTTTTAGATAGAAACTTTTTAATCTTTGAAACGTCATTTACACTATCCACCTGTTCGCAGAAAAGCTTCCAGGAGTTTCGTTTGGCGTTTCTTGTTATTTTGTTGTATTCCTTTAATTTTGCCTGATAGTTGTCCCAGAATACAGCTGCTTTTTTACGTTTGGCCCTATTATAAAGTCTGCGGACCTCCTTGCCTTTATTCCGAATTTCCCCTGTCATCCAGGGTTTTTCGTAGGCGGATTTCCTCTCTCGAAGGGGACAACTTTCCTCGAAAGACTTTACTAGTGCCTCAGTTAACTTTAGGACATCTCTCTCTATGTCCTCCTTACTTAGGCATTCCTCATCTGGTTGCCCAAGTCTTTCTTTTACTCGTTTTCCGAACTTTGTCCAATTTGTTTTGGATTTGTTTCGGAAGGTTATCGGGTTAGGCGATGGCCTAGCTATTTTAAATCTAATATACTTATGGTCTGAGAAGGAGTGTTCCTCCAGGACCCTCCACTCGTGTACCTCGTTTATTAAATTTTCTGAACATATCGTTATATCTAGTACTTCCTCCGTAATTCTATTAACAAAGGTTGGCGTATTACCGGTGTTAAGTGTAATTAGGTCGTTAGTATTTAAGTAATCTATAAGGGCTTGTCCCCTTTTGTTAATGTTAGTACTACCCCACGAGATGTGGTGAGAGTTAGCATCGCTACCTACTAGTACTTCGTTACCTGTTTGCTTTATCCTTCTCACCAGTTGCTGCAATTCCGACGAAGGTGGTAATGTCGGGGAGTCGAACGGCAGGTATAATGATGCTAGGTATATGTTACCATTCCCCTGCTTCAATACTGTAACGTCCGACGATGACAACTCTGGAGAAAAAAGAAAGCATAAGTTTTTGTGGCATATAATGCAGGTCCTCGGTCGGGATCCCGTATTTGCGTAAAAAAGTTGATAATTTATATGGTTAAGTCCAGAAACTTTGTTTTTTATGGTCCAAGGTTCTTGGATTAAACCAATATGTATATTACCTTTAGTTATTTTGTGCATCAGGGCTAGTGTTGCCGTTTCGCTCCGATGGAGGTTGATCTGGATGACCTCAATCATTGGTCCTCCAGAAGGTTGGCTTCTTGGGAGTCGCTAATTTCGTCTGCTCCTCCCTCCTGAAAGCCTTTTGGTAGGTTGACCTCTTGGTTGTTTGGTTTGGCAATCTCCTCCTCACCAACTCTTGCCTTTCCAACTTTGAAATAGACCGAGTTCGAGACGAAGAATGCCTTGCCCTTGGTTTTGACGAGCCCGGCTAGCGAGAGATCGTCGATCCCCATCACAAGGAGAGTGCCGTCTTCCTTCTCCTCCCTGTGGAAGACCTCCCATCTTTCCACCTTCAGGGCCTCGTTTTGTACGCCAAAGACCTCGAGCATGCGCTCCGTCTCGAGCTTGCAGCCATACCCCTTGACGTACACCGATGCTTTGGTTAGGTGAGGAATTTCGTCTTTCCTCACCAGTTTTAGTCTGCCACCTTCCCATGGAGTTGCTATACTGCTGACTACCTCCCCGAGAGCTGCAGAGTTTGCGTGTGAGTCCAGGTGGTACAATAGGAGGTCCCCCCTTGGCTCACAGCAGTTTATTTTTATTGAGACTCGTCCTTGCAGGATTTGTTCCAATATTTTATCGTTGATCGATTTCTCGATCTCCGGTAAGTACTCTTTGTGTAGCCTTCCAGATCCTTTACTAGTATCGATTACTGCGTAGCACAGCTCGTCCTTGTAGTATCTCTTGGCTACCTTGGCGTAAGTCGATGGCGGCTCCGTTCCGGTTTCAGCGTCCATCTTCCTCTTCTGGGTGGTAGTAGGCTTCTTTACTGAGTCCTTGGCCACCGCAGAAGATTCCGACGTCGCGCTCACCTTCTTTTTGTCAGAACTCGCCTCTTCAGTATCATTTGAAGGATCCTTTTGGCAGTCTCCTTGGCTTTTGTCCTGACGAGGTTTGTTCTGGGCAATTGAAGGTGGGAAGCCCTTTTTCTTCTTACTGGGTTTTGCCACGTTCTGCTCCTCAGGAGACCTTGTCCTCTTCGCCGCTTCCGAAGAAGTGGAGGGACTTTCTGTGGTAACCTTTGAAGCAGCCAGCTGTTTTTCCTTCTTTAGTTTTGCCTGGTTCCTCTTAAATTTCTTCCTTTGGGCCCCAGACCACTGCACTCTTTTCGTCGTGAGCTTTGCGATGCTCTCGCTCACTTCTTCTACCATCTTGTGGACTTCCTCTTTCATGGGATTTTCCACAACGGTGGTGTTTGTTTTGCCGCAGCTATCGGATTCGGAATCAGGGTCGCTACCATCATCAGATAGTTGGGTCAAGTTAATCCTCCCCCTGTGCTGCCCTTCATCCTCCTCCGTTTTTACACTAGGTTTTACACTAGGTTGTGTGCTTGTAGCATTACCTTCGACCACAGATGCCAAGGCACCCACATCTATGGGAGATTGCTCACGATCGCATGATATCGACGGGGTGTGACTCGTAGGCAGATCACTGGTCCCCGCCGGCACTGGGTTTATTAGGCCCTGCACCGTAACTTTTTCTTCTTTTTTTCCTTCCATATTTGTTTTTTGTTTTAGGGGAACACCCCCATAGTCAGTTTTTTGTCCGCGGGAAACTCAAGGTTTCCAGAGGTGGATAATCCCACCTCTCTGCCCCAGACCCACCATGCAATAGGTATTGGACAGAGTGGTACGACCATCCTCCTCCCCCTATCCGCCGGTGGGGACGCGCCCGGTAGGAGAACTAACAAACTCCCGCGGGGAATATAATGTAAACAATTGATTTTTTTACGAGGTGGGTATGAAAAATGCAGTTTGTCAAGTAATTGTTTTCGAACCTAGAAAACTAAAATTTTTCTGTATTAATTTATGAAGATGACTGATAATTGGGCTAAAACTGTCGGGTTTTTTGCAAAAAAATAGTTGGTGGACTTATCAAAGACAAGATAGGATGTATAAATAAAAAATTGACCCACGTAGGCCAACAAAAAATAACGAAAACCCATAACTACATATAATTCAAGCTGTCAAATAAATGTTTTCGAAATTTAATGAAGGTTCCAAAATAACCCACATTTTTGGTAAATTCTTGAAAATCCTGACATTTTATGAATGTTATTCTTAAAAAGGGTTAACTACTAGCAAGTTTCAACAATATTAGTCATAGAATATCCCTACTAGGAGGGTTACCATATGGACCAAGGGAGTACCAGGTCATATTACATGTAAAAAGGGTCCTATAGGCCTTATACCGGGAATATCTGAAAACTAAGGCGTTTTATGATTTTTTAGTTCACCAGGACGGACTGCCATGAATTACAATAAATATTACCTACAGAATAATTAGATCAGGGGGGTTGTCAGATCTACTAAAAGGTGCCAGGTTATATAAACAGTAAACGAGGCCTCCTGGATCCATAACCAGGGCTTAAAATTTGTTTATTTAACTCAAATTGAATTAAGAGATAAGGGAATTCTTCAACATAAACCAAAATATGACATACAAGTACAAAAATCGTTTAGAAATATATTGTCAGTCTATGCTGATTTTTAATAGACCTCCGATTTCAACTGTTTATAGACAGTTCAGAGGAATTCTCTAAGTTTTTTTGCTTCCATGCTAACACTGAAGCATTATTTACCCATCAACATAATTTTCCCTTTAAAAATGTACTACAGTAGTACTGCAGAGTACGCGAAATGTGTCCAATAGGTCGAAGTATGCATTTCTGAAAATTTTCGAAACCTTTACCCCATACATTTCTAAGCAATATTGGTCTCCTACTGCGATATTTCCGATTGTTTAGTGAAATGTCATTATCTCTTAATTAATTTTAAGTAAAAAAAACAAACTTCGGTGTCCTGTTTTGGGGCCCAGGTGCCCTCGTTCTCTGTTTATTTAACCTGGTACCTTTTTAGTCGATCTGGCAACCCTTCTGATCTAATTATTCTGCAGGTGTTATTTATTGTATTTGATGGCAGTCCATCCTCGTGAACTAAAAAACTCAATAAATACCTTAGTTTTCAGATATTCCCGGTTTAAGACCTATAGGACCCTGTTTACATGTAATATGACCTGGTACTCCCTTGCTCCATATGGTAACCCTCCTAGTAGGGATATTCTATGCCTAATATTGTTGATACTTGCTAGTAGTTAACCCTTTTTAAGAATAACATTCATAAAATGTCATGATTTTCAAGAATTTACCAAAATTGTGGGATATTTCGGAACTTCACTACATTTCGAAAACATTTATTTGACAACTGGCATTACATGTAGTTATTGGTTTTCGTTACTTTTTGTTGGACTATGTGGGTTAATTTTTTATTTATTCATACTATCTTGTCTTAAATAAGTCGACCAACTATTTTTCGCAAAAAACCCTACGTTTTTATCACAATTATCAGTCATTTTTCACAAATTAATACAGAAAACAATTACTTGACAAACTGTATATCACAGAAGAGTTGTTCATTAGAAACTTTTTTACAGGATCACATATATGCAAGATATACATAAAACGAAAGGGCAAAGCCCATTTATATACATATAAATATATTAATAAAGCTGAATTTAATGTCGAGGACTACGCCGAGAACGTACGATATTTAACCTGCACTTATCACACTTGCTCAGCGGATGCTCAACCAGGAGTTCTTTTCGAAACTGTGCTGCACTTTTTGGAACGTTTAGAATTCACGTGGAAGGCAGCAGTAGTGGGATTCTGTAACTCATTTTTGCTGTTACCGACAAAAATCGGTAAAATTAAATCGCAAAAGTATGACTAAAAACATAAAGAAAAGTTGGCATCACTGTTTGTGTCGGTAGAGGCTAGCGTCTACTTTTTATTCATCGTTAACTTACCGAAAAAATTCGTTAATTATCGAAATAATAAGCATATTAATTTTACCGACAATTATCGATAACATCAAAAATGAGTTACAGAATCCCACTACTGATCTTATTTGATACGTTTTTGGCCATATCACGATATTTATACTTTACTTCTGGATTAATAACTACCTGTGGAATACAACCTGGCTTTTGAATCTAAGGATCGCCAAATTTTATTTCTTGTCTCTTCGTGAACTGAGGAGGCGCTCGATAGTTCAAAAAAAAAAAAAATGCCGTGCTCGTAGACAATTTGGTGACGGCGAAGCGAACGACACCCTGTAGGAAATGTCAATAGTGAATCTATACAGACTTACTACTGACATTGTCAACAGTACTACACCTTTTTCAGATGTAATTCGAATCATTTTAGTTGTAATTCGAGAATTTCATTTGTATTTCGTAACATTTTATTTGTAATTCGAGAATTCCAATTGTAATTCGAAACATTTCAATTGTAATTCGAATTATTCCACTTGTAATTCGAATTATTCTATTTGTAATTCGAATTATTCAATTTGTAATTCGAATTATTCCATTTGAAATTCGAATTATTCTATTTGTAATTCGAATTATTCTATTTATAATTCGAATTATTTTATTTGTAATTCGAATTGTTTTAGTTGTAATTCGAATTATTCCATTTGTAATTCGAATAGTTACATTTGAAATTCGAATTATTCCATTTGTTATTCGAATTATTCCATTTACAATTCGAATGATTTCATTTGTAATTTCAAATAAAATAATTCGAATTACAAATGGAATAATTCGAATTACAAATGAAATAATTCGAATTACAAATGGAATAATAGGAATTTCAAATGGAATAATTCGAATTACAAATGGAATAATTCGAATTTCAAATAGAATAATTCGAATTACAAATTGAATAATTCGAATTTAAAATGGAATAAATCGAATTTCAAATGGAATATTTCGAATTACAAATACACCTTTTTCAGATGTAATTCGAATCATTTTAGTTGTAATTCGAGAATTCCATTTGTAATTCGTAACATTTTATTTGTAATTCGAGAATTCCATTTGTAATTCGAAACATTTCAATTGTAATTCGTATTATTCCATTTGTAATTCGAATTATTCTATTTGTTATTCGAATTATTCCATTTGTAATTTGAATTATTCCATTTGAAATTCGAATTATTCCATTTGTAATTCGAATTATTCCATTTGAAATTCGAATTATTCTATTTGTAATTCGAATGATTCTATTTGTAATTCGTATTATTTTATTTGTAATTCGAATTGTTTTAGTTGTAATTCGAATTATTCCATTTGAAATTCGAATTATTCCATTTGTAATTCGAATTATTCTATTTGTAATTTCAATTGGAATAATTCGAATTACAAGTGGAATAATTCGAATTACAAATAAAACAATTCGAATTACAAATAAAATAATTCAAATTACAAATAGAATAATTCGAATTACAAATAAAATAATTCAAATTACAAATAGAATAATTCGAATTACAAATGGAATAATTCGAATTTCAAGTGGAATAATTCGAATTACAAATGGAATAATTCGAATTACAAATAAAATAATTCGAATTACAAATGGAATAATTCGAATTACAAATGGAATAATTCGAATTACAAATGGAATTCTCGAATTACAAATAAAATGTTACGAATTACAAATAGAATAGTCGAATTACAAATGAAATGTTACGAATTACAACTGGAATGTTTCGAATTACATGTGAAAAAGGTGTAGAATAATTCGAATTACAAATGGAATAATTCGAATTATAAATGGAATAATTCGAATTACAATTGGAATTCTCGAATTACAAATAAAATGTTACGAATTACAAATAGAATAATCGAATTACAAATGAAATGTTACGAATTACAACTGGAATGTTTCGAATTACATGTGAAAAAGGTGTACTGACAAACTGTAGACAACTCATGTAATTTCCTATAGACATTTTGTTTGAACGTGTCATTCGAAAATCAGTAGTGACATTGGAACTAGTATGTCAGTAGTAAGTCAGTAGTTGCTCAGGGGGCCCTGTGTTGACATTGCAGGTAGTGAGTCAGTATAGACATTGGAGGTAGTGTGAGTTAATAGTTCATAAAGGGTCATATGGAGACATTGGTACCAGACTTTCCTTACTAAGTTTTTTGGCTTATATTGAACTTTTTATTATAGATTAAAAAGATACATGGTACGTTTAATAAGACGATGAACTTACACTTTTGTTTAAATAGTATATTTTATTAAAGAAAAAGACACTATTGAAAATGCTAAAAAAGTAAAAATTGCGTATAACGGTTTTTAAATAAGGGCTAATACCCCGTTTATATATAACCGGATTTAACAAACCGACTGGATTTTAAATGTCAATTCCATTGCTTATATTTCAAACAAATCCTCATAAAGAAGGTTAACCCTGCAAAAAGCTCTAATATAAACAGCATATAAGTCCAAGATTCCACATAAGTACAAAATAAAGCCAATGTTTTCGAGGCTGGCTAAACATTTGAATATTTAAATAATAACAAAATTGTTTTCATTGTCAGAAATATCATTGTATTTATCGTATTTATCATGCGATTCTCTGAATGTTGATATAACATCTAGGAATTGAAGAGAAAAAAACATGTATAAATAAACAAAATGTCCTCAAAAATTTGCTCACCTATTACAGCGTTATAAACAGTGGACATTATAGCTCATTATTATGTCGTGTTCAAATATCAGATGTATATTGGGTTCAGCATTTCCAGCAAGACGGGACATTATATTCGCTAGGCTCCACAATCTTCTCTAAAGATTCCACAAAATGTCTAATTGTCGAAGTTTCAGCCGCCTCAGAATTTGTATTTTCATAATTGTCCATTTTTTCACTTGTCTTTTTTCATTTCTTTGGCTCATACTTGTTGTTATTAAATTAATATCTCTTAATCTGAATCACACGTTTTATTGATTTTTCACAAAAACGAAGCGCAAAAATTATTTTACACCAAACAATCGTTGGGCTATCAGCTGTTAAAATAATCAATGCTTCTTCTTATTAAGATAAAAGTATCAATAGTTGACAACATGTTGACAAATGGTCTGTTCCTTTACTTTTGAAAGTGGTAAAACCGGCAAAAGTAGCAAATTTTGTAATCTGCTTCCATATGAATTGTATGGTGTCTGAAGTAAAGGAACACTTTTCGAGTAAAAAGTTGTAAAACTTGAAGATTCTTGCACGTAAAGGAACAGAGCTAAAGTGTTGACTTTGTCACCATAATAGTAGACAAAGTGGTGACATGTCTACACATGTCCCCATGCTTCCTACAGGGCAGTTACTATCTCACATACACATACGCAACAGTTCGTCTGTGTCATGCTTAAGTGTTCCATACGCCATTTTTGACATTTTGACGTAAAGGTACCCAGCAAAATAAATTGGAAGTAGTGAAATGTAGACTAGTTCTTTCACGGCATGTTTTTATGCAGTTCAAACGGAGTCGTGAAAAAGGCACTCCATTCCTCACATTTTAACCGCATTTGGATGCAATCCAAAGAATCACATCCATTTGTCACATTTTAACAACATCCGGATGCAGTTCAACGGAGTCGTGAAAAAGGCACTCCAATTCCTCACAATTTAACAGCATCCGGATGCAGTGCAAACGGAGTCGTGAAAAAGGCACTCCGTTCACTACATTTTATTAGCAGTTGTTAGAGATCCCTACATGTACATAAATCAGTTTGTACATCTCTACAGGCAGCGGAACAAATTTCCAACAAGAAATAATCGTGTTAACATTTCCAAACATTTGTTAATACAAACTAAATAATATTTAATTTGTGAACATTTTTCCGGTAACTCACGAGAAGAAAAATTCCCAATGGAGTGCTGTTGGAGTACATGTCGAAATCTAAACTGGTGATGGGAAGACAATATCAAACCCATTTAGCAGATGAAGCAAAAACAGTTAAGCTTGGATTAAATGAAGAGCGGAGGAAACACACATGTTTGCGATTGAATTCAATAGAGAATTTTCATAATTTGTGTTAATGTAATAAAGTTCTTAATATTTTTGTTTTACACAAATAATAAATGCATTTTATTTTGTTATTCAAAACACGTGCTCTGAACTGCCTCCTATTCTACCCCAAAGGGTCAGTTAAAATGCAATGCCAAAGGGTCAGTTAAAATGCAGTGCCAAAGGTTCAGTTAAAATGCAATGCCAAAGGGTCAGTTAAAATGCGGTGCAATGGAGTGCCTCTTTCCGGGGTCACTCCCTTGTAAAAATCATGAGTGAAAATGCATAATTTGATGCACTTCCAAATCACTTGTACATATCATTTAACTGCCTCTTTGGAGGCAAACTTTTCGCTGGGTACCTTACTGGATTTTAAACCATACTCTTTCAGATTTCTTAAACGGTTTTCTTCTATCTTCTATAGTTTTTGAGATATTCAGTTGTCAATATGTTCCATATCCGCTTTGTGACGCAAAACATCTTGCCTTTTTGTTTCATATCCATAATGCCTGGCGAATGGCGTATGGAACAAAAAGCAACAAAAACTAATTGTTCCGCCCCAAAAATCATGGCATTTGGAACAAAAATTGTCCAAGTTTGTTAAATTACGAAAAATGTGGCATATGGAACAAATTGTTTTAAAGGACTGGGCTTAAAAACTGAAGAATAATAGTTTTAAAATCTAAATATTTTTGAATAATGTAATAATGCATCCTATAAAAAATTCCCTCGTTTTAAGACAATATTTTGATTTAAGCCCACACAAATATATATAAATACATTCGTCCTGAAGTTGGCGTTGGCAGCAACTACAACAAGTAAAAAAGTATCAGTCGGCTTTGCCGACAGGGATATACCCTCAGTCTGTGTGGATAGATATATTTCTTCCAAAAAAAAACTTATGTATTTAGGGGGGTTTTCGACATATTGGGCGTATGAACCGACAAAAGTATGAACACGATTAAAGCTCCAAATTTTGCGGGGATATAGACAGGGCTTTTTTTTATCACACTAGCTACGAAAAACATAATATTGCTGTAAACAGAGCCACTAGGAAAAATTTCGGTAAAAATGTCCAATGGATCTCGAACATACCCTTGTTGAATATTTGTGTGGGTGGTCAGATAGGGCCCAAATTTGAACATAAACTAAGTTTCAACAATATTTAGAGATACAAAGTTTGGACCAAATCGGTTGCTATGTCTAATATTCGAAGAAATATTATAACATCCAAAGTGTGGACGAATGCAGTATTCGGTTCGAGCTCTCCACCGACTACATATGGTGCCAACTTTCGGGCTGTTTTCTCAAGAAGTATGGAATTGCCCCTAAAAAAACTTTTACTCTCGTAATTGAGCCAGCGAATGCAAGTTGCTTCAACAAAAATCAAAATGATCCGAGAGCAGTTCTTAAAGTGAACTTGTGCGAAAATTTGTGTGGGAGGTACCAAAAGGTAGATATGGTAGATATATTAGTATGGACCAAATCGGTTACTCCCTTCAAGAGTTATAGTACGCACAAATTTTCCGAACATTTTCGAACTTTTATGGGGTAGGTACCGGAAGGAGTGGACCGATATAATCCATCTTTAAACTTGAACTAAGTTTGGACAAAATATTACGAAAGCCAAATTTTGGACCGAATCGGCAGATCTGTTCGAGAGTTATCTTGCGCTCCAACCACTACACACGGTGTCATAGGGTTTTTTGTAGCTTTCAGGCTATTTTCACAGGAAATATGGGCATGCCCCTAATGAAACTTACAGCGTCGTATAGAGGACAGCGAATACAACTTGCGTAAGCAAAAATCAAAGCGATTCGAGACCAGGTCCTATACTGAACTTTTCCGAAATTTTGTGTGGGAGGTACCCGAAGGAGTAGGCCGATTGAGTCCATATTGAAACCTCATCTAAGTTTGGTAGAAATTACACGATGTGCAAAGTATGGACCAAATCGGTTATTCCCTACAAGAGTTATCGTGCCCACAAATTTTCCGAACATTTTGTAGCTTTTGTGGGGGAGGTACCTGAAGGAGTGGACCGATATAGCCCATCTTCGAACTTAAACTAAGTTTGGGTAAAATATTACGACAGCCCAAATTTGACATTGCTCAATCGACTCCAAATTGTCTGAAACACATTTCGTCCAAACATACTTGGGGTCTAAAACCATTATTTCGATGAGGCACATTTTGCCTGTATGAAAGTGTGTATACCCTCGTTAGCATAAATGCTGAGGGTATAATAAAAAAATATTGAACAACATCACGCAGAAGCTGCTTGACGAACTGGAGAGCATAGACTTGGTAATCTTTGGGTGCGATGTAGATGCTTCCGAATCCTAGGGAAGCGTTTTTAATGGGGAGGGATGGAAGATGGCCGCGATATCTACTGCCCATGAAGCCAAAACATTGGTGTTTCCTCCTGACTGGAATGTGGCATAGGTGTTAAAGCTAATCTGGAAGCAGAACAGAGGTCGATATCGCTTTGGTACAGCAATACTGAAAAAAAGTTGCGGAACTCCCTTTTTTTCCTACGGGACTTTGACTTCTTGTTCCTTAAGTTCACGTACGACTGTTTGAAAGGTTGCTTCCATAGAACCTTTGTGAAAGAAAGGGTGATTTTTAAGAAACTTTCTGTAAAAGGTTGCTTCTATGGAATCTTTCTCGAAGAAAAGGTGCTTCCATGGACTCTTTCGATTGACCCTTGCACAAAAAAAAAAATAAATTCAATAGAACCTATCAGAAAGAAAGCATGCTTCTATAGACAGGGTGCTTTTATAGATGCTTTCTGAAAGACAGGGTGCTTCTATAGATACTTCCTGAAAGCAGAGGTGCTTCGATTGACCCTCGAGATAGAACCTTTCTGAAAGAAATTATGCTCCTATAGACATTTTCTAAAAGACAAGCTGCTCTTAAAGACGCTTTCTGATAGAAAGGTTGCTTCTATGGGTCCTTTCTAAAAGCCAGGGTGCTTCTATAGATCCTATCTGAAGAAGCACGAGTACTTTTTAGAAACTTTCTAAAAGACAGGGTGCAGGTTGCTTCTATATTCCCTTTTTGAGAGAAAGGCTAACTTCTTTACAAATGACTTTACAAATTACTGCAAATTTGCGAAGTTGTACTTAACGACTGCGAAGCTACGTGTCAAAAACACGGATTTTGAATTTCGGATGCATTTAGTTGCATTTTCGAGGAACAATGTATGTGCAACTAAAATATTTTGACTAAGTTTAAACAACACAAAGCAACTGACGATACGGAAGTTTGGCAAAGGGTGCTTCTATAGACACTTTCTGTCTCCTATACACACTTTCTGTCTTTCTTTATGTCTTTGCTTTGCTGAAAGAAGGGGTTCCACTTAGGGAAGAAAGTTTGATTCTATAGTCCCCTTCTGAAAGGGTGCATCTTTAGGCCTTTTCTGAAAGAAGGGCGGTTATATAGCCCTTTTCTGAAAGGGGGCTTCCCTTCCTCAAGGTAAAGGTGTCTCCCGTCCTGAAAGAAAGGGCGCTTCTATGGTTTTATTTCGATTATTGTCGTAAGCAGAAACCGCAGGGTTCAATAGTGGGAGCAACAGCATTACCGTTTTTTGTACAAATTAAACATTTAAAAAAAATCGTTTTTATTGTGTTGGCGGGGGGGCTGTCACATCCAAAACTCCATCATACGCCGTTAGATAAAATAATGAATAACAATACAAACTATTTCTGTTTCATGTGTGTTTTTATTATTTGTAAATGAATTTTTAGTTAACAATTTTTGAACAAAATTATATGTTTTATATATATTTGTATTATTCCTATTTTATTTCGGTCTCAACATTATAAAAACGGCTTTGGTATTATATTATTTGTATTATACTTAATTATTTTGATTATAAATAGAAAAAAATAGTTGCTATATGCCACCTATTGAGTTATTTAAGGTATATTTATTTGCTCTGTTCCAGAACTAATCTTTCTATAAATAAAATAGATATTTGTTTAACATACTTAGAAATATATAAAAACAGTTTTATTATATTTACAACCAGTTTTATTATATATACAAAACCAATACAGAGGTTGTAAAATTTATTATATATTTACTATCAAGGGAATTGGAGAAATAATGTAACAAATAGAGAGGGCTATGTACTGTATGATACCTTGCCGTAATACGAGAGCGGTTCGGAAACTTCTTAGCCTATCAATGCAAGAGAATAGTGAGTTTTTCAAAAAGATTTTTATTTTTCAATATAATCTCCTGAAACTTCAATACACTTAGTCCAACGCTTTTCTAGCAATTCTATCCCTTGATTAAAATAGTTTTCCTCAAGGTCTTCACAACAGTGGTTTACAACTGTAATTGCATCTTCATTTGAGGTAAAACGCTTGCCAGCTTGATAATCTAATGGGAATGTGAAAAACATAAAACAATTCGTAATAAAATTTCAAATTGCAAAAAAAAATAAAAAAGACTAGTATCAAATATAAACAATGTTATTTTGGAGAGTTTATAAGAAAAAAATTTAGACGAAAGGCGTCATTTAGGATGAGCAAATTCACTAAAGATAACAGTAACAATAATTGAAAAAATATTTTTTTAAAAAGAGTAATTGCACAATAAAACAAGTAAAAAAGTGTCAGTCGGCTTTGCCGACAGATATATACCCTCAGCCAATGTGATGTGAAACTTTCACCTACGGACAGATCGAATGTATTTAAGCTCTCTTCAGAATTTTGTCGCCGACAAAAATGTGGATTAGGAATTAACTGCACTAAGACACAAATGTTGAACCTTTGTGGGGAAGGTACCCCTTAGGGAGGACCGATATGGGCCATTTTAGAAATTAAACTAAATTTTGACAAAATATTAGGAGATCCAAAGTTTGGACCAAATTGGTTGCCCCATTCAAGTGATATCGTCCTAGCATTTTAGTGACATTTCTTTAAATATTGGGAAGAAGTGCCGGAAGTTGTGGACCGGTATTGCCCCATGCAACTAGGTTTGGATAAAATATGACGAAGACCAAATGTTGGATCAAATCGGTTAAACAGTTCGAGAGTTATCGTGCTTTTTGCACCTTTCGGGCTGTTTTCCTAAGAAATATGGACTTGCCCCTTAAAAAACTTATACCGTCGTAATGGAGGTAGCGAATGCAAATCGCTTCAACAAAAATTAAAGTGATTCGAGAACTGGTTTTAAAGTTAACATAACCGAAGTTGTGTGTGAGAGGTACCACCAGAAGGAGTAGACAAATATAGTCCATATTCGAACCTGATCTATATCTGGTAGATATATTAGGATCTGCAAAGTATGCATTACATCGGTCACTCCCCTCAAGAGTTATCGTGCGCACAATTTTTGGAAACATTTTTGAACTTTTGTGGGGGAGGTACCAGAAGGAGTGAACCGATATGGCTTATCTTCGAACTTAAACTAAGTTTGCACAAAATATTACGAATGCCAAATTATGGACCGAATCGGCAGATCCCTTCAAGAGTTATCTTGCGCTCCATCCACTACAGACGGTGTTATAGGGACTTTTTGCATCTTTCAGGCTATTTTCTCAGGAAGTATGGACTTGCCCCTGATGAAACTTGTACCGTCGTATGGGAGGTAATGAATAAAAGTTGTTGCAACAAAAATCAAAGCGATTCGAGGGCAGGTCCTAATCTGAACTTATCCGAAATTTTGTGTGGGAGGTACCCGAAGAAGCAGACCGATTGAGTCCATATTGGAACCTCATCTAAGTTTAGTAGAAATTTCAAAATGTGCAAAGTATGTATATCAAATCGGTTACTTCCTTCAAGAGTTATCGTGCGCACAAATTTTACGAACATTTTCGAACTTTTGTGGGGGAGGCCAAAGCCAAATTTTGGATCGAATCGGTTGATCCGTTAGAGTTATCGTGCGCTCCAGCCAGCCAGACAGACGGACGGACATTGCTCAATCGACTCCAAATTGTCTGAAACACATTTCGTCCAAACATACTTGGGGTCTAAAATCATTATTTCGATGATGCACTTTTTTCCCGTATGAAAGTGTATATATGTACCCTCGTTAGCATAAATGCTGAGGGTATAAATACCTATGATTGTTTCGGACACAATGTATATGTGTACTTTTTATACCCTACACCACTATGTGGTAAGGGGTATTATGTGTTAGTGCATTTGTATGTAACATACAAAAGGAAGCGAGATAGACCCATAGTTCCTTCTAGGGATATACATAGAATCACTTTCTGAGTCGATTTATGCATGTCCGTCCGTCCGTCCGTTCGCAACATACAGGTCGCATTTGTTGACCGATTTCGCTGAAAATTGGGGAATACCATTTTTTTAGCCGTCGGAAGATCGAGTTCGAAGCTGGGCTATATCCGTCCAAGTTTTGGTATATCCCCCATATAACGGTACCTCCCGATTTAAGATATTTTAAGGAACTTAGCCGCATTTGTTGCCCAAACCAGCTGAAATTTTACATTTGAGGTTCCCAATGGCCGTGAAATTGCTCCACTAAAAATTGTCAAGATAGGTCCACGGTTCGGTATAGTCCCCATATAACGATACCTCCCGATTTAAGGTATTTTAGGGATCTTAGCCACATTTTTTGCCCAAACTAGCTGAAATTTTACATTTGAGGTTCTCAATGGTCGCGAAATTGCTCCACTAAAAATTGTCAAGATAGGTCCACGCCATCATATAGCCCCCATAGAACGGTACCTTCCGAATTTCGGTATTTTGAAGGTTGTGGCCACATTAATCCACCGAAATGGCTGAAATTTGTGGTGGAGGGTATAAAAAGTTCGGCCCGACCAAACTTAACGCTTTTCTTACTTGTTTACAATGTTACCAATGAATATTTTTCTCTCCAAGAATACCTCTAAAAAGAAAGGTTTGATTTGGAGTTTCATTTGACATTTTGTTGCACATACAGAAGATTAAACAAAAGTATATATAACTGAATATTTTCCATTGTATATTTGCCATTTAAAGGTGCTAGACTTTATTATTCAGGAAAGTTGTAATAAATATAACAAGTGGGAAAAGCGTTAAGTTCGGTCGGGCCGAACTTTTTATACCCTCACCACCCACCACAAACTTCAGCCATTTCGGTGGATTAATGTGGCCACAACCTTCAAAATACCGAAAATCGGAAGTTACCGTTCTATGGGGGCTATATAATGGCGCAGACCTATACCTACAAATTACTGGGGGGGGGAGGAGTTTTATACCCCCAACGAAGACTAAATACTCGGTGTGATAATGAGGCCAATACCTTCAAAATACCGAAAATCGGGTGATATCGTCCTATGGGGGCTATATCAAAACTTGGACCTATATAAACATTTTATGGTAGAAATGTTTCTACCCCTCTGGAAACACAAAATACAAAGTTGCAACCGATTCTGTTGTCAAATGGGACTAATACATTCAAAATATATTAAAATGGCGCGTACTTTATATGCGGCGTTATATGGGGGCTATACCAAAACGTGGGCCTATATAAACCAACTTTGGTAGGAATGTTTTTTTGCCTCTGGAGACACAAAATACCAAATAACAACCAATTCGGTGGTAAAATGGGACAAATATCTTAAAAATTCTTTAAAAAGACGACGCGTCACGCGTCATTTTGTATGGGGGCTATACGAAAGCGTGGACCTACATAGCTAGCTTTCAATACAAAAAGTCCTACGTACAAATAATAGATTTTCCCAAAATTGCATCCACCTACGTCAATCGGTTCGGACGCTAGAGTGATTTCCACAGTCGGACAGACGGACGGACTGGGCTATATCGATGTAGAATTGCACGCTGATCAAGAATATATATAGTTTGTGGGGTCTACAATGATTATTTCGAGTAGTTACAAACGTAGTGAGAAACTTAATATACCCCCATCCTATGGTGGAGGGTATAAAAAGTGATGACTATGTCAAGGGCTTTGACACTTAAATTTAAGATTTTTCAAAAATTGGATTTAATCGATGTGTGCACTGAGCGGCTCAAATGGCAACAATATAGACTTTAAAATAATTACAATACCGCTAATACTTAATTTATAAACTTATCCTAAAAAACGGATTCTATATAACGAATGTTGAGAATTGAATGGTTGTTCCTTCAGAAATTGTAGTTTGGAGGTCATTGAAATGCAGCTACTACGGTTTCATCTTTATCCCTTGTTGCAGTTGACAATTTCCATTCGTATTCTTGATTTTTTTCCGCTGGTGGAAGGGTATTTGTTCAACTTTGAAGATATTTATTTATTTATTTTTTTTATTTTTTATTTCAATTCATATTTGCCTAACCTTTGGACCTTAAGCTGTATACTACATTATAATGTTTATATAACAAAATTAATATAAAATAAAGTAATAAGTAAGGAATATTTAAACTACTCAAACAAAAATAATTACTATCTGTAAAAGTAGGGGTAGTAATTATAAAAAAAAACGATATAAACTTATAACATTTCGACTAATAGAGATTTAAAGTACTCCAGGAAATGGATGGGATGTTCAACTACTCGTTTAACAAAAATATACAATGATATATTATAAACATAACTAATTGGTAAAAAAAAACTATAATTTTTGAAATTTAAATTTAGCAAGAAAACAAAGATTATGAAGAAAGGGCATTTTGTGCAAGCACACGATGAATTTTTAACTACTAAAAAAACTGCATTAACATATGAATTTGAATCAAGCCACCCAAAACGTGATGTACTTAAACAAATCAAGTAAATAACGACCGAGTGGCAACATCCATATTTTATAATGAAAGTGAAATTTTTGGACATAAGTGAACATAGGCAGAATAAAACATGGAGAAAAATAAAAACACAAGATTGCTAAAAAGATGCAATTATGTATACATATATACAAACATATACATGCATATGTTTACTCAGGCTATTGAAGGTGCCGCAGGAGATTTTCACGAAATGTACGTTGCGTTACATTAAAAAATCGTATAGAAAGTCTTAAAGAAAGTGGCAAGGAATTATATATCCTGGCCACCCTAACGTGAAAAGAATGCTCTAAAATCGGAGTTAATCTTGGAATAATTAGTTGGGGGTTTCTCAGTGATTTAGAAAAATGAAAGAAACGAACTAGGAAACAAGGATACTGCAGCTTAACAACTTTATAGAAATGGATCATATTACGTAGGCTCACAAAATTACGAAAGCTGCAGCCGAGAAAATTATGTATGTACGGTGTTACATGCTGCCGGATGCATATGCCATATACATATCTAATGACTCTATTGAACGCCAGCTGAACCCTTTTCATGTCAGAACCACAAGCACCAGAATAAACTTCTAAACAATATATTATTAATGGCATTATAAGAGCATGGGCCAGTTTTTTCCTGATAAACTGCGGAAATTTTATTTCCACATTATATAATTTTCTAAGAATAAAATTAATTTTGGAAACAACAGAATTGACATGAACTTCGAATTTAAGATGTCTATCTAACATCAGCCCAAGACATTTAATTTGATCAACGAATTCAATAGATCTGAAATCGTATATAACACTTACATCAAAATGATCACCCAAACCAAATTTCATTGCTTTCGTTTTAGAGGTGTTTATGTTTAGTTTATTTAAACACATCCAATTATATAAAATCGACATTGAAGAGTCAATAGAAGCTTGCAAAACATCATGGTAGCTCACATCACTTTTAAAAAGAAGCTGTATGTCATCAGCAAATGCAAATGGCAAGCAATTTGAAGTGGAAAGCAATGGAAAAAGATCATTGATGAAGATTATAAAGAGTAGTGGGCCAAGTACCGATCCTTGTGGTACACCACTCAAAACCGGCAAAAATTCAGAAGTACGACCATTACACGAAACATAATGATACCTATTAGTAAGGTAAGACAGGATAAGATTGCAAGCTGTTATTGAAAAATTGAAATGTGAATGTAATTTATTTACCAGTAAAGTATGATCTATCCTATCGAAAGCTTTCTCCATGTCAAGGGAAAGAAGAACACAACATCCTTGATTACTAATTATGCTTCTGATGTTGTCAGTAAGGCCAATTAGCATAGAAGTCGTACTCCGATTCCGTCTAAAACCTTGCTGAGAATCGTGAAGTAGACACAAGGATGTAATATGGTCAAGAATCTGAGATTTAACAATGTACTCAAACATTTTCGATAAAATGGGCATTATTGAGATGGGTCTATACGAGTCGGTGGATTCACTTTTACGAATGGGAATAATCTTTCCAATTTTCCACAATGCCGGAAACGTAGAGGTCATTAGCATTGTATTAACCAAATGTAATACATGCCATTCAATATGAGGCCAAACAATGTGTAAAAATGTTAATGTTAAACCGTCCGAACCCACAGCTTTAGATTTTATTAAAGAAAAAGCAAGCCTAACTTCATCGATTTCAACAGAGCGAAACATAAATGAACCATCCAAATTACCAATGAAACTCGAATCACTGCGGTTTTGAAAAGAACGAAAAGAACTGTTGAGTTAATTGACATCAACATCAATTACGTCCTTTTCATTACCAACACCATATCTCTTCAACACACCCCACAATTCCGCGCTAGTTTTTCCATCAAACAATGACACATTCACTTGGGATTTAATACTTCTTATTACTCGCTTAGATTTGTTACGGCACCTACAAAAAATTTTCCAATTTTCAGGACTAGGATTTGATTTATAATTTCTCCAAGCAAGGTTCCGAAGGGATGTGACATGCTTAATTTCTGGATTATCAAACCAATCATCCTTTCTGTAATGATTAATTTTACGTTTTCGTACTGGAAATGAAGAATTAATATTCGCTAAATTAGAGTACAAGGCATTCAGCTGTAAATCTGAATTGGCAGTTGTGTACATGCCTGAGAAATCACACCTAGATACAACTTCCTGAACGTCAACAGGAGATAAAGCCGAGTAATCAACATATTCATAGAACAAAGTCTTACATACTTTTGAAATACTCAGAGAAATAAAAATAAATGAATGGTGCGAAATGCCTGGACACTGAAACTGACTAGAAAGACGAAGGGTTTCAATAGAAGAAAGTAAAAAGTAATCGATTAGGGATGTAGACCTATGTGCAATATCATAATGAGTGGGAAGTGAATTATGAACTACAGATAAATTAATGTTACTACACACATTTCTCACATGAATCAATTTTTGAAAATTAAATAAATTATTGTTGAAGTCGCCCATTAAAACAACGTCATCATACCTTACAATTAAATCAGATAAATGATCTTCAATATTGGCAAAGTCCCCATGCGGCAAATAAACAGTGCCAACCAAAACTTTTTTCTCCCAAAACATAGCTCTGCAAAAATACACTCAAGTACACCATATGATGTGCTCTTAAAAACAATTTTGTGTTTTATCTCTTTAGAAATGTAGATGGCCACACCGCCACCTCTGCCCTCAGGTCTATCACTTCTGTGACAAATATACCCTGGTATGTCCACCACATTGTAAGACATATAAGGCTTAAGCCAAGTCTCACTAACACCAACACAATCCAAATAATTATCTTGCAAAATGTCCCTAATTTCATTGATCTTTGATGAATTTTAATTAATTTTGAAACTTTGGCAGTTAAAATGCGCAATGTTTAAGTTATTTCTATGGTTACAAAGAAGCGCTTTTAAAATAGCATTATCACTGGCAATGTTCATTTTTAGACTATAGTGCAGAAAAAGAATTTAAATGTTTTGTAAAAAAAAATAGCTAAAATATATGAATATATAAATAAATAGAAATACACTACATAAGTGCCATTGAAGTAACAGGATGCCTATGTAGATATCGATTCACTGCATTTTCACATTTCCAAACTGATTTCGTTCAACTGCAACTATACAAAGGCAATTTCTTTGACAATTAAGCAAATATCCAGCTTTTTACCACACCTGTGGGAATGCAAATAAATTTAATGAGGAATGAATAGGTAAATACATATATGGTATAGATACTGATGTTACCTTCTCCATTACCATTGACACTGTTCGGGAGAGTGGTAGCAGTATTCAATTCGTTGAATTCAGTCTTATTTTTTGTTGGATATATTGAGGCGGTGCTGACATCATCTGCCACAACACCATAACTGGAGAATTTCCCCTCATATTCTTCACTGGCTTCACTTGATAGAAGGGTTTTTTTTTTTTTATTTTATTTATTTATTTTTCAAAAACTTGCCACCAGGCGGATATGCCCATTTTATTTGGTTGCAAGCAAGCTACATTGAATATTAAACTACATATATAAACAAAAAATGAATACAAACATATATCAATTATACAGTAAATGATGTTAAAATTGAATTAAGAATATAAAACTGAACTTAATAAATTAAAAATAAAACTTAAACTAAAATCCCAATTAGGAAGTCTTCAATAAAATTACGTCCTCTCCTGAAGAAATCTTAATACAAGTTAGTAAAAACTTTTTGGAAAACTTTGAAGATTTTTTTCACATTTCAATACGGATTTTATGCAACGATTATTTGCTGCATTTATACAAATGCAATTTCTTCGAGCGTTGTGAAGGGCTACAGCTTCGCAGAAATTCACCACACCAGCAAGACAGACAATTAATATAACGAAGAATGTACGAATGTTATTCAAGTTATTACAAAATAATGCAGCCCAAAGACCAGCTAATAGCAGAGATATTTGATGCTTGGAAATGCCATTAGATTTACTACTGTAACTATTCCTTTTTGTTGGGTAAATATTTGCAACGTTGACAACATTCGGGCGACTTCCAACTGTGGTACTATAATCATTTTCAGTTGCCGTGGTGTCGTTACTGCTACTGTTTAGTGGATAAGTATTCGAAATGTCTGGTTGTTTCGCATCTAAAGCAAAAGGACGTTTTGTAGCATTAGTTGTAATGTAATAATTTTTCATTGTCGTGGTGTCATTACCTCTACTGTTTAGTGGATAAAGATTCGTAGCACCAACATTAGTTGTAATATAATTATAATAATTTTTCGTTGTCGCTTTACTGCTACTGTAACTGTTTGGTGGGTAAATATTCGTGACAATGACTTCATTTGGCAGGAGATCTTCCCCATAATCATCTGAAATGTCATTTTCTTGATCTTGTAGATATAAGTTACATAAAATTTCTGATTGTATACATCGTCCAGTCCAATATTCAAGACATAGGCAATTTTTTCGAACGTTTAGGTATGGCGTGTTCGCAACTGGGGCGATAACGCCTAATAAAACAATGATATACAAAGGTGGACGAATATCCATATTGGCTTTGAAGAAATTTGTGACTAAATTAAAAATATGCACTTAATTTGCTCCTATTCTATCGAAAACGACAGATGGCTGGTTTCGGCTGAAAACAAGATAACACAATAAATTAACAAGAATCTATAGGTATATGTTTGCGTAAACATGAAATATCCACCAAAGAATCAAAATTTAAAAACGGCATGATACATATTTTCATAAAATGTTCAACTCTTCACTATTGTTATCCTTTATTCGGAAGGGTTATAAAATGTGAATCGCACTCGATGTTGCTGGAAAAATGCTCTAATTTTATCTCTACTCCTGCAAGAATTCTATTGGACAATGAACTCTATTGGGAAACTGTTGTCCTGCCCATCTTAACCTACATTGGAATTGTCTCGTAAAACAAAGTGTGATGAATAGTTGTGCCCTGCGTTATATGTCCGACATTAGTTCGCTTTGAAAGAGATAACCATCTAGTGCTAGAGGATTTCAATCACGACTTCAAAGAACTGTCAATTGAGGAGCCTCCAAGGCGAAATTTATGCCGGGCAACAACAGGAGACAAGCACATCTACACTGCACCACGGTTAACTAACTCTCATAAAATTCAAAAAAAAAAAAAAAAAAAAATGAGGCAGTCGTCAGTGAGCATAACACCATACCATAACACTGGACGTCTTCATCACAATTCAGGTAGTCATCGAAATTGATTATCTCAGAAATACACCAGTAGTGGGATTCTGTAACCCATTTTTGCTGTTACCGACAAAAATCGGTAAAATTAAATCGCAAAATTATGACTAAAAACATAAAGAAAAGTTGGCATTACTGTTTGTGTCGGTAGAGGCTAGCGACTACTTTTTATTCATCGTTAACTTAACGAAAAATTTCGTTAATTATCGAAATTATAAGCATTTTAATTTTACCGACAATTATCGATAACAGCAATAATGAGTTACAGAATCCCACTACAGGGCGGGTAATAAACCGATAAAAGTATTATGAAATAACCGAATTGTAGCTAACCGGGACAGTTTGAACTCATTTTTATGAAAAAAAAAAACAGTAGGGAAAGGATCAAAGTCGGGGGGGCCGACTATATGATACCCTACACTACTGTGAATAGGTAAAATATATATGGGAGCTAAATCCATATGTGAACAGATTACGATATAATTTGGCACATATATTTCTAGACCAAACACCGTCACACATTCCAAATTTCATCAAAATTAGACATACATAGCGTCTTTGGTGCATCAAATACCTTAAATCGACCAAAAATATATATGGGAGCTATATCCAAATCCGAACCGATTTCGATAAAATTTGGCACACTTATTTCTAGACCAAATTCCGTCACACATTCCATATTTCATTGAGATTGGACATATATAAGGTCTTTTCTGCGCCAAATATCAAAAATCGGCCAAAAATATATATGAGAGCTATAACCAAATCTGAACCGATTTTGATATAATTTGGCACATTTATCTATAGACCTAATTACATCGCACATTCCAAATTTCATCAAAATTGGACAGATACAGCGTGTTTGGTGCATCAAATGCCTCAAATTGGCCGAAAATATATATGGGAGCTATATCCAAATCTGAACCGATTTTCACCAAAAGCAATAGCGTTCTTCATTAGGCTAAAAAAATGATCTTCGCCAACTTTCAAACAATTCGAACAATAAATGCGACCTGTACGTTGCGAACGGACGGACGGACATGCATAAATCGACTCGGAATGTGATTCTATGCATATCCCTAGAAGCAACTATGGGTCTATCTCTTTTCCTTAGGCATGTTACATACAAATTCACTAACACATAATACCCTTAATAAAAAACTTTGGGGATTTAGGTTGTGAGGCAATTAAACGGGAAAAGCAGTTAAGCAGAGAGGTAGATAGCCGGGGTGCAGTGTAATTAGTCCATTGAGACCACCATTAGAAAATAAGGCATAAATTAATTATTCTACCAGATATGGAAGTCCATACTTCCCGAGATATGGGTCTCTGAAGTTCCGAAAATGTCCTTGATTACTTGAAAAAAATCTACAATTTAAAAGAAAATGTTGTTCCCGTGATCTGCACCTGTCCATAGGAGAAAATCGTAAATTCCGACCGAAGGCCTGCTGTTTCGAGATACATTGTATTGTATATAATAGTGTATTCCGTAAGCTTAACAACGGTACCAATATTATCATTATCCGTTAAAAAACAAGTAAAAAAGTATCAGTCGGATTTGTCGACAGAGATATACCCTCAGCCTGTGCAAATTGAAACACTTTTTTTTACAAAAAACGTATGTATTTAGGGGGTTTCAAAATTTTGGTCTGGTATGTACCGACAAAAATGTTGATTAGGATTAAAGTTCAAAAATGTTGGTGAAAAGGTACTTAACGGAATGGACCGACATAGACCATGGGGTGCCATAGGGGGTTTTTACACCCTTCGGGCTGTTTTCTCAAGAAGTATGGACTTGCACCTGAAACAACTTTTACCATCGTAATTGAGGCAGCGAATGTAAGTTGATTCAACAAAAAACAAAGTGATTCAATATTTTTTGTGGGAGGAACGGGATGGAGTGGACAAATACAGTGCATATTCGAACCTGATCTATAGGTATCTGGTAGATATTATGAGAATATGTAAAGTATGGACCAAATCGGTCACTCCCATCAAGAGTTATCGTGCCCACAATTTTTCCGAATATTTTTGAACTTTTGTGGGGTAGGTACCTGAAGGAGTGGAACGATATGGCTTATCTACGAACTTAAACTAAGTTTGAAACAAAATTACGAAGGCCAAATTTTGGCCGGAACCGGCATTTCCGTTCGAGAATTATCTTGTTTTTCAACTTTCGGGTTTGTTTTTCAACTTTCAGGCTATTTTTTCAGGAAGTATGGACTTGCCCCTGAGGAAACTTGTACCTTCGTATAGGGGACAGTGAATACAAGATGTTACAACAAAAACCAAGGCGATTCGAGAGCAGGTCCTAAACTGAACTTTTCCGAAATTTTGTGTGGGAGGTACTCGAAGGAGTTTACCGATTGAGTCCATATTGGAACCTCATCTAAGTCTGGTAGAAATTTCATAATGTGCAAAGTATGGACCAAATCCGTTACTCCCTTCAAGAGTTATCGTACGCACAAATTTTCCGAACATTTTCGAACTTCTGTGGGGGAGGTACCGGAAGGAGTGGACCGATATAATCCATCTTTGAACTTGAACTAAGTTTGGACAAAATATTACGAAATCCAAATTTTGGACCGAATCGTCAGATCCGTTCGAGAGTTATCTTGCGCTCCAACCACTACACACGGTGTCATAGGGTTTTTTGTAACTTTCAGGCTATTTTCTCTGGAAGTATGGACTTGCTCCTAATGAAACTTACAGCGTCGTATAGAGGACAGCGAATACAACTTGCGTAAACAAAAATCAAAGCGATTCGAGACCAGGTCCTAAACTGAACTTTTCCGAAATTTTGTGTGGGAGGTACCCGAAGGAGTGGACCGATTGAGTCCATATTGGAACCTAATCAAAGTTTGGTATAAATTACACGATGTGCAAAGTATGGACCAATTCGGTTATTCCCTACAAGAGTTATCGTGCGCACAAGTTTTGCGACAATTTTTGAACATTTGTGGGGGAGGTACATGAAATAGTGGACCTATATGGCCCATCTTCGAACTTAAATCGAATCTGGACAAAATATTTCGATACCCAAAATTTGAACCGAATCGATTGATCCGTTCGAGAGTTATCGTGCGCACCAGCCAGACCGGCAGACAGACAGACGGACGGACATTGCTAGATCTACTCAAAATTGTCTGAAACGGACATCGTACAAACATACTTGGGGTCTAAAACCATTATTTCGATGAGGCACATTTTTGCTCGTTTACCTCTTTAGCCTAAAGGCTGAGGGTATAATGACGCAGTTATAAACAAGGCAATTTCCGGAACATCAATGGCCCATATCTCAGGAAGTATGGATTCCCCCCCGAAGAACTTTATATTTTTGTAATTAGGACGAGAAGATCTACCTGTGGTAAACATTTCACGTTTTTCCGCCTGCTAGTAGAATATTCAATTTGTTCCATGGCATGCCATGATTTGTTCCGAGCATTGAGTCCACTATTAGAAAATAAACAATTTAATTACAGGTTCATTATATAAATTTTGAAATATCAACCGTGTATGAAAAGCCTTCATGTTTTTTTTTTTTTTTTTTTTTTTGTGTTCCATCCATTAAAAGACAAGCTCACAAACAATACAAACGGGTATTCTAGTCAGGAGTGATGAGATTTTATTTGTCCCCTATCTAAGAAACAGCTGATATTATGAAAGGATGACGAAATAAAACAAAATTACACGATCCAAACGCATCCGTAACCGAAGAACACCGTTTGAATTAGGATGGAGGCTCGTGCTGTTCGTGTGTGTAGATTGGTTGTGATGAGAAATCGAGGCGCGGATACATTCAAAAATAGGTAGATCGGAGAATATTCAGAAACGAATCATTATTAATGTAAGATAAAATTTATAAAATGATCTATTTTTTTAATGTAATAAAAATAAAAATTTGACACACGACAACAAAATAAAATTGTCTTTAGTAGGGTCGTTAACGACAAATAGCAAGACAGTGTCTGTAAAGCTGTCGTCAACGAAATAACGGGTTTTTTGTCGTCGAAGTCGCCGTCGACGACAGCTTCGCTTACCTTGTCGCCCAAGTTGTCGTGCATGAATACTGGGACACTTGTGTGAAAAATTCGTCAACGATCCCAAAGGGCAGTCTGCAAGGAGTCGTGAACGAATTGGAAATGTCGTGTACGATTCATCAATGTTGTCTTACACTTTCTATTGGGTGATAACAATTTAATGTAGATATCGTATGTATTTGTATTCCTTTCTAGTATTATTTGCCAATGGTTCAAATGGTATCGACACTGAGAAGAGAGAAATAAACAAATGCTTCTTCTTCCCCTGGTTGTGTCTGAGAGAAATAAACAAATGCTTCTTCTTCCCCTGGTTGTGTCTGAGAGAAATAAACAAATGCTTCTTCTTCCCCTGGTTGTGTCTGAGAGAAATAAACAAATGCTTCTTCTTCCCCTGGTTGTGTCTGAGAGAAATAAACAAATGCTTCTTCTTCCCCTGGTTGTGTCTGAGAGAAATAAACAAATGCTTCTTCTTCCCCTGGTTGATTATCAGATGGCACAATTACCAAGGTCGATGCATCAGCCAACAACTACAACAAAAACCAGTTCAGGGGGCTGGATTCTTGTTCTATGAAAATTTGGAATGAAAAATATTTCCTTTATATTTTTTTCATTTGACAGTTTTCTCCTTTATAAAAGTTTTCATTTCACATTTTCATACAAACAGAATTGAGCCCCAGTACTGTGAAATGTCAAAAATGTTTTCCAAAAATAAAGCAATTCACACAATTTTTGCAACAAAATTTTGTTAGGCATGTATTAATAAAAGCATTATTACGAAAATCCATCAAAAATGCACATTTTTTTCTTTTAAATTTTCGTTTTTTAATTTTGTGTGTTTCAATTACAACAATTTTTTTTGACAACTTGCAGTACATCTGCTGGGCTGATGCTGGTACCTGTATGATTGTGCCATGGCCTTGGTGTAGGGCAAGAGTTTTTTGTTGTTTTTGTTTCGCGATGCAAATGGGATAATTGTATATGCGTATTTATCGAACAGCACGAGCCTCCAATACAAATATCTTGTTCCATGTGTTCTGCCCATCTTTGTTATATTTTTTTTGGTAGGTATTTTCCCGACTTGACAGTTGTTCAAATGCATTGCTCAACGTGCGAACACCAGAAATACATACATACATACATATGTATATTTACAATTTCAAAATGAAAAATTTGAAAAACAAAATACTTTCAGTCAATGGAGGTGGTATTTAAAAAAAAATGTTATCTTTATATATGCTTGAAAAATCTTAGCGCATACTAAGGTAAATTTTTCACAATGCCGGCAAAAAACAACTTCACTTGTTTTTGGATGGAATATTTCATGTTTAAAACAAAAATCACACAAGAGGTTTTTCTCCTTAATGCTAAGTTTACATTTACGAAATCCACTCGATTTCAACTGTCAATTCCATAGCTCAAACGTCAAATGAAATCTCATCTGGATTTCATTTGAAGTTTAACCTATGGATTTGACAGTTGAAATCGAGTGGATTTCGTAAATGTAAACAAAGCATAATTCTGATAAGATGTTGTACCTTTTTTTTTATTTCACACTTCAATATATTTTGGCAACAACGAACCACTTAACTCTTGAAAAGATCTTAAAGGACTGTATTGTGTTTGATGCTTCACTTTGAGTGTGCGTGTGTGTGTGTGTGTGTTCTTCTTTTGTCTTCTACATCGATCACGAATCATTCACAGTGGATGAATAACAGTGTTGCCATTTGGGAATGTTTTATTCTCTGCACTGCAAGATGAGTAAGTAAGTAAAGTAAGTAATAGCTGTGTTCCAGAACTAAAAAGTTTTTACAATTTTTACGACTTTTACACATTTTACTCCAAAAATCGTTCCCGTACCCAAAAAAGTTGTAAAATGTTCACTTCTCTTTAAACAAAAATGGCGCTGAATGACGCTCTCTTTAAAAACTTTTTACACGACAAATTTGGGCGAGTAAAAAAATAGTAAGTCTGTGTTTAGACACACAAATTTCTCGGGAAAGTAAATTGAGTTTTTTGGGAGAGAGCAGATAGGAAAGAGCTCCTCAATACTCTTTCCTACCCCCTATTACCTAAAAACTGAATTTACTTTCCCGAGAAATTTGTGTGTCTAAACACGGAGTAACATGGTTGCCGGCGTCTGATTGGCTGATACGCCGACTTTGACATTTGTTCCAGTTTTTTTGACGTATTTTCCATTTTTCCGTTCCCGAACTATTTCAAAAAACTTGTGTGCGACAACAAATTTTTTGCAGTCCTCTCTTTTACGAGTTTTACTATCAAAAAGTACGGGAACGAAGCTAATGTTTTATTTGAGTCTTCTTCTTTTCTATAATAATGATTACACAGCGAATGGTTATCATGGTATACTTAGAACTATTATCGTCTTGTTCTAACTTAACGTGTACTTATATGAATACGCTACTTTGCGTGTATGTAAAAGAGTATGTTAAGATAATAACAAATTATGAGATATTGAAATAGGCTTGCTCACGGCCTCAACTGTTGCGAACAGGGCGAGAATGTCTGTACATAATAAATAACGAAATAAAAACAAACATAAAAACTAAATAACAAAGAGGGTTCTGTAAACGTTTTGACTAACAGAGATCATGTCAGAAATAAACATCGTATTTCTAAAGGTAAATTAGTAAATATCACAGTAAGGAATACAATTGCAATTAAATCGAACGCTCAGGTACATTGAGAGAACTTTTTTTTAAATAGTATTGGTAAGTATGTATAATAATACTTGCATTATTGATGTATAAATATTTACATATATTTTATGGTTTTAGCCTAGCCCCTGTGGCTGCCAGGTGTTGTTTTGCTGTAAAATGGTGGTAGTGTATAATCGTTTGAATCGATGTCAGGTGGTTCGTTTAAGATGCCGACTGGAGATAGGTAGCGTGAACCTGCCCAAGATATATGTTTCTCCAAATTGTAGATATCGCACATTAGCGAGTTTTCATGAGTTTCGAGTTTTTCCACGAACCTCTTCTGGTGGTTTTGAACATACTTACAGAAAGGTACAACGCGGGCTGTGTCGTATATGTAAGTGTTGCTATATTTCTTCTCCTGGTTAATGTAATGCTTATTAACACATTTCCTCAAGATCTTTCTTTCTAGAATTTCCAACTCTTTGGCCACTATTGGAGAAATAGAGAACCAGATCGGAAATCCGTACACTAAGATGGACCTGATTGCAACTTTGTAGAGGAGCAGCTTCGTGTTTTGCGGTAGGTATTTGCTGTTCAACATATATGAAAACTTTGCTAATATACCCTTTGTCTTTTGCATTACTGAACGTGCATGAGAGTTGAACTTCATCATGTTTGTGAACTGAATACCCAAGTATTTTATGGACGTTTTGAAAGGAATCTCAACTCCGTCTAGAGACAACTGCAGCAATTTACTCTCTGGGACCACGTACCTGGGGCATTTCCCAGAGGCATTCCGTATGCACATTGCCACTGACTTTCCGGCATTGATTTTTATACCCCATTTTTGGTAATATTCATGAATAATGTTGAGATGTGTTTGTGCACTTTGCAATGCATTTATTGGCGACATGTTGTGGGCATATATTAAGCAGTCATCAGCATATAATATTGCTTGAGAATCCTGACTGATGTGAGGGAAATCGTATAGGAAAATATTGAAAAGATATGGCGCCAATATACTTCCTTGTGGTACGCCACTTTGTACCATGCCCGTTGGGGATAATGTTTTGTTAATGTCAACCAAAAACGTTCGTGATTCGAAGAAACTGTTCATCAATTTGACCAGATATGGATCTATACCAATTTGGATTAATTTATAGAGGACTCCAACATGACAGACCGAGTCAAAAGCTTTTTGGATATCTAATGATATCGCTACAGTGGAGACTTGGTTCCTCAGGTTCGATGTTATATCACTGTGGAATTTCAGCAAAGCATGTTGGGTGGAGTGGCCAGGTTTGAATCCGAATTGGTAGTTCGTAATTGGGCTTATGCTCAGTTCATTCTCCATCTTTTCCTTTAGAATAGACTCAAATAGTTTCCCGATATTAGACAGAAGCGATATTGGTCGAAAATTTTCCAAACTGTTGTCACCATTTAATTTCTTCTTTATGGGAATAATTTTCGCCAATTTCCACAGAGATGGGAAGTAGCCATTATTAATGCAATTATTGAAAAGACATGCCAGAAGACTTATAGTAGAATCTGGGAACTTTTTTATGAGAAAATTAGAAATATCATCAGGGCCGCTTGATTTTTTCCGATTGACATTCGTTATAATGTTTTTTATCTTTTCAGGAGCAGTGAAATGGAACGTGTCTGTATTATTCAATGATCGGAAGTGATCATTAAAGGAGTAAATGTGAGATGAAGTAACATTGATACAAGATGCTACTCTAGTGTTAAGGTCTTCAACTGGATTCGCTGGTACAGTTTCAGTAAAAATTGAGGAATAAAATTGATGAAAATTATTAGCAATCTCTGCAAGATGAGATGCACGCTCAATTAAATTGACTGCACAACTGTGTAGCACACTTTTTCGGTATCTGGATAAATACTAGCTCTGTTCCTTTACACGCAAGAATCTTCAAGTTTTACCACTTTTTACTCGAAAAGCGTTCCTTAACTTCAGACACCACACAATTCATATGGGAATAGTTTACAACTTTTACTACTTTTGCCGGTTTTACCATTTTCAAAAGTAAAGGAACAGACCAACTGTTTTAGAAATTAATTGTGCATTGTTTGTGATTTTTTAATGCTTCGGAGCGACGAAAAACCAGTCTCGTTTAGGGGAACCACTCGGATTATGCTGAATTTGGAGCAGGTTGAATGTTTGGACTGGATTGGGATCGGTCTGAAAATTTTACAAGTAGAACTTGCTGAGCTGCTTACACCAATATATAATGGCAAGGCAGTCCGTACGTCCCGATATATAGGCTCCGAAGGTTAAAAAAATCCGTTGTTTTGGACTTTAGTTTAAATCGATTTTTTTCATATATAGCCGTCCATCGGCCGTGGATTTAAAACTTTGACATAAATAGAATACTCTACCAGCTGGCGGAAAAAGCTGAAATGTTTACCACAGGTAGATCTTTACGTCCTGATTACAAAAATGTAAAGTTTGTTGGGGGGAAGTCCATACTTCCCGAGATATGGGCCCCTGAAGTTCCGAAAATTCCCTTGTTAATGTAAGAAAACAATTTAAATTAAAAAAAAGTTTGTTTTCGTTCCCTAAATTGGCTCCTGTCCATAGTAGAAAGTCTTAAATCCCCGGCTAAAAGTCGGCTACTTTGAAAAAACTTACAATTTTAAAAAAAATTTCAGATTTTTTCCGTCAGCTGGTAGAGTATTCAATTTGTTACAAAACTTTCTGCTATGTACAGGAACAAGTCTCGGCTAATGCGAACAAAATGTTTAAATCGAAAATTTTTTATGATCGATCGGAATCCAGTCCCAACATTCAACATATGCCCTGAATTTTTTACCATAGGTAGTCCTTGGGAAATTCCTAGGGGAAGTCCAAAATTCCCGAGATATGGGTCTCGATTTCTTTGCTTTTATCACCATTATTACTTAATCTATGCAATATGTGTGATTTGTAATGTCGTTAGGAATATGAAAAGAAAATTGATTTTTCTAATAAAGATTTATAAAATTATTAGGAACAAATTTAATACTCTCCTAGCTACCGGAAAAATCTGATTACAAAAATAAAAAGTTAAAATTTTCAACAAAATTTTATTTAAAATTATCGATCTCAAGGAACTTAATATTTTTATAATAGGGACGAAAAGATCTACGTGTGGAGGTGGGAGAATAATCAATTTATCCCAAATTTTAAAAATTACAAAAAAACAGTGATTTTTACCTATTTAGGACTTTCTCCTATGGACAGGTGCAAAAGGGGTTCTCTTATGGACAGGAGCAAAAATCGGCTACGCGAATAAAAATACTCTCCATAAGCTTAAGAAAATACCCATATTGTCCAAATTCAACTAGTAAAATATCGAGACCCATATCTCGGGAAGTATGGACTTCCGCGGGAAAGTTATAAATCGTTGTGATCAGGGTCCAAAGGAATATCTATGGCAAAAATTACAGCCCGATCCGAGAGGTGGCTATAAACAAGTAAACGGTGTTTATGTAAGATATTTCCGAAATATCAAGAGCCATATCTCGGGAAAGTAATGGACTTCCCCGGGAATGTTATAAGTCGTTATGATCAGGGTCCCAAAGAACTATCTATGAACAAGGTAATGGTGTTAAAATTAAGACATTTCCGAAATATCACGACCCATCTCTCGAAAAGTGTGGACCTCCCCCAGAAATTTATATGTCGTTGTATCGTTGTAATCGGTAAAATAATATGCTTATAAGTTTGGTAGTTAACGATATTTTTCGGTAATTTAGCGACGAAAAAAAAGTAGTCGTAAAGTTCTACCGATAGCAGAGTGTTGTCAACTTTTGAAATTTCCATTCATAATTTTGCGTTTTAATTTAACGATTTTTGTCGGTAACTTAAAAAATGAGTTTGAGAACGGACCCGGTTATCCGGTTACTTGACCCGAAAGACCGGGTTGGACCCGGTATCGTTGGAAAGCTTATGGAAATACCTATCCAACAAGTAGTCATACGATATTTCTGGTAGAGCTGGCAAACAATCGATGGCACTATCGATAATATCGATACTTTATTTTGAATGTCACTATCGATTGATAGTTTTTTCAATCGATATTATCGGACAAAACTGAATTGGCTAAATTTCCAATGTATTTTTGGGTATTTATCATTCCGCCATGGTATTTATTTAGAATTCATGGAGTATCCATGATGCATGGTACAAATACACAGGTAGCCGCATCGGCAATTGTTGGCAACATAAGATGTCAAAATTTGACATCAATTCAATGCAATTGACACATTATGTTACCATCAGCTGGCATGATAATGCTACCTGTATTATTGTACCATGCCATGATGTAAGCCAAAAATTTAGTTTTCAATTGTTTTCTAATAGTACGTTTACATATAACCGGAGTGAATAAACCCACTGGGTTTAAAATTTTCATAAAGAAGGTTAACCCGGTGAAAACCTATGATATAAACATGCTATAAGACAACATCAGAATGCATATCAGTAGCTTTGTTCCAGAACAAAAAAGTTTTTACAATTTTTACGACTTTAACACATTTTACCCGAAAACCCGTTCCCGTACACAAAAAAGTTGTAAAATGTTCTCTTTAAACAAAAAGTAAAAAATAGTAACATGGATGCCGGCGTCTGATTGACTGGTACGCCGACTTTGACATTTGTTCCAGCTTTTTTGACGATTTTTCATTTTTGCGTTCCCGAACTTTTTGAAAAAAATTTGTGTGACAACAATTTTTCTGTCCTTCCCTCTTTTACAAGTTTTACTATTAAAAATTACGGGAACAAAGCTAGTGTATTTTTATATCCAGATTTTTTTAAGGTAGTAGAGCAGACGAAGAATGGGTAATTTTTTACTACGATAAAATTTTTATTTTTATTATTTTTTTTTTTTTTAATTCGTAAAAATAGTAGAAACTAATCGATTCTTGAATTTCTGGAACAGACATACTTTTAGAAAGTGCAAATGTGTCTAAACAGCTAAAAATAGCCTATAGCATGCGGAACCTTTATGTGGGGACTATAACCAAAATCGGAACTTTAAAGTTGACTTTTGCGGTTTTAATGGGTTTTCTTCACCAGTAGTGGGATTCCCTAACGCATTTTTTTTTTTTTTTTGCTTACCGACAAAAATCGGACAAAATAAAATGCTTGCAATTTCGATAATTAACGAAATTTGTCGGTAAGTTAGCAATCAAAATAAATTTGTCGCTAAGTCCTACCGATAGCAACTGTGTTGCCAACTTTTATTCATACTTTTCATTCATTATTTTGCGTTTTAATTTGACCGGTTTTTGTCGGTAATCAAAAAATGCGTTAGAGAATCCCACTACAGGAACCAATACTGGAAATTTAAGATCTACAAATATTTTTGTCTCTTCTTTCCACTGTGTGTTGAAACGAAAGGGCGATAGTATCGATCCTATCGATATTTTGAAATGGAAATATCGAAACTATCAAATGTTGCGGATATCGAAGGTAATTTCTGGACCTAGAGAAGGTAATACAACATACAACACCATTTTGGAAAGTTTAAAGTGAGAGCTATAATCTGGCATACATTAATCGAGCACCCACAATGGGCCCCTTTTTGTCTTTTTGAGGGTTTTATGGAAAAACCCGGTTCCAAAAATCGGTTTTTGGGTTATATCACCTGAAAATAAGCATGGTATGACCACTTGTGGATAGATATTTCCATAAGCTTTCCAATGTAGCAATCGGTTGAGTTGAGGAATAGCCCGGGTTTTTTACCCGTATTTTCGGGTCAAATAACCAGGTCGGTCCCCCAAGAAAATTATACATCCCCGTGATCAGCGCAACAATATACAAAACTAGAGTTGAGCCAAGAATCACACTAATGATGCTCCTTTTGGAAATGATTTAATATATAGCCACTACGTTCTTTAAGGGCACATCCCAGGATTGACTTGAAATTTTTTAATAATTTTGTATTATTTAAAATATAGCCACTACGTTCTTTAAGGACACATCCCCGGATTGACTTGAAATTTTTATCAGTGTTTTTTGACGGGTAAACCCACTTCATGAGGATTTATTTGACGTTTGCGTTATGTAATTGACTTTGAAACCCAAACCCACTGGGTTAGTTAATCCGGTTAATAATTGAAACGAAAAAACGATCCGAAATATAGTTCAATGGAGCTGCCAGATTTTTTATATTTCATACTATGCCATATGGCATAGATTTTTCCCAACGGAAATGTTTCACTTTGTTTGACTCCCAGATCTTCTATTGTAAAAAACCCCTAGATCTTCTATAAGAAGACTTGGAACAACTCTAGTTTAGTAAAAACTTTCCGATTTTTTTGAAATTTTTTCCAGAGGTAGATATTGTTGCGCTGATCACGGAAATGTATAATTTTCTTGGGGGACCGACCCGGTTACCCAGTTATTGGACCCGAAAGTCCGGGTACAAAACCCGGGTTGGACCCGGCTCTACTGAACCGATTGCTACAAAATGGGTATCATTGGAAATACTTATGGAAATACCTATGCAACAAGCGGTCATATGATGGTGTTATTTTCAGGTGGTCAGGTGATATAATCCAAAAACTGATTTTTGGACCCGGATTTTTCCATAAAACCCTCAAAAAGTCGAAAATGGGTCCATTATGGGAGCCCGCTTAATGTGTGTCAGATTATAGCTCGTACTTTAACCTTTCCAAAATGGTGCTGTATGTTGTAATACCTTCTCTGGATCCAGAGATTTCGGTTCAGTAGAGCCGGGTCCAACCCGGGTTTTGTACCCGGACTTTCGAGTCCAATAACCGGGTAACCGGGTCCGTCCCCCAAGAAAATTATACATTTCCGTGATCAGCGCAACAATATCTACCTCTGGTAAAAATTTCAAAAAAAATCGGAGAGTTTTTACTAAACTAGAGTTAAGCCGAAGACCTCCAGATCTTGTATAAGTAGACCTCCAGGTCTTCTATACGAAGACTTCCAGGTCTTCTATAACCCTTTCGGTGATGCTATGCCATATGGCATAACCAGTTTTTGAAGCCCGTTTTAAGGCAAAATACTTAGTCGGAGGTCACACTAGCGCTGTTTCAACATGGCGACTTCGATTTTATAGGCGAGGGGTATGAGGAAGTGAAACCTTTGTACATGGTTTTCTGTGTGCATGATGATGCCTCTTCCCATTTTTCGTAACAAAAACTCGCTAGTGTGACCATTGACTTATGGGCACTCTTTTTTTAATAATTTTGTATTTTTCCCTGAAGTTTTATCTAAAAATAATTCGACAAAAATTTTTGATTGGTGGACCCTATACATTGTTATGTCTCAAAGAGCAAGCGCTCCTCGTTCGATTTAAAATTTGCATGAAAATACCATCTTATAATTTTATGGAACAAATTTCCTTTACCGACCCTTCGCAAAAAAAATACAAAAATGTCCTTTAAATCGCAAGTTTTCTTAAGAAGCCGGCCTTGGGCCGGAGATTTAAGACTTTCTCCTATGGACAGGAGCGAATTTCGGCTACGCGAACAAACTTTTTTTTTAAACCGTAAATTTTTTCCCAAGTAAACAAGGAATTTTTCGGAACTTCGGAGGCCAATATCTCGGTAAGTAGGCATTTCCCCAACAAAAGTAATACATTGTTGGAATCGGCATGAAAAGCACTATCTGTGGAAATTTTTTCATAATTTTCTGCGTTGGGTCGGTAAAGGAAAGATATGCCAATTTTATATATTTTATTAACAAAAATATTTTTTTTAACTTTCTGTATTTAATTTAGTAGATAATCATTGCCTTAAATGTAACCGGCGTATTGTATTAATTTTTCGCAGACAATAAATTACACTTGATTTCTATAAAAACATATTGGTGGCAACTCGGTGATCGTGGTGCTTCTTCTTTTTCTTGCTCTCCTTTTGTGATGGCATTTTTTATTTGTTTTCACACTGCACTAATTACAAGTTTACAAGTTACTGTTTTTAATTCATTTTCAATCAAATCAAAGAAACTATTTTCAACCGATAAAATTCACTTATTTAATGCAAAAAAAAAAAAAATATTGCAAAAAAGAATGTGAACAAGTAATCACTTGACGAAAACAAAACAACACATAAATAAAGTAATCGTTTCCCGACGGTAGCCGGTAAATGGACACATTAAAAAAGTAAGTAGTTTGTAAACACTAAAAATCACAGACAATTTTTCATTGTTGCTTTTTTATTTATGTTTTAACACGTTTTTTAACAACTAATACAAATCATTTGTGTTTATTATTATCATTATTATTATTAGTAATTCCTATTATTAGTAACTTACCTGATTTTAAATGTATTATGGATGGTCTACTTGGCTTTACTTGTTTTTGTCAAATTAGATTTGTTACACCTGTTATTGTTGTTGGTGTTTCTGTTTGAAGCTAAAATATGATGACGTTTACACCTAATAAAACTTGTATTTATGTAAATATTTATTTGTAGTTGTTGTAGTATTATTTATTAGTAAAACAACAATAACATCTCTTATCAAAGGACGTCATGCATTGTAATTATTTATTTATATTTTGTTGTGGGAATTTCATTCTCACACTACATCAATTTCAATTGGAATTTTCTTATTGCTTTTTTACTCTATTTTTCACTTCTTGTATTTTTTTATTTCACATTCGCGCACACACACTCAAAGACATTCAAATTCTTCTTTACAACACAGATCTGTATACATACACACGCGTTTCACAAAAAATTCACAATTTTGCTTTGTTAATATTTTTGCTTTTTTGCACCTTCTTCTCTTTTCTTTTCCTTACGAGAACTTTGCAAAATTATACTAAATTTTATTTTTCTCCTATTTTATTTTTGTGGGGGCAAACAAGCCGAGGGTACGGCAAAGGGACGCACTGCATAAGAAAAAAAGTGATTGCTTTTACATTTTTATTCGCTTAACATAACTTCGTTAAATCTTCGGTTCTGATTATTTTTTGTGGAGGTGTATTATAAAAAAAAACCAAACAAAGAATTGAGTAGAAAATTAATATTACTATTGAATTCACTCTTTCACTTTGATATACGATGTCAAACAACGCGAAGCGGACGGCGAACGACGGCGTCACAACGAACAATTTGATCCAACGAATTCAACTCAACTGAAACTCAACAAGAAAAAAAACACAAATTATTTTCTCAGGCACGTAAAGGGGAGTACACACTAACAGTCAAAACTGACAGTCAACGTACTTTTAGGACAATTTTCCGGCAAATAACAACTTTTATTTAGCTAAAAACGTTTGAAATACAATATTTACGGTATTATTTAGAGATTACAAAAGAAATTTTTCAGTTAGGCTTTGATATTCACGAAATAGACCTCGATGACTGTCAGTTTTGCTTGTCAATGTGTACTATACTTTAAAATCATAAACAAGTGACCAATTTCTCATGTTTCTATCGTTAGTTGGATAATCTCAAAGTCGAAGGAAACAGCGACGGCGTTCGTAACACTTGTGATATTCAATAGACTTCTGACAGACTATGAAAATTTTCATTTCATTTATTAGTCCCAATTTACATTAGGCGAGTTTACTTGCGGCAATTGTCAGTTTGTAGGTGAGAGAGGGTGCTGAGAAGCAAAGGGTTACCATATGCCTCACCTCCCTCTCCAACAAAATGACAATTGCCGCAAGTAAACTCGCCCAATGTAAATTGGGACTAATTTCAGATTACAGAACCAAAGATGTAAAGGTAAACAAGTAAGAAAAGCGTTAAGTTCGGTCGGGCCGAACTTTTTATACCCTCCACCACAAATTTCAGCCATTTCGGTGGATTAATGTGGCCACAACCTTCAAAATACCGAAATTCGGAAGGTACCGTTCTATGGGGCTATATGATGGCGTGGACCTATACCTACAAACTTCTGGGGGAAAGTTTTATACGCCTAAAGAAGACTAAATACCAAATTTCAGCAATCTCGGTGTGATAATGAGGCTAAAACGTTCAAAATATCGAAAATCGGGAGATATTGTATTATGAGGGCTATATCAACACGTGGACCTATATAAACATGTTATGGTAGAAATGTTTCTTAGCCTCTGGAAACACAAAATACAAAGTTACAACCGATTCTTTGGTCAAATGGGTCTAATACATTCAAAATATATTAAAATGATGCGTACTTTATAAGTGGCCTTATGTGGGGGCTATACCAAAACGTGGACCTATATAACCCAACTTTGGTAGGAATGTTTTCTGGCCTCTGAAGATACAAAATACCAAATTACAACCAATTCTGTGGTCAAATGGGTCTAATACATTCAAAATATATTTAAATGACGCGTACTTTATATGGGGGCTATACCAAAACGTGGACCTATATAACCCAACTTTGGTAGGAATATTTTTTGGCCTCTGGAGACACAAAGTACCAAATTACAACCAATTCGGTGACAAAATGGGCCAAATATCTTAAAAATTCCTTAAAACGACGACGCGTCACGCGTCATTTTGTATGGGGGCTATACGAAAGCGTGGACCTACATAGCCCGCTTTCAATACCAAAAGTCCTACGTAAATATAACATATTTTCCCAAAATTTCATCAACCTACGTCAATCCGTTCGGACGCTAGAGTGATTTCCACAGACGGACGGACATGGCTATATCGATGTAGAATTGCACGCTGATCAAGAATATATATACTTTGTGGGGTCTACAATGATTATTTCGAGTAGTTACAAGCGTAGTGACAAACTTAATATACCCCCATCCTATGGTGGAGGGTATAAAAACACAATGACTTTTGTTGCTTGCTTCACGCTCAATTTCATGTAAATGAATAAAGGCCAGGTACTACCTAATTTAAATGCGATTTTGGATTTCTTTATTCTTTTACATAAATTCAGGCTTGGGTAAGCATGCATTTCTCATTGTGTTCTTTTTTATGTTTCATTTAATAAAAAACAAGCGAATGTCGTCAAATTTGAGTTTGTCAATATTCCAATGAATAACAGTTTTCGTTTAACAGAATGCTGTTATGATATCGTAACAACAGAGGTTAACTCCACCTACAGTTAATTTTTCACAATTGACTTTTCCCATCTTAGAATATATCAGGTATGTATGTCGAAAGTCACACTAGAGTGTTTCATTGAAACAATTTCATGAAAACAAGGGTTCCTAGGTCGAGTTTCACAGTAGAGTGATATCATAAAGTTGCTGTAGTGGGAAACTCGATCTATAAATACCTAAAAGTTTCAATGAAACCACTCTAGTGTGACCTTCGACTATGTAATCATGGTAGAATGATAAAAGGTAACCCCGTGCTAAAGGTAGAAACACAATGAAATACGCCGCTTACGCTCAGTTTCATGTAAAATACTAAAGGCAAAGTACTACCAAATTCAAATTAATTAGACAGCATTTGAATTAGTTAGTACTTGGCTTTTAATCTTTGACATGAAATTGAGCGTGAAAAAAGCGGCGTATTTCATTCTGTTCACACCTTAAAGGCATGCGTACATAAGCTGCCTTGCCTGCTTACCTTGCTTACTTCTAATAAAAGAATAAAAAAGAAAAGGGCAACCCAGTTCGAAATTTGCTCGGTCTTCTTTATTCTTTTATTTTTATTATGTCAGAAATGAAGCAGGAAAGCAAGGCAATCAAGCAAGACTGCTTATGTACGCAGGCCTTAACAGCTGATTAAAATTTTTTTCAAAATATTTATTTTGAAGTACACTAGCGGTCATCTGAATAGGTTTGATTTTTTTCTTTTTATATGTTAAGGTATCTTTGGATGTGTTCGTATTGCAGATCCATACTATTTACTTTTTGAGAGTCCTATACTATGCCAACATTCCCAAGAAAAAACTTGACGGTGTTGCCATATTTTCGGAAAATATCCCAATTATAATAAAATATGTACAAAAAAGTGTCCAATTTTTGCGATCATCAGAATAGGTTTGAATCAAATAAAATTGAAGAATTGTACTACCCATGCAAATATTGCCCAGTTTTTTGGTTTAGTTTAGTAAAATGGAGCATTCTGATAAATCTTACAACAAAGTTGACCCGCTTTATTAGGAACGTGGGTTCAATTCTCAACATGGAAAAGTTACCAAGAACTTTCAGGTAAAATCAAAGCTCTGTTCCAGAACTAAAAAGTTTTTACAATTTTTACCACTTTTACACATTTTGCGTTCCCGTACACAAAATTTATATGAAAATTGTTTACAACTTTTACGACTTTTACCACTTTATAGAGTACGGGAACAGGCCACAAGAAATATTCAAACAAAAACGTTTTATAAACTTGCTTTAAATGATTTTTTTGATTTTGTTAGATCTCTTCTGAGCTTCGAAAATTGTCTGAAAGCAAATACGAAGTGTAGCCATATTATTATGATCAATAAATTAGAAAGGTCATTGAAAATAGTTGGTATTTTAGTTCATGTTTCATTTTTTTAGTATCCTTGCAGTACAAATTTAAGTATTATCATGCTCACAAATTCACCATAGTTGACCACATGTATCATAAATGTTCGAAAATTGGTCTGGCGATATCATGCCCCTTTGACTTAAATTTGATTTATAATTTTCTATTTTATTGTCGTCGAAGAAACATTCTTCCAGACCAATTTTCGAACATTTATGATACATGTGGTCAACTATGGTGAATTTGTGAGTATGATAATACTTAAATTTGTACTGCAAGGATAGTAAAAAAATGAAACATGAACTAAAATACCAACTATTTTCAATGACCTTTCTAATTTATCGATCATAATAATATGGCTACACTTCGTATTTGCTTTCAGACAATTTTCGAAGCTCAGAAGAGATCTAACAAAATCAAAAAAATCATTTAAAGCAAGTTTATAAAACGTTTTTGTTTGAATATTTCTTGATTTTACCTGAAAGTTATTGGTAACTTTTCCCTTTTGAGAATTGAACCCACGTTCCTAATAAAGCGGGTCAACTTTGTTGTAAGATTTATCAGAATGTTCCATTTTACTAAACTAAACCAAAAAACTGGGCAATATTTGCATGGGTAGTACAATTTTTCAATTTTATTTGATTCAAACCTATTCTGATGATCGCAAAAATTGGACACTTTTTTGTACATATTTTATTATAATTGGGATATTTTCCGAAAATATGGCAACACCGTCAAGTTTTTTCTTGGGAATGTTGGCATTAGAGCTGGCAAAAAATCGATGTCACTATCGATAATATCGATTGTTATTTAAAAATTCAATATCGATAGATAGTTTTACCTATCGATATTATCGGAATAAATACCTCTAACCTGAAATTCATTGAAATAAATATAAATTTCGCTACTTTTCGGTTATGTGTGTTTGAGAAAGTAAAGCTGTAAACAGATACAACGTTTGGGTAAAGTTTTGTGTCGTTTTGGCCGTTTTTACACTGTTGGGCATGATGCCGAAAAATTCAAATTCATTTGAAATATATGCCGGCAAACAGATAAACGCTGGACTTTGGTATCGTCGTCGCCCTGTTGTTGTTGTTTTTTTCTCGACGCCCAACGCAAAACTTTAATCAAACGTTGTATCTGTTTTCAGCTTAAGCCCGTAGTCACACGTACACATTTTTCGGTAGAGTAAAATGTATTTTTTTTTTATTTTTTATAAAATAAAAGCAATTTTTTATTCTCCCTCACATTTCGGAGAACTACTTGTGCAAAATTTCAAGAAAATCACATGACGTTTCCGCCATTTTCATTTCCAAATTAATGGTGATGACAACTTAACGATAATATCGATAGCAATCGATATTTTAAAACATTATATCGAAAATATCTAATGTTGGGTATATCGATGGTTTGCCAGCTCTAAGTTGGCATAGTATAGGACTCTCAAAAACTAAATAGTATGGATCTGTAATACGAACACATCAGAAGATACCTTAACATATAAAAAGAAAAAAATTCAAACCTATTCAGATGACCGCTAGTGTACGTTCATTGTCAAATTGAATTTGACACGCAATGCTTATGTATTTATGTGTATACATGCAAATGTATTTATACAAAAATGTCAATTTTACTTAAACATTTTAACAATGTTTTTGAATGCCCCTTCTTCCTGGTTCTCAAAAAGCGAAAGAAACAAATAATTGGTCTGTTCTTTTACTTTTAAAAATGGTAACAGTGGCAGAAAATGGTAAAAGTGGTAAACTGCTCTCATGTAAATTGTATGCTATTAAAAGTAAGGGAACACTTTACAGGTTAAAATTTGTAAAAAATGGTAACCTCAGGTACGTAAAGGAACAGAGCAAATATATCACTAAATGACTGGCAATTATGCAGATTACCCTCCGCGATGTTGGTGGAGCTGTAAACATTAGTCGAGGCATGAAGGAATCGCTCATTACTGATGGTCGTTTTATATTGCAAGCCTATAAACTTTCTGTAAAACGTCAAACTGTTTTGCTACAAGAAGCTTATAACTGTCTTTTGTCGCGAAACATTAATCCGTGTAGATTCCCACCTTAAATTGGATAAATGGTGCGGATTGTGTAAAATCAATAAAGAGAAGTTCCGTACGGTTTGCGGCTGTTTGCATACGCGGATGCAGTTGAATCAGTACAAGTGTACGGTACATTTGCCGTAGGAGTACATCTTTTCCTATGAATTCACTTATGAATTTTACAAGAGAGCGCGCAGCTAGGATGCACTTCATTTTGCTTTCACAGCACACAGCTAGGATGCACTCCATTTTCGATCCAAATCACAGCTTTTGATGTAGTGTTTTGGATTGAATTTAAAGGCACTCTTCGGACTGCATTTTTAATCAGTCCAAAGATGCAATTAAAATGCAAGACATTGCGAAATATCCCAAAATAAATAAAATGCATTTATTATTTGCGTTAAACAAGAACACAAAGAAATTTATATATGCTCTTAACACAAATTAAAAAAAGTTTTCTTTAAATTCAATCACATTTGAGCTTACTTCCTCCGTTCTCGATTTAATACAAGCGCATCTGATTTTCTTTCATCATCCTAAAGTTGTTTTATGTTGCCTTCTCATCACTAGTTCAGTAGTGCGATTCTCTAACTCATTTTTTGAGTTAACGACAATTGTCGGTAAAATTAAAATGCTTATAATTTCGGTAATTACCGATATTTTTCGATAAGTTAGCGACGAATAAAAAGCAATCGGAAAGTTCTACCGATAGCAAGAGTGTTGTCAACTTTTATTTGAACTATTCATTCATAATTTTGCGTTTTAATTTTACCGATTTTTGTCGGTAACTCAAAAAATGTGTTAGAGAATCGCACTACAGCTTTCGACATGGACTCCAACTCCACTCCATTAAAAATTTCCGTCTCGTGAATTACCGCAAAAACGTTCGCAACTTAAGTTCCCAGCAAAAATTTTGCCTCCAAAGAGGCAGTTAAATGATATGTACAAGTGATCTGGAAGTGCATCAAATTATGCATTTTCACTCATGATTTTTACAAGAGCGTGACTACTGAAAGAGGCACTCCATTGCACTGCATTTTAACTGACCCTTTGGCATTGCATTCTAACTAACCCTTTTGGGTAGAATTGGAGGCAGTCCAAAGCACGTGTTTTGATACTGGCATTCTGCGGAAATTGTGCAAGCCATTACAAAATATCCCAGAACAAATAAAATGCACTTATTATTTGTGTAAAACAAAAATGTTAAGAACTTTATTACATTAACACAAATTATGAAAATTCTCCATTGAATTCTATCGCAAACATGCGTGTTTCCTCCGCTCTCCGTTTAAACCAAGCTGAACTGTTTTTGCTTCATCTGCTAAATGGGTTGTCTTCCCATCACCAGATAAGATTTCGACATGTACTCCAACAGCACTCCATTCGAAAATTTTCTTCTCGTGAGTTACCGGAAAAATTTTCACAAATTAAATATTATTTAGTTTGTATTAACAAATGTTTGGAAATGTTAACACGCTTATATCTTTTTGGAAAATGTATGCCGCTGCCTGTAGAGATGTACAAACTGATTTATGTACATGTAGGGATCTCTAACAACTGCTAATAAAATGTAGCGAACGGAGTGCCTTTTTCACGACTCCGTTTGGACTGCATCCGGATGCTGTTTAATTGTGAGGAATTGGAGAGCCTTTTTCACGACTCGGCTGAACTGCATCCGGATGTTGTTAATATGTGACAAGTGGATGTGATTCTTTGGATTGCATCCAAATGCGGTTAAAATCAGAGGACTGGAGTGCCTTTTCACGACTCCGTTTGAACTGCATCAAAACATGCCGTGACAGAACTAGTCCACATTGCACTACTTCCAATTTATTTTGCTGAGTTGTTATTTCTTTATTTTATAACAAATTCTTCGAAATGTATACACTCTTGTTTATCTTTTGAAAAAATGTGTAGGGATCAACCAACTGTTTTTTTCTGTAGGGATCTCTACAGCAACTGCTTATAAAATGTATCGAACGGAGAGCATTTTTTATAACTCTGTTGGACTACATCGAAAGATGTTGTGAAATCATAACTGCAATTGCACAACTTCCAAAAATTTTTGCTGGGAAAATTCATAAGTGAATTCATAGGAAAAGATGTACTCCAACGGAAAATGTACTGTACACTTGTAGTGATTCAACTGCATTCGCGGATGCAAACTTTTTGCTGGAAATTTAATGGAAACTTTTTTTTAATTTGTGTTTATATAATAAAGTTCTTTGTATTCTTGTTTTACACAAATAATAAATGCATTTTATTTATTCTGCGATATTTCGAAATGGCTTTCATTTTTACGCATCTTTACCCAGCAAAAAGTTTGCATCCACGGAAGCAGTTAAATCACTGGTGCAAGTGTCACGAAGTGCTTCTTTTTCTATGAATTCCTCAGTGAATTTTACAAGGGAGCGCGCAGAAAGGAAGCACTCCATTTTGCTTCCGCAGCACGCAGTTAGGAAGCACTCCATTTTGCTTCCGCAGCACGCAGCTAGGAAGCACTCCATTTTTACAATTTTTACCACTTTTACGAGTTTTGCGTTCCCGTACACAAAATTTGTATGAAAATCGTTTACGACTTTTACCACTTTGTAAAGTACGGGAACAGGCCATTAATAAGACATTTTAATTTTATTCTTATAGGCCGTTTATATATAACAAGGTTAACCCAATGGGTCTGGGTTTCAAATGTCATTTCCATTGTATATACTTCAAACAAATCCTCATAAAGAAGGTTAACCCTGCAAAAAACTATAATATAAACGCCGTATTACTTTAATTTCATTTGTTGAATGAAAATTGAATTTTTTATCGTTTATACATAAAAGTGCTTGTTGGATGTAATCCAAATGTGAGGAAAAGGATTGCCTTTTTCATTAGTCCACTGGAAGCGCATCCATGCATGTAATGAAATCCTCACTCCAACTTGCACCACTTCCATTTTTTTTTTGCTGGGTAGAGTGACTAAAAATGCAATCCGAAGAGTGCCTTTAAATTCAATCCAAAACACCCCAGCAAAATAAATTGGAAGTAATGCAATGTGGACCAGTTCTTTCACGGCATGTTTTGATGCAGTTCAAACGGAGTCGTGAAAAAGGCACTCCATTCCTCACATTTTAACCGCATTTGTATGCAATCCAAAGAATCACATCCACTTGTCACATTTTAACAACATCCGGATGCAGTTCAACGGAGTCGTGAAAAAGGCACTCCACTCCGTTCGCTACATTTTATTAGCAGTTGTTAGAGATCCCTACAAGCACATAAATCAGTTTGTACATCTCTACAGACAACGGCATACATTTTCCAAAAAGAGATAAGCGTTTTAGCGTTCCCAAAAATGTGTTAATATAAAATAAAAAAAATATTTACTTTGCGAACATTTTTTTCGGTAGCTGTTGGAGTACATTTCGAAATCTTAACTTGTAATGGGAAGACAATATCAAACCCATTTAGCAGATGAAGCAAGAACAGTTCAACTTGGATTAAATGGAGAGCGGAGGAAACACGCATGGTTGCGATTAAATTCAATGGAGAATTTTCATAATTCGTGTTAATGTAATAAAGTTCTTAATATATTTTTTTACACAAATAATAAATGCATTTTATTTGTTCTGGGATATTTTGTAATGGCTTGCACACATTCCGCAGAATGTATAAAAACACGCCTTTGGACTGCATCCTATACAACCCCCAAAAGGTTAGTTAAAATGCAATGCCAAAGGGTCAGTTAAAATGCAGTGCAATGGAGTGCATCTTTCAGTAGTCACGCTCTTGTAAAAATCATGAGTGAAAATTCATAATTTGACGCTCTTCCAAATCACTTGTACATGTGATTTAACTGCATCTTTGGAAGCAAACTTTTTGCTGGGACTACATCAAAAGCTGTGATTTAGATCGAAATGGAGTGCATCCTAGCTGTGTGCTGTGGAAGCAAAATGAAGTGAATCCTAGCTGCGCGCTCCATTGTAAAATTCATAAGTAAAGTCATAGAAAAAGATGTACTCCAACGGCACTTGTACTGTACACTTGTAGTGATTCAACTGCATCCGCGGATGCAAACTTTTTGATGGGCTTCTTTATGAGGATCATGGCGGAATAAGAAGGTGTTACATCGATAACAATAATCGGGCCATTTACGACACCAAACGCCAAAAGAACGCATTACTGTGAATTGCTTGTTTACCTTTTGTACATGGTAGAATAAGAAAAGGTAGCAGCAATGCACAGCTGACTGAACTGGGTTGTAACGTTAGTGTCAAATTTCATATGACATTTTATACATTTATTTCTATTTCGATGTACATTAGGGACATATATTTTTTGAGAAAAAAATATATCATTCGGAAAAAACCATTTCCCAGAAAGACTTCTTCATATCAATGATATGTAACCTCCTCCAAGTTTGAACGATAAGCCGCGCAGTAAATCCCCGCTTGAAGAGGCGATACAACGTTTGTTAATATGTGAGATATTTTGTTAAAATTTAAAAAAATAAAGCCCTAATAAACATGTGCTTCTTTGATTTCTAAAACAAAACATTGAAACAGCTTCTCCTTTTTCTATGAATTTCCAGCGACCCCAAACTTTTCTGCAAGAATTCTACGTTCTGCGAGAAATTATGCATTTAGTGGAATGATGTGGAAACATACAAATTGAAAATGTAACGAATTTTCATTCATGTTTTCCAAAATATTCAACCAAATGTGAAAAATTATAAGTTTTTTAAATTCAAATAATTTATAGACATTTCCTTGTTTTGTTTACAAATACAACTCGCAGTAACGTTACAAACAAAAACAAATTCCTTTGTGGTTGTTGTTCGAGTTGTATTTGTTGTAGTATTTACTTTACCTTATATTTGTTCTACCATGGATCGAAATGGAGTGCATCCTAGCTGCGCGCTCCCTTGTAAAATTCATAAGTAAAGTCATAGAAAAAGATGTACTCCAACGGCACTTGTACTGTACATTTGTAGTGATTCAACTGCATCCGCGGTTGCAAACTTTTTGATGGGCTTCTTTATGAGGATCATGGCGGAATAAGAAGGTGTTACATCGATAACAATAATCGGACCATTTACCACACCAAACGCCAAAATAACGCATTACTGTGAATTGCTTGTTTACCTTTTGTATGTAATTTTATTCACAATAATGCAATTTGACAACTAATGTGATAATCGGCTGTTTTTTGCCGTTGTACCTGCATTATTGTACCATGATGAGGATTTATTTGACGTTTATAGTAAGTTTACATTTACGAAATCCATTCGATTTCAACTGTCAATTCCTTTGCTTAAACGTCAAATGAAATCCAGTCGATTTCAGACGAGTTTTCATTTGACGTATACACAAAGGAATTGACAGATGAAATCGAGTGGATTTCGTAAATGTAAACCAATTTTTACGCTATGGAATTGACATTTGAAGTCTGGTTAAGTTGAAACAGGGTATTACGTTTCTTTTCTCAATGCATATTTTTGTCAACAGGTGGCGCAATTCTAAAAGTGTCCATGAATTTATCGAAAGTATTCGATTTTCTCCCCCTTTGATACCAAAAAAAAAATCGATTAATCGATTTAAAGTCGACGTGTGTATCCCTAAATTTTGGTAGTGAATTGGAAAAATAGACAGTTGATTTTTATAAAGAGCCAATAACGTAAAGTGTATAGGTGGAAGAATATTAAAAGAAAAACTACCTGTTCCGCGATTAATTTATTTCCATTTTGTCGGATCTCTAGCTATGAGAATTGTGTTTTTGTTTTGATTTCTTCAACCACCTCATATCAAAATCGGTGGCGGCGCACACGGCAAAAAATGACAACTCCATAAGAGAGGAAAAAAAATACATAAAATTGTACACAAAACACTCAACTGACATACATACATACCGAAGAAATTTAGAAAAAAAAATACATCAAGAATTTTTTTGATTATTTTATGCGCGATAAAGTAGACAAAGTGAATATAAGGCAATAGAAAAGAATAAGATAAAAAAACCCTCCTATACGATAATTTAATTTGCAATTAGCTTTGTGTAAAAAATGGCCGAAGTTCGACGTCGAAAAGTGGAAGAAGCATCTGCTGGAGAAGACGATGCAGCAAATAATTCTATGGGAGCGAGTGCTGGAACATCAGAGGCTGACAAACGTAATTCATCTGCTGCAGAATCTTCAGATCATGTAAGTTTATTTTTAGAGGAGTTAGAGTTCGTCCACATGGAGTTGGACATCCATGATTGGAGAATTTTATTTGTATGCAAAACTTTCAATATGGTAATTAAATTGTTTTATTTTTTAATTTTGCATAATAATATGAATGACATTTCACCTATTTTAAAAATTTCCATGCGACGATTTCTCATAGTTTGGGGTGGTGCTGTGAATGAATGTTTTTTGACGGAGAAAGAACCACGCAGAATGGATAAATGTTGTGCATACAGCATATATAGTATTTGTGTTGTCTATATAGCAGAGATACACATTGAACAAAAAAATCCAAATGCACACGTACAAACAAACATGACTACACAGATAGAAATAATTTAAATCCAATTGCGAGGTACTACGTCACATATTGAAAATAGAGACGACTACGGTGGCTCATATAAACAAACAATCAAATGAGAAAATACCAAAAGAAAGCATTCCGTTTTATTTTTTGCATTTAGCGAAAGTGTGATAATTGAAGACCTTAACCTTTATAACGGAATGGGGAATGGGTAACATGTTCCTTTTTGCATAGAAAAAATCTGTACAAAATTTGGTATATCTCCGTAGGAAAAATTAGCATTAGAACGTTCTTTCGTAAGTAAGATTTCTCCACTGATGGATTAGTGTTACGATACTACCACTACCGGTAGGTAATAGTCCACTTGAAATACTACTAACATAAATCATGGACTTTGATGTCACGCCAATGAGTCTATGCCTATCTTTCTCTACCAAGATCCATTCGCATGACCCATGGAACATCACTTCAGTAACATATGTTGTTGATATATGGACCAGAAACCCATAATCTAAAGCGGGAGTTGCCCGATGTAGACGTTCTTGATAAATTTAACGTACGTTTGAAAGAAATTTTAGTATTTGCAAAATTTCGTCCAAAACGGATAACCAATTCGTAAGGAGGTGCTCCTCAGGCATTTTTATTGCCCACGAAAAAAATAATGGTATAGTAATGCGGTTTCTTTCAGAAAGGATCATAAAATCACCCTTTCTTTCAGGAAGGCTCTATAGAAGCACCCTTTCTTTCAGAATGGGTCCATAGAAGCACCCTTTCTTTCATAAATGGTCGATAGAAGCACCCTTTCTTTCAGAATGGGGCTATAGAAGCACCCTTTCTTTCAGGAAGGCTCTATAGAAGCACCCTTTCTTTCAGGAAGGCTCTATAGAAGCACCCTTTCTTTCAGAATGGGTCCATAGAAGCACCCTTTCTTTCATAAATGGTCGATAGAAGCACCCTTTCTTTCAGAATGGGGCTATAGAAGCACCCTTTCTTTCAGAATGGGTCCATAGAAGCACCCTTTCTTTCAGAATGGCTCCATAGAAGCACCCTTTCTTTCAGAAAAGCTCTATAGAAGCACCCTTTCTTTCCGAAAGTGTCTACAGAAGCACCCTTTTTTCAGAAAGGGTCTACAGAATCACCCTAACCTTCGGAAAGGGTCTACAGGATCATCGTTTCTTTAAGAAAATGTCTACAGAAGCAACATTTCTTTCAGAAAGCGCATAAAGAAGCACACTTCTTTCAAAATGGATCTATAGAAATATCCTTTCTTTCTGAAAGGGTCATAAAAGCAACCTTTCTTTCAGAAAGGCTCTATAGGAGCACCCTTTCTTTCAGAATGGGTTCATAGAAGCACCCTTTCTTTCAGAATGGGTTCATAGAAGCACCCTTTCTTTCATAATGGGTCGATTGAAGCACCCTTTCTTTCAGAATGGGGCTATAGAAGCACCCTTTCTTTCAGATTGGGTCCATAGAAGCACACTTTCTTTCCGAAAGTGTCTACAGAAGCACCATTTTTTCAGAAAGGGTCTACAGAATCACCCTAACCTTCGGAAAGGGTCTACAGGAGCACCGTTTCTTTCAGAAGGGGCTACAGAAGCACCCTTTCTTTCAGGATGGATCTATAGAAGCACCCTTTCTTTCAAAAGGGGTCTATAGAAGCATCCTTTCTTTCAGGATGGGCCTATAGAAGCACCCTTTCTTTCAGAAGGGGTCTACAGAAGCACCCTACCTTTCAAAAAGGGTCTACAGAAGCACCATTTCTTTAAGAAAAGGTCTACAGAAGCAAAATTTCTTTCAGAAAGGGACTATAGAAGCACCCTTTCTTTCAAAATGGGTCTATAGAAGCACCCTTTCTTTCAGAATGGGTTTATAGAGGCACCCTTTGTTTCAGAATGGGTCCGCAGAAGCACCATTTCTTTCAGACTGTGTCTATAGAAGCACCTTTTCTTTCCGAAAGCAACATTTCTTTCAGAAAGGGCCTACAAAAGCAACCTTTCTTTCAAAATGGATCTATAGAAGCATACTTTCTTTCAGGATGGGTATATAAAAGCACCCTTTCTTTCAAAAGGGGTCTATAGAAGCATCCTTTCTTTCTGGATGGGTCTATAGAAGCACCCTTTCTTTCAGAAGGCGTCTAAGGAAGCACCCTTTCTTTCAGGATGGGTCTACAGAAGCACCCTTTCTTTCAAAATGGATCTATAGAAGCATTCTTTCTTTCAGGATGGGTCTATAGAAGCACCCTTTCTTTCAAAATGGATCTATAGAAGCATCCTTTCTTTCAGGATGGGTCTATAGAAGCACCCTTTCTTTCAGGATGGGTCTATAGAAGCACCCTTTCTTTCAGAAGGGGTCTACAGAAGCACCCTTTCTTTCAGAAGGGGTCTACCGAAGCACCGTTTCTTTAAGAAAAGGTCTACAGAAGCACAATTTCTTTCAGAAAGGGCCTACAGAAGCACTCTTTCTTTCAAAATGTGTCTATGGAAGCATCCTTTCTTTCAGGATGGGTCTATAGAAGCACCCTTTCTTTTAGAAGGGGTCTACAGAAGCACCCTTTCTTTCGGAAGGGGTCTATAGAAGCATCCTTTCTTTCAGGATGGGTCTATAGAAGCACCTTTTCTTTTAGAAGGGGTCTACAGCAGCACCCTTTCTTTCGGAAGGGGTCTATAGAAGCATCCTTTCTTTCAGGATGGGTCTACAGAAGCACCCTTTCTTTCAAAATGGATCTATAGAAGCATACTTTCTTTCAGAAGGGGTCTACAGAAGCACCCTTTCTTTCGGAAGGGGTCTATAGAAGCATCCTTTCTTTCAGGATGGGTCTATAGAAGCACCCTTTCTTTCAGAAGGGGTCTAAAGAAGCACCCTTTCTTTCAGAAAGGGTCTACAGAAGCACCCTTTCTTTCAGAAGAGGTCAACAGAAGCACCCATTCTTTCAGAAGGGGTCTATAGAAGCATCCTTTCTTTCAGGATGGGTCTATAGAAGCACCCTTTCTTTCAGTAGGGGTCTACAGACGCACCATTTCTTTAAGAAAAGTTCTACAGAAGCAACATTTCTTTCAGAAATGCCTCTATAGAAGCACCCGTTCTTTCAGAATGGGTTTATAGAGGCACCCTTTGTTTAACAATGGGTCTATATTAGCGCCCTTTCTCTATGAGTGGGTCGATAGAAGCACCCTTTCTTTCAGAAGGGTTCTATAGATGCACCTTTTCTTTGAGAATGGGTCTAAAGAATCACCTTTTCTTTGAGAATGGAACTATAGAAGGACCCTTTCTTTAAGAATTGGTCGATAGAAGCACCCTTTCTTTCAGAATGGGTCTACAGAAGCGCTGTGAGGGGTCTAAAGTGGAACTATTTACTGTAACCCAGATACCGGAATATCGATACCGAAATAGTTCTTCTTGCTAGCGGACAACCAAAAAAACTATATTCTCAAATATTCAGGATGACCACAATGGACCTCAGGGGTTACAGCTACACATCCTCAAATCAAGAGTCCGAATTCGACAGCGTACTTTATATAAACATTAGGTCCCATATAATTGAGTCAATCTGAATCGTTGTGCCCCATCCGGACACAATATATTACATTTTAAAAAATTGTAACGGATACAAAAATTGAATTAATACGTAATCGTCGATTTGTTGCTTTTGATATGTGCATACATTGGACCCAATCGAAAAGAGTATAGGAGGAGTAGTTTTGACCTTTCAGGCAGGTTTTAATATAGTTATGTATGTAGGGTCTAAGAACATAAAAATAAACCCATTTGTATTGCTGATGGGCTAGTCTCTCTTCCCACCATCTTCCAGTGAATCTAAAAAGCAATATGAGTGCATAACAATTTCTGGTAAAACAATTTCTATTATTACCCGAAGATTGGTCTTTTTTTTGGCCATAAATTAAAAAAGTCCATCGTTAAAGACAGGTTTTGATGTACTTAATAAAGTCATAAAAATATATATGTACGTATGCACATGATTATCGGTAGAGACGTATTTGAGCTATAATGTACACCTAATTTAAAAATCCTATTTCGAGAACTCGCCTTTGCAATAAATTGTGGATATTTTAAAAATCACAACTAATAAGTTGTGGTAGTAGAGAAATACCAAACAATTTTAAACAATATTTTATCATTTTACTCCTTAAGATAAGAAAGCAAACGACTGACATCAGCAGGTCACTGTATGCAGAAATATTAGTATTGTGTTCGATATTTGTGCGACCCCTTCAATGCTAAGGTTGAACTTGTATCTTTCATTGAGTAACCAAATCTAATTAGAAAGTGGGTGACAATTGTGGAAATGTTTCTTCTTCTTTTTTTTTGTTGCAATTAGAAAACACAAACACAGTGTAACCATTGTTAAGCTGACCTCTTCTAATATTACAGAATAGAATTACGATATGTATTATGAAATATGGAAACATATCCATATATTCATTGCGCTGCTTTAATGTCACACAATGCCTGAAGGTTGGAAGGGACTCGTTTAATATGATTTCCCTTGTGAGAATTTTCTTCAGTATGTCGGGATGAATGATTGAAGATATGCAAATAAAAAAGTGAACAACTACTATAAGATAGCAACAATAACAGCAGAAGTTGACCGAAATGGACTACGAACATAATCTATGTAAATAAAAAATTAAATGTTGTTCGTTGGTAATTGCATCTGTTGAGAACGGCTGGACCGATTTGGATAATTTTCTGATATGTTCGTCATAGTCCAACATAGGGTTTTCCTGAAATTTTCAGGGAATTTAATAGGATGGCCCTTCGGAGAAAATAGACTACATATTTCGGAAGGGGCGGCCTTGTCTTTTTTAAAACGCTATATTTGCAAAAAACGTTTTAAAAATGTATTTGCGTGAAAAACGTAAGCTACGGCCTTACGTACTTATTTGGGCCCTACACACCCAACCGACCACGCCCACTTTTTATACCTACAAAACTACTGAAGGGATTTTCTATAATTTTGCAGTCAATGTTTAAATTTGTTCCATCGTGAAAAAGAAAAAAATATATTTTGTTAATTTCGAAGTGGAATGGGGTAGCTCCCCTGTGCCATATGCATTAGGGTTATGACTTTTTTACGACCTCGTATTCTTGTATGACATTTTGATGAGTATTAACTAAGATTACATAAAACCTTACTTATAAAGTGATTCGTTAAAAAAAAGCTTTTAAAGTTTTTATTTTTTAAAAATTTTGAAATTTTTTTGAAGTCACTGTAGACAGATATTTAACTGGAAACCAAGGTATAGGGTCACACGGCGTAACTCACATTTTATACCCTCCACCATAGGATGGGGGTATATTAAGTTTGTCACTACGTTTGTAACTACTCGAAACAAGTAAAAAAGTATCAGTCGGCTTTGCCGACAGAGATATACCCTCAGCCTGTGCAAATTGAAACACTTTTTTCACAAAAAACTTATGTATTTATGAGGTTTCAAAATTTTGGTCGTATGAACCGACAAAAATGTTGATTAGGATTAAAGTTCAAAAATTTTGCGGAAAAGGTACTTAAAGGAATGGACCGACATAGACCATGGTGGTGCCATAGAGGGTTTTTACACCCTTCGGGCTGTTTTCTCAAGAAGTATGAAACAACTTTTACCATCGTAATTGAGGCAGCGAATGTAAGCTGCTTCAACAAAAATCAAAGTGATTCAATAGAAGGTCTTAAAGTGAGCTTATCCAAAATTTTGTGTGGGAGGTACGGGATGGAGTGGACAAATATAGTCCATATTCGAACCTGATCTATATCTGGTAGATATTATGAGAATGTGTAAAGTATGGACCAAATCGGTCACTCCCATCAAAAGTTATCGTGCGCACAATTTTTCCGAATATTTCTGAACTTTTGTGGGGTAGGTACCTGAAGGAGTGGACCGATATGGCTTATCTACGAACTTAAACTAAGTTTGAAAAAAAATATTACGAAGTCCAAATTTTGGCCGGAATCGGCATTTCCGTTCGAGAATTATCTTGGGCTTCCACCCATAAACATGGTGTACAGGGTTTGTTTTTCAACTTTTAGGCTATTTTTTCAGGAAGTATGGACTTGCCCCAGAGGAAACTTGTACCTTCGTGTAGGGGACAGTGAATACAAGATGTTACAACAAAAACCAAGGCGATTCGAGAGCAGGTCCTAAACTGAACTTTTCCGAAATTTTGTGTGAGAGGTACTCGAAGGAGTTTACCAATTGAGTCCATATTGGAACTTGATCTAGGTCTGGTAGAAATTTCATAATGTGCAAAGTATGGACCAAATCGGTTACTTCCTTCAAGAGTTATCGTACGCACAAATTTTCCGAACATTTTCGAACTTTTGTGGGGGAGGTACCGGAAGGAGTGGACCGATATAATCCATCTTTGAACTTGAACTAAGTTTGGACAAAATATTACGAAAGGCAAATTTTGGACCGAATCGGCAGATCCGTTCGAGAGTTATCTTGCGCTCCAACCACTACACACGTTGTCATAGGCTTTTTTGTAACTTTCAGGCTATTTTCTCAGGAAGTATGGACTTGTCCCTAATGAAACTTACAGGGTCGTATAGAGGACAGCGAATTCAACTTGGGTAAACAAAATTCAAAGCGATTCGAGACCAGGTCCTAAACTGAACTTTTCCGAAATTTTGTGTGGGAGGTACCCGAAGGAGTGGACCGATTGAGTCCATATTGGAACCTCATCTAAGTTTGGTAGAAATTACACGATGTGCAAAGTATGGACCAAATCGGTTATTCCCTACAAAAGTTATCGTGCGCACAAGTTTTCCGACAATTTTTGAACATTTGTGAGGGAGGTACCTGAAGGAGTGGACCTATATGGCCCATCTTCGAACTTAAATCGAATCTGGACAAAATATTTCGATACCCAAAATTTGAACCGAATCGATTGATCCGTTCGAGAGTTATCGTGCGCACCAGCCAGCCAGACAGACAGACAGACGGACAGACAGACAGACAGACGGACGGACATTGCTAGATCTACTCAAAATTGTCTGAAACGGATATCGTACAAACATACTTGGGGTCTAAAACCATTATTTCGATGAGGCACATTTTTGGTCGTATCAAAGTGTAAATACCCTCTTTAGCCTAAAGGCTGAGGGTATAATAATCATTGTAGACACCACAAACTATATATATTATTGATCAGCGTGCAATTCTACATCGATATAGCCATGCCCGTTCGTCTGTCCGTCTGTGGAAATCACTCTAGCGTCCGAACGGATTGACGTAGGTTGATGAAATTTTGGGAAAATATGTTATATTTACGTAGTGGGCTATGTAGGTCCACGCTTTCGTATAGCCCCCATACAAAACGACGCGCGACGCGCCGTCGTTTTAAGGAATTTTTAAGATATTTGGCCCATTTTACCACCGAATTGGTTGTAATTTGTGTCTCCAGAGGCCAAAAAATATTCCTACCAAAGTTGGGTTATATAGGTCCACGTTTTGGTATAGCCCCCATATAAGGCCCCATATAAAGTACGCGCCATTTTAATATATTTTGAATGTATTAGACCCATTTGACCAAAGAATCGGTTGTAAATTTGTATTTTGTGTTTCCAGAGGCTAAGAAACATTTCTACCATAAAATGTTTATATATGTCCACGTGCTGATATAGCCCCCATAATACAATATCTCCCGATTTTCGGTATTTTGAAGCGTTTGGCCTCATTATCACACCGAGATGGATGAAATTTGGTATTCAGTCTTCTGTAGGCTTATAAAACTTTCCCTCAGAAATTTGTAGGTACAGGTCCACGCCATCATATAGCCCCCATAGAACGGTACTTTCCGAATTTCGGTTTTTTGAAGGTTGTGGTCACATTAATCCACCGAAATGGCTGAAATTTGTGGTGGAGGGTATAAAAAGTTCGGCCCGGCCGAACTTAACGCTTTTCTTACTTGTTGGGACTTCAAAGGTATTTTTATTGATTGACTATCTGCAAAAGGTTAAAACAATAAATTCAGAGTACTATTGCAAACTTTTGGAACAATTAAATGTACAAATTCGAGAAAAACGTCCTGGCTTACAACACAAAAAAATAATTTTTCATCAAGACAACGCACCAGCGCACAAGAGTGTTTTAACAATGGCTAAAATCAACGAATTAAAGTACGAGTTGCTTGAACACCCACCTTATTCTCCTGATTTAGCTCCCAGTGACTTTTACTTGTTCCCAAATCTAAAGAAATTCCTTGCTGGCTAGCGTTTTACCTCAAATGAAGATGCAATTACAGTTGTAAACCACTATTTTGAAGACCTTGAGGAAAACTATTTTAATCAAGGGATAGAATTGCTAGAAAAGCGTTGGACTAAGTGTATTGAAGTTTCAGGAGATTATATTGAAAAATAACAAGTAAAAAAGTATCAGTCGGCTTTGCCGACACAGATATACCCTCAGCCTGTGTGATTGAAATACTTTTTTTCAAAAACAAACTTATGTGTTTAGGGGGGTTTTCAAAAGTTCAAAATTTGCGGAGATATCCATAGATAGGGCTTTTTTATCACATTAGCCTGTGAAAAACATAATATAGATACATTCGGCAATATATTCGGTTCGAGCCTTCCATGCACTAAATATGGTGCCATAGGGGTTTTTTTTACAACTTTCGGGCTGTTTTCTCAAGAAGTATGGCCTTGCCCCTGAAACAACTTTTACTGTCGTTATTGAGACAACGAATGCAAGTTGCTTCAACAAAAATCCAAGTGATTCGAGAGCAGGTCTTAAAGTAAATTTATCCAAAATTTTGTGTGGAAGGTTCCCGAAGGTGTGGACAAATATAGTCCATATTCAAATCTGATCTATATCTGGTAGATATTTTAGGATGTTTAAAGTATGGACCAAATCGGTCACTCCCATCAAGAGTTATCAAGTGCATAATTTTTCCGAACATTTTTGAACTTTTGTGGGGGAGGTACCTGAAGGAGTGAAACGATATGACTTATCTTCGAACTTAAACTAAGGTTGCACAAAATATTACAAAGACCAAATTGTGGACCGAATCGGCAGATCCGTTCGAGAGTTATCTTGCGCTCCAACCACTACACACGGTGTCATAGATCTTTTTTTGGAAGTATGGACTTGCCCCTTATGTAGATTATACCATTATATGGGGGGGCAGTGAATGCAAGTTGCTACAACAAAAATCAAAGCGATTCGTGAACAGACCCTAAACTGAACTTCACCGAAATTTTGTGTGAGAAGTACCTGAAGCAGTGGACCGATTGAGTCTCGACATTGTCAGTGACCTATAAGTATTTATACCAAAATTCATCTGACAACGGCAACTCCTTTTATATTTGGCCACCGTTTATTTGAACTCGTGACATAGTGCAGCGGGTTTTGAGGTTATGCGCCATTATCTCGGGAACTATGGACTTGCCTTCGAAAAAATTACAATGACGTAACGGGGGCCGCACGAACATCCTGTTACAAAAAATTTCATAACGATTCGTGAGGTGTCACTAAACTGCACTTATTTCAAATTTTGTGTGGGAGGTACCTGAAGGAGTGGACCGACATAATCCGAACCTGATGTATGCCTAGAGATAGTATTACCATATGCAAAGTTTGGTTGAATTCGGATCCTCCCTTCGAGAGTTATTGTGCGCACAAGTTTTGCTACAATTTTTGAACATTTGTGGGGGAGGTACCTGAAGCAGTGGACCTATATGGCCCATCTTCGAACATAAATCAAATCTGGACAAAATATTTCGATACTGTGGTCGAAAAGAGTGCATGAACACAGCTATTGTAAATAATAACACATATCGATAACACTTTGATAACGATAAATGTACATATATTTGTAATCGATTAGTTTGTAAGCATAAGTATAGAGACATGATTGTGAAATAAATGAGACGGCACACTCAGTTCGTGTGTAGCAGTCAAAGAGATAAGTCGACTATAACTTCAGGTGTGACAAGAACCGCGCAACAACACAAATTGTGAAATTGTGAAATTCAAGCCAACCGAAGAACAGAGCGTACTACGCATTAGCTGAAAAGAAAATTATACATGGTTTTCTAACTAAAAGCATAAAATAAATTTGTGCAAACAAAAACTGAAGAACTGAGGAACTGAGGACAAAATCTCAAAGAACATAAAATTAACTTAAAGTGAATTTGTTCAACGAGGAAAAGGGATCTATTAATTAAAATGGATCAACTTAAAGCACACCTCAAGCAAATGGGGGTGGATTTTCCAGAGACGGCAACAGCCCAGCAGTTGCGTAGGTTGCTAGCGGAGGTAATTGGAGCAAGCAGTTTGCAGCAAGCTCGTGCAGACTTACCGGCTGAACAACAACAAGAAGCAGTTGTGCCAACGAACGAGCAAGCTCAAGCAGAAATGCCACAACAACAAATGGCATACGTGACTAGCCAGCCAGAAGCATTGCAACAACAAGAAGCAGTTGTGCCAACGAACGAGCAAGCTCAAGCAGAAATGCCACAACAACAAATGGCATACGTGACTAGCCAGCCAGAAGCATTACAACAACAACAGGTGGTTGTACCAACGAACGAGCAAGCTCAAGCAGAAAGGCCACAGCAACGAACGGCGTGTGTGACTAATAAACCAGAACCGTTACAACAACAGCGAAAAAAGGCGCAGCCACAGCAACAGATTGACATCATACAAATAGATGACGAGACCAGTGTAGAGAAACAATTAAACAGTCTAATATTGGAAAAGCAGGAAAGTAAAAAGAAAAGTATGGTGTCGTTTGGTGATATAGAGGGTGCCTTACCCAAATTTACGGGCGACGACGGTTACACAGTCACAAAATGGTTGGAGGAATTCGAGAAGGTGACGAATGTGGTGGGCTGTGCTCAGGCGGAAAAGTACATTTTCGCACGGCGAATGGTAAGTGGCAGTGCCAAATTATTCCTACGAAGCACAAAGGCTGAGGACTGGCCATCGCTAAAGAAGGAACTTGCTGCTGAGTTCCAAAGAACAGTGGGTGTGAAAGATATATTGCGTAAGTTGGACAGCCGTAAATGGAAAAGAGGTCAAGAGAGCTTGCATAGATATGCGTTGGAAATGCAGGAAATTGGAGAAGGTGCTCCAATCACCCCAGCAGAATTGGTGGAGTTTATTGTAGAGGGCATGCAAGATAAATCGATGGCTGCCCTAGTGTTCATGAATACAACAACGGTAGCAGACTTCAAGATGCTGATACCCAAGTACGAAAAAATGGTTGCGGAAAGGGCACAACGCCAGGTGAAAAGTGTTACAGTGGAACCAGCAAGACAGGAAGTGCGCTGTTATAATTGCCAGGGTATAGGACATTATGCGAATGTGTGCAAAAGGCCCCAAAGGCCAATGGGGGCATGTTTCAAATGCGGTCGGACAGGCCATCTTAAGACGAATTGTCCACTCCAGACAGTAGCAGCAGCGGCCGAAGATGACGAATTGGACTGGAACGCACAGGTAAGAGTAGCTTTGGGTCCACATCCGACCAGGTCTAAATCTCATTTTTTTTCTTCATTAATTGATACGGGCAGCCCATGTAGTTTTATCAGCAAGTCGGTAATTAAATCTTTGTGCCCCAGCTATAAGATGAAAGTTAAGAAGGTTTCCCAATACAGGGGCTTAAGTGGAAAGAGACTGAGTGTATGCGGACAAATAGAAACAACAGTAGAGTTCCGTGGTAGAATAAGGAAAATTAACTTTAAAATTTTAGAAGATAAGACTCCATGTACCTTAGTACTCGGAAGAGACTTTATTAAATTATTTTCGATTTCTTTATGTTTGAAAGGGAATCCGGACCCCAATGAATTACACAAAACCGGAATGAACTGTATAAATGTGCTTTTAAATCTAGGCCAAACAAATGAATTGAAAAAATGGCCGGTACAAATAAAAAATAAAACAAAACAAAAAGCGTGTAATGTTCTTAATGAGGTCGACAAGAAGGTGGGTAAGGAAAAGACTGGGAGTGAGAAAAAATTTAATCCCGAGAGGGAAGTGGGTTTGCAGGAGAAGATACAAGGGAAAGGTATGATGTGTGAAGTACAGAAGGAAGAGAGAAAGGTGAGCAAAAACATAAACAATTTACAAGTAGTGCGTATGGAAAATGGTAAAGAAGGAAAGGTAAATAAGAGTGTGAATGATTTAAAAGAAATATGTGTGAATATTGAGCAGAAAGGGATAGAGGGAAATTCGAATGATTTACAAATGGTATGTGCGGATGTTGAGAATGAGGAAGAGGGTTGGGATATTAACCCACGATTGAGTATGTATGAAAGAGAAAATATGAGGAAGATAATTAAAGAGAATTATTTTGAGAAAATGGAAAGAGAACCAAAAACCTCAGACTTTAGGGCTTCTATTTTAGTGAATTCGGGGAATACAACACATTGTTCGCCAAGAAGGCTGTCCTTTGCAGAAAAGCAAGAGGTGGGAAAAATTATAGCAGACCTTTTGGGAAAAGGAATTATACGCCCAAGCAACTCCCCTTATGCGTCCCCAATAGTGTTGACAAAAAAGAAAAGTGGGGAAACTAGGATGTGCGTCGATTATAGGGCCTTAAACAAAAACATAGTGCGGGACAATTACCCCCTACCCCTAATTGAGGATTGCTTGGAGTATTTAGGGGGAAAATCGTGGTTTACTATTATGGATTTAAATCTCAAAGAACATAAAATTAACTTAAAGTGAATTTGTTCAACGAGGAAAAGGGATCTATTAATTAAAATGGATCAACTTAAAGCACACCTCAAGCAAATGGGGGTGGATTTTCCAGAGACGGCAACAGCCCAGCAGTTGCGTAGGTTGCTAGCGGAGGTAATTGGAGCAAGCAGTTTGCAGCAAGCTCGTGCAGACTTACCGGCTGAACAACAACAAGAAGCAGTTGTGCCAACGAACGAGCAAGCTCAAGCAGAAATGCCACAACAACAAATGGCATACGTGACTAGCCAGCCAGAAGCATTGCAACAACAAGAAGCAGTTGTGCCAACGAACGAGCAAGCTCAAGCAGAAATGCCACAACAACAAATGGCATACGTGACTAGCCAGCCAGAAGCATTACAACAACAACAGGTGGTTGTACCAACGAACGAGCAAGCTCAAGCAGAAAGGCCACAGCAACGAACGGCGTGTGTGACTAATAAACCAGAACCGTTACAACAACAGCGAAAAAAGGCGCAGCCACAGCAACAGATTGACATCATACAAATAGATGACGAGACCAGTGTAGAGAAACAATTAAACAGTCTAATATTGGAAAAGCAGGAAAGTAAAAAGAAAAGTATGGTGTCGTTTGGTGATATAGAGGGTGCCTTACCCAAATTTACGGGCGACGACGGTTACACAGTCACAAAATGGTTGGAGGAATTCGAGAAGGTGACGAATGTGGTGGGCTGTGCTCAGGCGGAAAAGTACATTTTCGCACGGCGAATGGTAAGTGGCAGTGCCAAATTATTCCTACGAAGCACAAAGGCTGAGGACTGGCCATCGCTAAAGAAGGAACTTGCTGCTGAGTTCCAAAGAACAGTGGGTGTGAAAGATATATTGCGTAAGTTGGACAGCCGTAAATGGAAAAGAGGTCAAGAGAGCTTGCATAGATATGCGTTGGAAATGCAGGAAATTGGAGAAGGTGCTCCAATCACCCCAGCAGAATTGGTGGAGTTTATTGTAGAGGGCATGCAAGATAAATCGATGGCTGCCCTAGTGTTCATGAATACAACAACGGTAGCAGACTTCAAGATGCTGATACCCAAGTACGAAAAAATGGTTGCGGAAAGGGCACAACGCCAGGTGAAAAGTGTTACAGTGGAACCAGCAAGACAGGAAGTGCGCTGTTATAATTGCCAGGGTATAGGACATTATGCGAATGTGTGCAAAAGGCCCCAAAGGCCAATGGGGGCATGTTTCAAATGCGGTCGGACAGGCCATCTTAAGACGAATTGTCCACTCCAGACAGTAGCAGCAGCGGCCGAAGATGACGAATTGGACTGGAACGCACAGGTAAGAGTAGCTTTGGGTCCACATCCGACCAGGTCTAAATCTCATTTTTTTTCTTCATTAATTGATACGGGCAGCCCATGTAGTTTTATCAGCAAGTCGGTAATTAAATCTTTGTGCCCCAGCTATAAGATGAAAGTTAAGAAGGTTTCCCAATACAGGGGCTTAAGTGGAAAGAGACTGAGTGTATGCGGACAAATAGAAACAACAGTAGAGTTCCGTGGTAGAATAAGGAAAATTAACTTTAAAATTTTAGAAGATAAGACTCCATGTACCTTAGTACTCGGAAGAGACTTTATTAAATTATTTTCGATTTCTTTATGTTTGAAAGGGAATCCGGACCCCAATGAATTACACAAAACCGGAATGAACTGTATAAATGTGCTTTTAAATCTAGGCCAAACAAATGAATTGAAAAAATGGCCGGTACAAATAAAAAATAAAACAAAACAAAAAGCGTGTAATGTTCTTAATGAGGTCGACAAGAAGGTGGGTAAGGAAAAGACTGGGAGTGAGAAAAAATTTAATCCCGAGAGGGAAGTGGGTTTGCAGGAGAAGATACAAGGGAAAGGTATGATGTGTGAAGTACAGAAGGAAGAGAGAAAGGTGAGCAAAAACATAAACAATTTACAAGTAGTGCGTATGGAAAATGGTAAAGAAGGAAAGGTAAATAAGAGTGTGAATGATTTAAAAGAAATATGTGTGAATATTGAGCAGAAAGGGATAGAGGGAAATTCGAATGATTTACAAATGGTATGTGCGGATGTTGAGAATGAGGAAGAGGGTTGGGATATTAACCCACGATTGAGTATGTATGAAAGAGAAAATATGAGGAAGATAATTAAAGAGAATTATTTTGAGAAAATGGAAAGAGAACCAAAAACCTCAGACTTTAGGGCTTCTATTTTAGTGAATTCGGGGAATACAACACATTGTTCGCCAAGAAGGCTGTCCTTTGCAGAAAAGCAAGAGGTGGGAAAAATTATAGCAGACCTTTTGGGAAAAGGAATTATACGCCCAAGCAACTCCCCTTATGCGTCCCCAATAGTGTTGACAAAAAAGAAAAGTGGGGAAACTAGGATGTGCGTCGATTATAGGGCCTTAAACAAAAACATAGTGCGGGACAATTACCCCCTACCCCTAATTGAGGATTGCTTGGAGTATTTAGGGGGAAAATCGTGGTTTACTATTATGGATTTAAAGTCGGGTTTCTACCATGTTAGGTTGGATGAAGATTCCATTAAGTATACGTCTTTCGTAGTGCCAAATGGTCAATACGAATTTTTGAGATTGCCATTTGGGTTGAAGAATGGACCAGCTGTGTTCCAAAGGTTTATTGCGGGAATTTTCCACGACTTTTTGGAAAAGAATGAGATGGTCATCTACATGGATGACATTGTGATAGCTTCGCGAACTTTAAGAGAACATGTGGAACTATTGGGAAGGGTAATGAACCGATTGGCCTCTTATGGACTAAAATTGAAAATCCAAAAGTGTAAATTTGCGTATACCCAGATTGAATATTTGGGATATAAGGTTTCTCGTAAGGGCATTGAGCCATCAGATGGTCATGTGGAGGCAATAAAAAATTACCCAATGCCGAAAAACATTAGGGAGGTGCAGGCATTTTTGGGATTGTGCTCTTATTTCCGAAAATTTGTGAAGGGATTTTCTTTGATAGCGAAGCCGTTGTATGAATTGACGAAGGATGGGGTCAAATTCCAAATTTCAGACGAATGCAGGGAGGCATTCGAAACATTGAAACAACATTTAACATCTAGTCCAGTGCTGGCGATATATAGCCCAAATAGAGAAACAGAGCTGCACTGTGACGCAAGTGCGTCGGGATTTGGGTCGGTTTTAATGCAGAAGCAGGACGATGGCGTGTTACATCCGGTGGCTTACTTTTCTAAGAGAACCACGGATGCTGAATCGAGGTACCACAGTTTTGAGTTGGAAACATTAGCCATTATTTATTCTCTTAAAAGATTTAGGGCATATTTGGAGGGAATAAAGTTCAAAATATTAACGGATTGCAATTCACTTACTCTGACCTTAGCTAAAAGAAATATTAACAGCCGAATAGCGAGGTGGGCATTAGAGTTAGAAAACTATAGTTATGTTATCGGACACAGACCAGGGACAAAGATGGGTCATGTAGATGCACTATCCAGAGTACACCAAGATAATGACAAAGTAGTGGCGACTATAGAGATAGAAGACATAGATTTTCAACTATGTGCAGCCCAGTCGAGAGACAAAGAAATAGCAGAATTGAAAGCGAAATTGGAACAAGGTGAAGTAAACGGATATGACATGGTGAACGGTGTAGTGTACAGGAAGATGAATGAAGGTTTGAGATTTTTCGTTCCCAAAGATATGGAAGTAGAAGTAATTAGAAACATACATGAAAGCGTAGGCCATATGGGGGTTGATAAATGTTATCTAAAAATGAGAGAACACTACTGGTTTCCGAACATGAAGGAAAAGATAGATCAATTTAAGAAGACCTGTATAAAATGTCTTATGTATTCCGCACCCCATCGACCAAATGCGAGAGCACTACACAACATTCCAAAAGAACCTAAGCCATTCCACACGATTCATTTGGACCATCTGGGACCCTTGCCATCGTTACAGAATAAAAGAAAGCACATTTTGGTAGTTATTGACGCATTTACGAAATTTGTTAGGCTGTACCCTGTTTTGACAACAAGTACGAAAGAAGTTAATGCGGCTTTGATGAAATATTTCGATTATTATAGTAGGCCGGTACGGTGCATTACAGATAGGGGAAGTTGTTTCACCTCAAAGGAGTTTGAAGATTTTCTCAAGGAGAAAAACATTGATCACGTAAAGGTTGCTGTCCACTCGCCCCAGGCTAATGGTCAGGTCGAGCGGGTGAACAGGACCTTGGTGGGAATGTTGGCTAAACTTAGTGAGCCAGTAGCACATGCCGATTGGGTGAAACAACTTAGCAAAATAGAGTTTGCTTTCAATAATACGGTGAATAGGTCTATAGGTGATACCCCAAGCAGAGTTTTATTCGGAGTTAATCAAAGAGGGGAAATAGTGGACAAATTATCTGAGTACCTAGAGGAGAACCTTTCGGGCCCGGGGGGGGGTATCAAGGAGATTAGAGACAAGGCTGAGGTAGCTATTGCGAGGGCGCAAAAATACAATGAAAAGAGATCGGAAGAGAAGGGCATTAAGGTTAATTCTTTTAAAGCGGGTGACTTCGTGGTGATAAAGAATGTGGACACCACAGTGGGGGTAAATAAAAAATTGATCCCGAAGTTCAAGGGACCCTACGTGGTGCATAAGGTGTTGCCACATGATCGGTATGTGGTCAGAGATATAGAGAATTGCCAGATCACTCAAATACCCTATGACGGTGTGATCGAGGCCTGCAATATGCGATTATGGAAAACGGATGACCCCGGTAACGGGACCCAGGGCTGCTCTGCCTAGTAGTGTATATAGTAGTAGTAGTTAATTGTACATAGTAGTAGATTAAGTAGCATAAGTATGTAGTCCCTAGCTTAAGTATACTTTACCTTCATTGATTTAAAACCTAACCCCGTGTGACCGGGGCGGTCACAATTATCAGGTTGGCCGAGCTGTGGTCGAAAAGAGTGCATGAACACAGCTATTGTAAATAATAACACATATCGATAACACTTTGATAACGATAAATGTACATATATTTGTAATCGATTAGTTTGTAAGCATAAGTATAGAGACATGATTGTGAAATAAATGAGACGGCACACTCAGTTCGTGTGTAGCAGTCAAAGAGATAAGTCGACTATAATACCCAAAATTTGAACCGAATGGATTGATCCGTTCGAGAGTTATCGTGCGCACCAGCCAGACAGACAGACAGACGGACGGACATTGCTAGATCTACTCAAAATTGTCTGAAACGGGTATCGTACATACATACTTCGGGTCTAAAACCATTATTTCGATGAGGCACATTTTTATTTATCAAAGTGTAAATACCCTCTTTAGCCTAAAGGCTGAGGGTATAAAAATATTTGGAAAAACTAACTATTCTCTTTCATTGATAGGCTAAGAAGTTTCCGAACCGCCCTCGTAGTTGTTCCATTATGACAGGTAGCATGCACTTGCCCACGTAAGCAAGACAACAAGGGCTGCATACGGTAAAAAATTCAAAAACATCCTTGATCAGCCCTAAAACTCATTTTAAGCGATTTATTTTTCAATGTGAGGGAGTTACATGAAGGTGTTCTCCCTTATATACTTATATATGTACGTTTGGAAGAAATTTTACATTGTGCATAGCCATGTGTAATACACCCAAACTAAAACTAATTTCAAATTCCAACAAATTTTAATGTATGAAGAAGAAATCAAAAAGACTTAATAGAGAAAAATCAATACCTGCAATACCCTATAATCATATCTTTTAAAAATATACTTTATTGAAATGAAGAAAATAAATATTCGTTCACAGGTTGTGTTCAACACACCCTCTTCCCAGAGTATCTTAAAGTTTATCTTTCATTGATTTTTTTCGCTTTGAGAGAAAGAAGCCAAATTTTTTGCCACAAGAATATGAACAGCAAGCAATAACGTACGATAAAAAAAAAAAACAAATTTGAAAATAAAACAACCATATATTTATATTTTTTTTGTTGATAAGAAACACATGTTTTGTTGTTAGTTGAAACGCCGGTTGTTAATTTTTTTTGCCGGTTTGCAATACAACACCATGTGTGTATGCGATGCGATTACATGGCATTGAATACTTTTAGCACTTCTTAAATTTGATTTTGTTTAAGTTTGCCATTTGATTTGTTTTTTTTTTTTGGTCAGAAAAAAAGAACTATGCGAAAGAAAACACAAAAATACATATCTCAAGAATTGTTTATTGTCTTTTCGCACTTGAATGGTTTCTTCTTATCGGGGATAGGGAAGAAAACAGTGTGCTTTCTACCATTCACATTCTTAAGGTGTTTTTTTTTATTTTTTTGTCTGCCTTAGTTCCGCTTTTAGGTTTAGTTTTTGTATTAAAAACAAAATTAAATAATTTTTGCTTTTGTTGTTGTGGTTAATAAAAATTAAAGTGCAATTCTCAACTGATAATGACGTCAACAATGTGGCTTATGGGTCATTTAACTTTAGGAAATGATTGGAAGACGTTTGTTTTCAAATATTTACTATGTCCCTGATGGTTATATATATATATCAGGAAAAATGTCTAAAATGGTCTTTTCCATTTTAAAAAAATCAAAAAAAATTGTTGACACTACATCAATGATTTTTGGTACATAGATTAAGAAAAAAATCAGCATTCCAAATCTGTTTTCGTTACTAACTTTGATCGTTGCGCGCAAGAGATATGACCGTTTTATATATGATAATTAGAAAAAATTCTAAAAAAATCGCGGCTTAATATAGTTAGCTGTTATATACTATTATCGTTAACTGAATTCGTAACCTATGCGATGATGCAAAAAATAATCGCGAAGTCTCAATGAATTCGCGAAAAATCAAATTTGTTAAATAATTTCACGTTTTTACAAACATATTTTTGAAACAGTAGCGCTTATACTTACAAAATATATATATAAAAAAATTATAGCAGCATCCAGACATTGTGAGGAATAAAATGAAACCTAAGCCGTGAAGTTTGGAGCTATAGTATTCATGTTATTTGCAAAAATACAATGAAAATATGACGAAAAAAATAAAAATCATGTCATTCTAATTTTATTTTTTTATGGTTTTATAGGAAATGTTGAAGAAAAAATGTTTGAGTTCTTCGTCATTTTCGTCCAAATTTCACGCAATAATGAATATATTCCGTTGCAAAAAATGTTTCGCTTATAGTTTTCCTATTGGCGAATATTTTTAGAACATTATATTAAATCACAAAGAATTCCAATTGTGGCGTAACATTTGAGACGCATATAAACCGCGTAATTATGAAAATGACATGATGCGCATCCGATTTTCCAACACAGCGAATCAATCCCTTTTATTTGATGTACAGTTTGTCAAATTCTATTTGGCGGCCACGATGTAGCATCTGCTGCATTTAAGGGTGCAAAATACAGTAAAATGGTCACAATTTCCGCGAAGTTCATTTACATTTTATGCGCATCCGATTTCAATAATCACCATTAAAAAATACATCATTCTATGCCGTTTCAATGCGATCCATCAAGAACCGTGGATGTAGCATCGCACTCAATTTTTAGAAAAAATCTATTATATCTCTGGATTTACGAGAGTTTTTAAATATCTGTTTTCGCGCAGTTTAAACACGTGTATCGGTCTATTTATTTAAGTAGAACTGACACATCCAAAACGCGTTTTAATATGCGATATTTTTAAAATAATTTTTTGCAAATTTTCGAAATTTGAGGGGTATCATATCCGCCGATCTAGTGGGTGGATTTTTACGCGTCGTGGCTTGTTAGATTCAGAACGTAAAAAAACTAAATTTACGCGGGTTTCCACGGAAATCGAATGACGTTTGTAAATTTTAAACCAAAAAAATAGGTTTTTGAGAAAAATTTACGCACAAAAATTTCGTGTTTAGGCGCAGATTACTGTGATCCTGTGAGGGCTACACCCTCATGTTATACATTAAAAAATGCGAAATCGCAAGTACTACAATCAAATAATAAGCTTTTAGGGAAATCCAGCTGCGCGTCCCGATTAGAGCAAAAATTCAAAAAACCCCATTTTTCAGGTTTCAAAATGTCAGCATCCGTTTGAGGTAGATACAGTGGATATATTAAAAAATCATACATTAGAAACTTCAACTCTGAAGTGTGCTCTTTAACTTCTCCTTTGAGCATTAAGCTCTACATTGTGTTGTAAAACAACTAATTGGAAAATAACATAATGAAACTCGTTTATTTCAACGATTTTTTACGATTTTTTTTACATTAGTACGACCACAGCTTCCGCTCAAATTATTATTTTAAGAAACCCCTCGGTGAATCGGGCTAAAACAGTTTAGTTTGCCGAAATGCGGTCAAAAGTTATGGTATAGTAAAACTGATCGCGAGTTACAATACCCCATACCTCAGTTTCAACATAAGTTAATTTTCTACAAAAAGCTTGATATATATATATTAGGGTTAGTCATTTTTTTTAGATTCAAAATCTGTGGAAATAGCATATAGGGCAGGCAAAAACAAGCAGAATTGCGTTTTTACTTTTTCGAAATTGTGAAAAAAAGTTCCGCACAAAATGCAATTACTTTAGCTCAAAACCGACTTTTTTATTTGAATTTTTTTTGTGATTTTTAAAATTTGATAATATTTTTTTTAGATTTCTCAAGCACTAATTCTCTATATCTTTCAATTATATTGATTTCGGAAATTCGTATAAATGGTATAGCGGCAAAACAGCTTTTTCATTTCATTCGGTCTTTTTGCTTTAAAATTTTTGACCCAGTTATCACTGTTTTTTTGGACATTTTTGCAACTTTTTTTAAACGACATGGCGATGTGAACACAAACTATGAAAAAATAATTTAAAACTCAAAACGATATAAATTATGTATTATGACATTACTTCTGTATTGTCAAACTTTTATTAGAGCAACTCGTTTAAAATTTTTAAAACTGGGAAATGAAACCGAGTTGCAAATTTTAAAATCGATGTAGCTTATAAACTAAATGACAGATTTTTGATCAAATTGCATATTTGAAATCGATGCACTAAAACCAACTAAAAAAATTATTTCCAAGAACAACTATTGCAGAAAAAAATTTCTCAAATTTAAAAATTTAAAAAAAAGTAAACTAAAAAAGTTTGTTTTTAGCTAAAGTAATTGCATTTTGTGCGGAAGGTTTTTTTACAATTTCGAAAAAGTAAAAACGCAATTCTTATTATTTTTGCCTGCCCTACATGCCATTTCCACAGATTTTTGATATTCGAAAAAAAATGAAAAAATGACTAACCCTAATATATATATATAAAAATTCAATGGTGATTTTGTATTGCATAGACAATTCGGAGCTATGATACCGTCAATACTATAACGTGTTGTAGAAGACAATATCTGCAGACATCTGAATCGGTGACCTCTAAGACGGACTAATAATAAATTTGAAACCACTCCTTATGTCTAAATAGTGTGTATGGGGATTTCTGAGTGAAATTGGTCTTTGTTTGAAAATGAGGATTTTGATTTCCTTTATTTATATTTTTATTATCTTTTCAGATTTTTTTAATTAAAGATTCCCGTGATATCGCGCCTTGAAAAAGTCGAATTCTGTAAAAACTATATGCAAAGAAATACTCATAACTTCTTTAATATTGGTCCAAATAGAAAAAAATCTTTTTTTGTATATTTTATTTTTTTTTTTTGTCAGCTATCTAATAAGAAATAGAAAACAATTTTGCACAGTGGGCTTTTACGCAATTTTCGTGATTTAATATTTAAAATTAACAAGTAAAAAAGTATCAGTCGGCTTGGCCGACAGAGATATACCCTCAGCCTGTGTATATTGTAACAATTTGTTCCCAAAAAACGTATGTATTTATTTATTTCATTACTTTGCAATCGAAGCCATATGGACAATTCAATGGCCAATTCAGATATAATTACAAAGATTCCACCATACTTCAAAGCTACTCTATAAATAAAATATTAAACATTATTGTTCTTACAAACTATACATAAAAAATTAAAAAAAAAAATGATTGCATTGATTATATTTTGCCTCCTTTACATCATAACTACTCATATGTATATTATCAACATCAAATAGGTAAGAATTAATATAGAATTTTCAAAAATATCATCTGTACAACCAATATTTTCTACTTTATGCCATAGCTACTCGAATTTATTATTAGATGGTTTTAAAAATTTTGGGCGTATGAACCGACAATAATGTTGATTAGGATTAAATATCAAAAGTTTTGCGGAGTAGATACTAAAAGAAATGGATCGACATTGACCGTTATGGAAGTGGATCTCCAGCCACAACATATGGTGCCATAGGGGGTTTTTACACTCTTCGGGCTGTTTGCTCAAGAAGTATGGTCTTGCCCCTAAAAAAAATTTACCATCGTAATTGAGGCAGCGAATGCAAGTTGCTCTATCAAAAATCAAAGTGATTCGATAGCAGGTCTTAAAGTGAACTTATCCGAAATTTTGTTAGGAAGGTACTGGATGAAGTGGACAAATATAGTCCATATTTGAACCTGATCTATATCTGGTAGATATATTAGGATGTGTAAAGTATGGACCAATTCGGCCACTCCCTTCAAGAGTTACCGTACGCAAAATTTTTCCGAACATTTTTGCAATTTTGTGGGGGAGGTACCTGAATGAGTGGACCGATATGGCTTATCTTCAGACTTAAACTATGTTTGGACAAAATATTACTAAGGCCAAATTTTGGACCGAATCGGCAGATCCGTTCGAGAGTTATCTTGCGCTCCAACCACCTCACACGGTGTCATAGGGGTTTTTTGCAACTTTCAGGCTATTTTCTCAGGAAGTATAAACTTGCCCCCGATGAAACTTGTACCGTCGTATGGGGGACAGCGAATACAAGTTGCTAAAACAAAAATCAAAGCGATTCGAGAGCAGGTCCTAAACTGAACTTTTCCGAAATTTTGTGTGGGAGGTACCCGAAGGAGTGGACCGATTGAGTCCATATTTTAACTTGATCTAAGTCTGGTAGAACTTTCACGATGTACAAAGTGTGGGCCAAATCGGTTACCCCCTTTAAGAGTTATCGTACATACAAATTTTCCGAACATTTTCAAACTTTTGTGGGGGAGGTACCGGAAGGAGTGGACCGATATAACAAATCTTCGAACTTAAACTAAGTTTGGACAAAATATTACGATAGCCAAATGTTGGACCAAATCGGCTCATCCGTTCGAGAGTTATCGTGCGCACCAGCCAGCCAGAGAGACGGACAGACAGACGGACGGACATTGCTAAATCGACTCCAAATTGTCTGAAACACATTTCGTCCAAACATACTTGGGGTCTAAAACCGTTATTTCGATGAGGCACATTTTGCCCGTATGAAAGTGTATATACCCTCGTTAGCATAAATGCTGAGGGTATAAAAATGTTTATCGGGGCAAGAAATTCATAATGATATGGTGAATGTGTTAGGTGAATGTGCTCCTTCATATGCAACAGTAAAAAATTGGTTTGCTGAATTTAAACGTGGTCGTACAAGCATTGAAGATGAACCACGTAGTGGACGTCCAAAAACAGCAACAACAACAGAAATTGTAGCCAAAGTGCATGATATGGTATTAAATGATCGAAGAATAAAAGTGCGTGAAATTGCTAATATCATGGGCATCTCAAATGATCGAGTCCATTTAATTTTGCATGAAGAACTACAGATGAAAAAGCTTTCTGCAAGATGGGTGCCGCATTTGTTAACAGTCGATCAAAAACGCATAAGAATGAACATTTCACAAGCTTGTTTGGATCGTTTTAAGCGAAATAAAATGGATTTTAAGCATCGTTTCATAACTGTTGACGAGACATGGATCCACCACTATACTCCAGAGTCAAAAGAACAATCCAAACAATGGACTGAAGCTGGAGGAAGTGCCCCAAAGAAGGCAAACACAATTCAATCAGCTGGTAAGGTTATGGCAACGGTTTTTTGGGACTTCAAAGGTATTTTCATTGATTGACTATCTGCAAAAGGTTAAAACAATAAATTCAGAGTACTATTGCAAACTTTTGGAACAATTAAATGTACAAATTCGAGAAAAACGTCCTGGCTTACAACACAAAAAAATAATTTTTCATCAAGACAACGCACCAGCGCACAAGAGTGTTTTAACAATGGCTAAAATCAACGAATTAAAGTACGAGTTGCTTGAACACCCACCTTATTCTCCTGATTTAGCTCCCAGTGACTTTTACTTGTTCCCAAATCTAAAAAAAATTCCTTGCTGGCAAGCGTTTTACCTCAAATGAAGATGCAATTACAGTTGTAAACCAATATTTTGAAGACTTTGAGGACAACTATTTTAATCAGGGGATAGAATTGCTAGAAAAGCGTTGGACTACTAAATGTACTGAAGTTTCAGGAGATTATATTGAAAAATAAAAATATTTTTGAAAAACTAACTATTCTCTTTCATTGATAGGCTAAGAAGTTTCCGAACCGCCCTCGTATAACGTGTCAAAACTTTGTATATTCTTTTACCCCCTGTTTTTGTAAAAGTTTTTATTCTTCTCACGCGAACTGTCAAATTTTGTAGATCGATTTACTCGCCTCAGCGCAAATGTAGAGCTCTGATTTTAAAAAGAGGATTTCTTAACTATATATGGAACGCGTCTACGAAAAATTAGGTCCGTATGTCATCTGGGGTCTGAGCTATGGATGCCTAAATTATTACGAATATAGACGAACGAACAAAAAATAGTTACAAAAACAGGGGGTTATATTTGAGACAACAAGCTATAAATAATTGCCAAAAAATACTTAATTTTACTTTCAAAAACATATTTTAAATAAAATTTCCTAAAACGTGCAATTTTGTTGTAAATGTATTGGCCACCACTGTATATACCTCACAGAAGTTCAAAATTTTCGTTGAGATGTAGTCAAAGATAGTCCTTGTGGTCCTGCTTGAAATGATATGTATTTCGTAGGCAAGTCCATGTTTCCTGATATATTGTCTCAAAAGCTCTAAAGATCCAACTATGACACGATAACTGTAGTAAGAAATTACTCCCATAACTCACCTGACCCCCCATTAATTTTTAACCCGGATCGTTTTGACATTTTAATTATCGAGTAGCCGTTTTGATAATGGCTACAACATTAGAAGATGTAAATACATCCTGAGATATGAACCCCAAAATGCACCAATATTTAGGGTCAGTCCTTCATACAACTACCGCACTAAAGTTTTTCTCCATACTTCAGTAACTTCCCCCTAATTTGCTTACTTTTCTGACACCAGAATAAACTCAATGGACCACAAGGTACCTCTGTGAAGTATCTGTCTTTATGGCATCTAAGATAACGCATTTTGTTCTTTCATCTATTTTTATTTTTGTTTCGTTTTTATGTTTTCAGATTGAATCCGAAGATGAAAAATTACCGGAAGAAAAATTTGTTGATGAATTGTCCAAAAATTTACCACAAGGCACCGATAAAACGCCTGAAATTCTTGATTCAGCGCTAAAGGATTTACCCGATAGGTGTGTATAATAATTATATAATTAATATCATTATATAATTAATAAAATCCATAACTCATATAATTAATAAATATATATTTTTTATTTAAAGATGGAAAAATTGGGTTATTCGTGGTATCTTCACTTGGATTATGATTTGTGGTTTCTGTCTCATAATCTATGGTGGACCTTTGGCTTTAATGATTACGGTAAGTTTGTGTGCATAAAACAATTTAATATGTAATAATGTTTGTCCATTTTTTTTTATTTGCAGACCCTATTGGTACAAGTTAAATGTTTCCAAGAAATCATTTCCATTGGTTATCAAGTTTATCGCATACATGGTTTACCATGGTTCCGTAGTTTATCATGGTATTTCCTCTTGACTTCCAATTACTTTTTCTATGGTGAAAATCTGGTGGATTATTTCGGTGTGGCCATTAATAGGGTGGTATGTGTTGCCTATGGATTTTTTTTGTTTATATGATTTGTACTAACTCCGAAAGTATTCTTGGTCTTTCTTCTCGTTTTCTTAGGAATATTTGAAATTTATGGTCACCTATCATCGTTTCCTTTCCTTTGCCTTATATTGCATTGGTTTCGTATGGTTTGTTTTATCATTGGTCAAGAAATACTATATGAAACAATTCAGTCTATTCGCCTGGACTCATGTTTCATTGTTGATTGTTGTCACTCAAAGTTATTTGATTATACAAAATATCTTCGAAGGTACGTTGTAAATGTTATTGTTATTATTATCAATGATGTGTTTGTTGTTTTAAAGAAGATAATACTTTTTTATGATCCTTGGTGATTGAATTGAACAAATAACGGACAGACGTCCAGACACTTTTAGAGATATGAGCCTAGAGTCTAATAAATACATTTAAGTTTAATGAAACTTATTCAAACTTTTGTTTACAGGATTAATTTGGTTTATTGTGCCCGTCTCGATGATTGTGTGCAACGATGTCATGGCCTATATGTTTGGTTTCTTCTTTGGCAAGACACCACTGATTAAATTGAGTCCCAAGAAGACATGGGAAGGCTTTATTGGTGGCGGTTTTGCCACTGTTATTTTTGGCATAATTATTTCATATATTTTGTGTCATTATCAATATTTTGTTTGCCCCATTGTCTATTCCGAAGAATTGGGCAGTATGTCGATGAGTTGTGAACCCAGCTATTTGTTTACACCCCAAGAATATAGCTTGAGTGTGGTGAGTATTTGAATATTTTTTTTTATTATTTTGAAATGAAGTGTACATTTTTATGAATATTTTAATTTCTTAAATTTTGCAGTTTGGTATTGGAAAATCCATTAGAGTGATACCATTTATATGGCACTCAATTTCCCTAAGTTTGTTTAGTTCCATAATTGGACCATTTGGTGGTTTCTTTGCCTCTGGCTTTAAGAGAGCATTTAAAATCAAGGTGAGTGCTAGAAATGTGACAAAAGTTGGGTATTGTAATGATGTGTTTTGTTTTCTTATTGCACAGGATTTTGGCGATATGATTCCTGGCCATGGTGGTATTATGGATCGTTTCGATTGTCAATTTTTAATGGCCACCTTTGTAAATGTTTACATTTCTAGTTTCATAAGAACTCCATCTCCCGCTAAGTTGTTAACACAGGTAATTATTACAAGTCATATTTTTTAATCAATATTTGCATGTTCCTAATCTTTTTTTGTGTGATTTACTTTTAGATTTACAATCTGAAACCGGAACAACAATTGCAAATCTTTGAGTCACTCAAGGAAACACTTGGTGATGCCCTAAACTAAGTTAATTTATTTATTAAAAAAAAAAACAAAAACGAAAAAAACTCCATTCAAATAATGTGACATACAAAACAGTTTGTCCCTTTGTTTTGTATTAATCATTGAAGTACTATCCGATTTTTTTCTTTTCTTTGTAATTTTTGTTGTGCGTGTTCCTTTTTAACTTTGCTTTATTTTCTTTTACCCTATTCTTTCTATAAATTTTTGTTATTATTTTCTATACTTTGATTGACTGAGGGAGGAGGCTTCAGTCACAATGCAATTAATTATGTTAAAATTTAACTATTAAGTAGTTTGAGCATAATTCGATGCGATCATAGCTAAAGTATGTTAAGCCTTAATTTAAACATAACGTTACTACCACAAGTACGCTGATGATTAGTTATTTTAGTTGTGTGTTTCCTTTTTTTATTTACAATCTTAAAATCGATTTATTACATAAGTTGTATGTAAAGAAAACAAAATGCTGAACCAGAGAAAATCTTAAAATTTATATGGATTTTTTTTTAAACTAAGAATTTATTATTGTTTTTTTTTTTATTTTACATTTATTTTTTTTAATATAACAAATCAAGACTACGAACAAAAACAGACACTATTTTTATAACCTACATCGCCCGCCGCTCGCAGAAGATTTTCTACATACAGGAAGGCATTTTTTAATTATTTATGACGCGGGTCTTTCGTGTAAAGAAAAACACTTCGGTGTCTCTTATTTTGCTCTTTCACCAATTAAATATTGCTTTCACTAAAAAGCGAGTCTCCCGCAAAAAGAAAATCACTTAAATAGGTCCTATACCTACAGAAGGTTTTTAGATGGCCACGTAGCAGAGTATTTGCCTAAAAATACCACTAACCCCCATTATTATAAGTCTTCTTTTGCTATAGTTTGGATTTACCGAACAGATTTATAGCGTTCCGGTTAACTTAAAGTTGAAAGTGATGATTGTATTTCAAGGAGGAGCTTCTTGGCATTAACTTTCAATGTAAAAATAATGTTTTTAATGTCTCCAAGTGTCCATTTTGAGTTTTCAAATTCATCAGATAGTAAAAGAACACATATAACAATGGCCCTTAGATGGGTTTTCTATGTATACATGTATGCGATGACCTATAGATGGCAATGGTCTACCTTCTTCTTTTACCAATACCAATAGAAGGATACATACACGAGTCTTCTGCCTAAGAAGACTTCCTACGACTTAAGGGCTATTTATAGAATATTCATTTAGGAGCGCTTCTCTGTAATAGAAGAAGATCCCTTTAAGAAGACTTCTGTCTTTAGAGGACCCATTTTTGGCGGCCTTTTATCTACAGAAAACCATTAGGGAGTTATTCTATATAAAATACCACTCTAGGATGTCTTCTACCTATAGAAGACCACTTTAAAAGGGTTCTATGTATAGAATACCTTTTTGGTCTACCTTCTTCTTTTACCAATACCAATAGAAGGATACATACGCGAGTCTTCTGCCTAAGAAGACTTCCTACGACTTAAGTGCTATGTATAGAATATTCATTTAAAAGCGCTTCTCTGTAATAGAAGAAGACCCCTTTAGGACCTCAGTCTATAGAAGACCCATTTTGGCGGCCTTTTATCTACAGAAAACCATTAGGTAGGTATTCTATATATAAAATACCACTCTAGGATGTCTTCTACCTATAGAAGACCACTTAAAAATGGTTCCATGTATAGAATACCTTTCTACGAGGATTTCCATGTATAGAAGACTTCATTAGGAGATCTTCAGCGTATTAAAGACCTCATTAGTAGGGCTTCTATGTATAGAATAACTCTTTTAGAATAGCTTCTATGTATATTAGGGTTATGACTTTTTTACAACCTTATATCCCTGTATCATAGCGTGATGAGTTTTGCCATAAGATTACATAAAATCTTAATTATAAGGTGATTTGGTGAAAAAACCTCACGCACAAAATGATTTTAAAATTTTAATTTATCAAAATTATGGACAATTTTTTGAAGTCACTGAAAACAGATATATAATTGAAAATAAACTTTAGAGCCACATGAGATAATTAAAATGACATAAAATTTATTTCTCACTATTTTTCTTCAATTCTGAGAATCGTAAAAATGTCGTAAACGCTTTTTTTCAAAAATATAATTTTTTAACAAAAAACAAAAAATTAAAAATTTTTTCAAAGTGACTTTTTTCGCGACTTTTTTAATATTTGAATGAAATAAACGTTATTATAGTTATTAGTAGGCTTCTATTTATTCATTCGGGCAACAAAAAATAATTTTTTGAAAAAAAAAAATTTTTTTCATTTCATATATTTTTTTCAAAAAATTATTTTTTTAAAATCGATTTGTGCGTGAACTTTTTTATATTTCAATGGAATAAACGATAGCATAGTGATTAATAGGCAAAAGTTCATGCAACCCTGCTACAGGAAATCATTTTTGAGGAAAAATGTCAAAAAGTCATAACCCTAATGTATATACTACTTTTTATACCCTCAGCATTTATGCTAACGAGGGTATAGACACTTTCATACGGGCAAAATGTGCCTCATCGATATAATGGTTTTAGACCCCAAGTATGTTTGGACGAAATGTGTTTCAGACAATTTGGAGTCGATTGAGCAATGTCCGTCTGTCTGTCTGGCTGGCTGGAGCGCACGATAACTCTCGTACGGATGAACCGATTCGGTTCAAATTTTGGCCTTCGTAATATTTTGCCCAAACTAAGTTTAAGTTCGAAGATGGGCTATATCGGTCCACTCCTTCCGGTACCTCCCCCAAAAACGTACGAAAATGTTCGTAAAATTTGTGCGCACGATAACTCTTGAAGGGAGCAAACGATTTGGTCCATACTTTGCCCATCGTAAAATGTGTACCAAACTTAGATAATGTTTCAATATAGACTTAATCGGCCCACTCCTTCCGGATACCTCCCACACAAAATTTCGGAAAAGTTCAGTTTAGGGCCATCTCTCGAATCGCTCTGATTTTTGTTTTAGCAACTTGTATTCACTGCCGTCCATACGACGGTACAAGTTTCATTAGGGGCAAGTCCATGCTTCCTGAGAAAATAGCCTGAAAGTTGCAAAAAAAAAAAACCCTATGACACCGTGTGAGGTGGTTGGAGCGCAAGATAGAACGGATCTGCCGATTCGGTCCAAAATTTGGCCTTAGTAATATTTTGTCCAAACATAGTTTACGTTTGAAGATAAGCCATATCGGTCCACTCCTTCAGGTACCTCCCCCACAAAAGTTCAAAAATGTTCGGAAAATTTGTTCATACGATAACTCTTGAAGGGAGTTGCCGAATTGGTCCATACTTTACACATCCTAATATATCTAACAGATATAGATCAGGTTCAAATATGGACTATATTTGTCCAATCCATCCGGTACCTCCCACACAAAATTTCGGATAAGTTCACTTTAACACCTGCTCTCGAATCACTTTGATTTTTGTTGAAGCAACTTGCATTCGCTGCCTCAATTACGATGGTAAACGTTTTTTCAGGGGTAAGTCCATACTTCTTGAGCAAACATCCCGCGAAGGGTGTAAAATCCCCCTATGGCATCATATATAGTGGCTGGAGATCCACTTTCATAATATTCAATGTAGATCCATTCCTTTTAGGTATCTCCTCCGCAAAACTTTTGATCTCTAATCCTAATGAACAAATTTGTCAAATTCCCAAAATTTTTAAAAACCCCTAAATACATACGTTTTTTGGGAAAAAAAATTGTTTCAATATACACAGTCTGAGGGTATATCTCTGTCGACAAAGCCGACTAATACTTTTTTACTTGTTTGGAAGGATTTCTATGTATAGAAGGCCAATTTAGGAGCGTTTCAGCGTAGTGAAGATCTCTTTATGAGGTCTTCTATGTATAGAATACCTCTTTGGCAGAAGTCCTCTTTAGGAAGGTTTCCATGTATAGACCTCTTTACGACGGTATGACCTTGTTAAGAGGGCTTCTGTTTATGTATAGAAGACTTCTTTAGGATGGCTTCTTTATATAGAAGACCCGTTTGGAGGGCTTCTTAATAAGGATGATCTCGTTAGGAAAGCTTATATGTGTAGAACACCTCTTTAAGAGGACTTCTGTCTATAAAAGATTCCTTTAAGAGGACTTCTGTCTATGGAAGAACCATTTAGGCCGTCGTTTATCTACATAAGACCATTCTATATTCTATATATAAAAGGTATTTTATATATAAAAGGCCACGCAAGAAGGTCTTCTATCTACCAAGAAGACCACATTAGTAGGTCTTATATGTATAGAATACTTCCTTAGAGGATTTCCACGTATAGAAGACTTCTTCAGGAGAGCTTCAATGTATAAAATAACTCATTAGTAGGACTTCTATGTACAGAATACTTTTTGGAAGGACTTCTACGTGTAGAAGATAAATTTAGGAGCGCTTCAATGTATAGATCTCTTCATGAGGTCTTCTATGTAAATAAGACCTCTTTAGCAGAACACGACCTCTTTAGACGGGTTTCCAGATAGATCCCTTTACGACGACTTCTAAGTAAGGATGACCTCGTTAAGAGGGCTTCTGTTTATGTATAGAAGACTTCTTTAGGATGGCTTCTTCATATAGAAGACCTCGTTTGGAGGGCTTCTTAATAAGGATGACCTCGTTAGGATAGCTTATATCTGTAGAACACCCCTTTAAGATAACTTCTGCCTATATAAGACCCCTTTAAGAGGACTTCTGTCTGTCTTTACGAGGATTTCCATGTATAGAAGACTTCTTCAAGAGTGCTTCAAGGTATAAAATAACTCATTAGTAGGACTTCTATGTATAGAAGACCTCTTTAGACTGGCTTCTATGTATAGAATACTGTTTGGAAGGACTTCTACGTGTAGAAGACAATTTTAGGAGCGCTTCAATGTATAGATCTCTTCATGAGATCTTCTATGTAAAGAAGACCTCTTTAGCAGAAGGCAGCCTCTTTAGACGGGTTTCCAAATATATCTCTTTACGACGACTTCTAAGTAAGGATGACCTCGTTAGGAGGGCTTCTGTTTATGTATAGAAGACCCCTTTATGGTGGCTTCTTTATAAAGGAGATCCCGTTTGGAGGGATTCCTAATAACAATGACCTCGTTAGGAAAGCTTATATCTGTAGAAGACCCCTTCAGAAGGAATTATATTTATGGATAACTACGTTAGATGGCCCTCAATCCATAGAATACCCATTAAGAGGACTTCCGCCAGCATAGAAAACCTCTTAAAGAGGGCTTCTGTGTATAGAAACCCCCTTAAAGAGGACTTCTTTGTATAGAAGACCCCTTTAGGAGACCTTCTTCAACCCACTGGTGTCCTCTGCAGTTCATGTGGTGAGCGGAGTGGCCATAGATTTAGTGGCGGATATTTGCATATTCATATCGTGGAAAGGGGTTTTAAGATCGACCAAATAGGATTTCAGCCTTTCACAAATTACATCAGAGAAAGTACCTGACGCGAATATCGTACAATCATCCGCATACGTTGCGATCTCAATGGGGTGGAATACAGGAGAGGTTAAACAGTTCCGGAACTTGGGGAACTGCCTGTTTGACTATACGGGGCTGGAACTATCACGTACAACTGTATATATGTATGTGTAATACAGGGTGATTGTGAATGTAATTTCCCCGTACGTTTTGTCTTAACTCTGCTTCAGCAGAAAATGAGAAAATTGACGAGAAGTTTATATTCATGATTGGGCAAATAATTGATTATCCAAAGTTTCAAACTTGGCCCGAGAATAGTCTGTTCCATGACCTCTCAAACAGCGTAGAGTGGTTGACAGTATCAAAGGATTTTGATAAGGACTTGCCCTGTCCATTTGGTGAACAGTGGGGGCGTATATTTAGAATTGGATATTTGCTTATTCCTCGAGTCTTTAGGAAAGTATTCCATACTTCCAGACATACAGGAGACCCAAAAACATATTCAGCCTGATCATGAATGTAAACTCCGCAGTGAGTGCAGTGAGTTTTGCCTCTTTGTCATTTCAAATTAAAGGTGAAAGTGAGAAAACTCACGGGGAGTTTATATTCAAATTTGCGATTGGTGTAGGTAATAAAAACTCCGATATGTTGGAATTTTATAGCACGTTTACCTATACAATTCCATTGCATATTTATCAATTAATCCTCATAAAGGAGATTAACACGACAAAACAGCTCTAATGTAAACATGCTATTAAAGTTCTCTTCATCAATTTTAACCTAAAAACAAAACTACTTTTCAGTTACATGGCGAAATAAACCAAAATAAAGAAAATATTCCATTAGCAAAAAAAAAAAATAAATAATAAAATAAATAAATATGAAAAACGAACATTCAAACGTTTAATAAATAATTTTATATTTAAGTTTAAACATTTAGGTGGAATTGCCGCTGTAAAGTCCGGCGATTACCATATGACACCAAATAATGAAAACAAGTACACCAATAAGTCAGTCCCTCCTTAATAAATAGAAAAAATATGAGAAAAAAAAAAACAAATAACAACATCAAATCTAAACAAATGTGCGAAGCAAACTTCCACTAATTATGAATTCAAATAATAAGGCATTTTATACCCAACCTATAACCTGTGGTTTTTATTAAAACGTTTTTTTTTTTTGTTTAGTTTCCTTAATTTTAGTGCAATATAATTTAATTTTAATGATTCGTTAAAAAAATAATAAAACAAAATAAGCGTATTTAAATTAAGTAAAAAACAAAACAAAAAACACTCTCACATTTCGTGTATACTTAAATTTACACCTAACAACTCTCTGAGTATTTATTAGAACAATTTATAAGCATCACAAATCTAAACTATGAAGAACAGCAACAAACCAACAAAACAAAAGTGAATTATTCTCTATATGTGGTTGAATTTATTCTAAAGACAAATGTTATAAATCGACGGATATCAACAACAGATTAATTGTTAAAGTATATTAAAGAAGAAAACAACAAAACAAAAATTTGCGACTAATTCTCAAAGCAAAGAAAACAAAAGAAATGCATTGAATATAACAAGAAAAATATATTTTTTCATTTGTTTCTTTGAATGTCATATGTAATCTAGTGAAAAAACAACAACAACAAATGAACGAGAAAACGATAAATAAATAAATATATTTAAATGTAAAAAACGAGTTTTAATTCCTCAGTAGTCCCAAGGTGAAAACATAAACATTCCGATCGAAAGTGGAATTGTTTCCGTATTTAGCTTCTTCAGAAACCGAAAAACTAAAATTTTTTCGGAATGAAACCACATTTGATTTTGCAAACGGAATTGTATTTTTATTTATTATTATTTTTTTTTTAATTTGTTTTGTTAACAAATTTACATTTAATATCATATTTAAACTAAATAATAAAGTTTTCCGATTTTACAAAAACGATCGGAATCTGAAGAAGCTAAAACAAAAACGATCGAAATGAAATTACGTAATTGAAACCATTTCGATCGGAATGTGTGACATGCCTGATAGAAGCACTACTTCTTTCAGAAATGGCTGCTTCTACAAATCCTTTCTGACGGAAAGGGTGCTTCTATAGATCCTTTCTGAAGGAAAGGGTGCTTCTATAGATCCTTTCTTCTAGGGTGCTTCTATAGATCCTTTCTGAAGGAAAGGGTGCTTCTATAGATCCTTTCTGAAGGAGAGGGTGCTTCTATAGATCCTTTCTGAAGGAAAGGGTGCTTCTATAGATCCTTTCTGAAGGAAAGGGTGCTTCTATAGATCCTTTCTGAAGGAAAGGGTGCTTCTATAGATCCTTTCTGAAGGAAAGGGTGCTTCTATAGATCCTTTCTGAAGGAAAGGGTGCTTCTATAGATCCTTTCTGAAGGAAAGGGTGCTTCTATAGATCCTTTCTGAAGGAAAGGGTGCTTCTATAGATCCTTTCTGAAGGAAAGGGTGCTTCTATAGATCCTTTCTGAAGGAAAGGGTGCTTCTATAGATCCTTTCTGAAGGAAAGGGTGCTTCTATAGATCCTTTCTGAAGGAAAGGGTGCTTCTATAGATCCTTTCTGAAGGAAAGGGTGCTTCTATAGATCCTTTCTGATGGAAAGGGTGCTTCTATAGATCCTTTCTGAAGGAAAGGGTGCTTCTATAGATCCTTTCTGAAAAAAAGGGTGCTTCTATAGATCCTTTCTGAAGGAAAGGGTGCTTCTATAGATCCTTTCTGAAGGAAAGGGTGCTTCTATAGATCCTTTCTGAAGGAAAGGGTGCTTCTATAGATCCTTTCTGAAGGAAAGGGTGCTTCTATAGATCCTTTCTGAAGGAAAGGGTGCTTCTATAGATCCTTTCTGAAGGAAAGGGTGCTTCTATAGATCCTTTCTGAAGGAAAGGGTGCTTCTATAGATCCTTTCTGAAGGAAAGGGTGCTTCTATAGATCCTTTCTGAAGGAAAGGGTGCTTCTATAGATCCTTTCTGAAGGAAAGGGTGCTTCTATAGATCCTTTCTGAAGGAAAGGGTGCTTCTATAGATCCTTTCTGAAGGAAAGGGTGCTTCTATAGATCCTTTCTGAAGGAAAGGGTGCTTCTATAGATCCTTTCTGAAGGAAAGGGTGCTTCTATAGATCCTTTCTGAAGGAAAGGGTGCTTCTATAGATCCTTTCTGAATCAAAGGGTGCTTCTATAGATCCTTTCTGAAGGAAAGGGTGCTTCTATAGATCCTTTCTGAAGGAAAGGGTGCTTCTATAGATCCTTTCTGAAGGAAAGGGTGCTTCTATAGATCCTTTCTGAAGGAAAGGGTGCTTCTATAGATCCTTTCTGAAGGAAAGGGTGCTTCTATAGATCCTTTCTGAAGGAAAGGGTGCTTCTATAGATCCTTTCTGAAGGAAAGGGTGCTTCTATAGATCCTTTCTGAAGGAAAGGGTGCTTCTATAGATCCTTTCTGAAGGAAAGGGTGCTTCTATAGATCCTTTCTGAAGGAAAGGTGCTTCTATAGATCCTTTCTGAAGGAAAGGGTGCTTCTATAGATCCTTTCTGAAGGAAAGGGTGCTTCTATAGATCCTTTCTGAAGGAAAGGGTGCTTCTATAGATCCTTTCTGAAGGAAAGGGTGCTTCTATATAGAAGGATCTATAGGATCCTTTCTGAAGGAAAGGGTGCTTCTATAGATCCTTTCTGAAGGAAAGGGTGCTTCTATAGATCCTTTCTGAAGGAAAGGGTGCTTCTATAGATCCTTTCTGAAGGAAAGGGTGCTTCTATAGATCCTTTCTGAAGGAAAGGGTGCTTCTATAGATCCTTTCTGAAGGAAAGGGTGCTTCTATAGATCCTTTCTGAAGGAAAGGGTGCTTCTATAGATCCTTTCTGAAGGAAAGGGTGCTTCTATAGATCCTTTCTGAAGGAAAGGGTGCTTCTATAGATCCTTTCTGAAGGAAAGGGTGCTTCTATAGATCCTTTCTGAAGGAAAGGGTGCTTCTATAGATCCTTTCTGAAGGAAAGGGTGCTTCTATAGATCCTTTCTGAAGGAAAGGGTGCTTCTATAGATCCTTTCTGAAGGAAAGGGTGCTTCTATAGATCCTTTCTGAAGGAAAGGGTGCTTCTATAGATCCTTTCTGAAGGAAAGGGTGCTTCTATAGATCCTTTCTGAAGGAAAGGGTGCTTCTATAGATCCTTTCTGAAGGAAAGGGTGCTTCTATAGATCCTTTCTGAAGGAAAGGGTGCTTCTATAGATCCTTTCTGAAGGAAAGGGTGCTTCTATAGATCCTTTCTGAAGGAAAGGGTGCTTCTATAGATCCTTTCTGAAGGAAAGGGTGCTTCTATAGATCCTTTCTGAAGGAAAGGGTGCTTCTATAGATCCTTTCTGATGGAAAGGGTGCTTCTATAGATCCTTTCTGAAGGAAAGGGTGCTTCTATAGATCCTTTCTGAAGGAAAGGGTGCTTCTATAGATCCTTTCTGAAGGAAAGGGTGCTTCTATAGATCCTTTCTGAAGGAAAGGGTGCTTCTATAGATCCTTTCTGAAGGAAAGGGTGCTTCTATAGATCCTTTCTGAAGGAAAGGGTGCTTCTATAGATCCTTTCTGAAGGAAAGGGTGCTTCTATAGATCCTTTCTGAAGGAAAGGGTGCTTCTATAGATCCTTTCTGAAGGAAAGGGTGCTTCTATAGATCCTTTCTGAAGGAAAGGGTGCTTCTATAGATCCTTTCTGAAGGAAAGGGTGCTTCTATAGATCCTTTCTGAAGGAAAGGGTGCTTCTATAGATCCTTTCTGATGGAAAGGGTGCTTCTATAGATCCTTTCTGAAGGAAAGGGTGCTTCTATAGATCCTTTCTGAAGGAAAGGGTGCTTCTATAGATCCTTTCTGAAGGAAAGGGTGCTTCTATAGATCCTTTCTGAAGGAAAGGGTGCTTCTATAGATCCTTTCTGAAGGAAAGGGTGCTTCTATAGATCCTTTCTGAAGGAAAGGGTGCTTCTATAGATCCTTTCTGAAGGAAAGGGTGCTTCTATAGATCCTTTCTGAAGGAAAGGGTGCTTCTATAGATCCTTTCTGAAGGAAAGGGTGCTTCTATATAGAAGGATCTATAGGATCCTTTCTGAAGGAAAGGGTGCTTCTATAGATCCTTTCTGAAGGAAAGGGTGCTTCTATAGATCCTTTCTGAAGGAAAGGGTGCTTCTATAGATCCTTTCTGAAGGAAAGGGTGCTTCTATAGATCCTTTCTGAAGGAAAGGGTCCTTCTATAGATCCTTTCTGAAGGAAAGGGTGCTTCTATAGATCCTTTCTGAAGGAAAGGGTGCTTCTATAGATCCTTTCTGAAGGAAAGGGTGCTTCTATAGATCCTTTCTGAAGGAAAGGGTGCTTCTATAGATCCTTTCTGAAGGAAAAGGTGCTTCTATAGATCCTTTCTGAAGGAAAGGGTGCTTCTAGAGATCCTTTCTGAAGGAAAGGGTGCTTCTAGAGATCCTTTCTGAAGGAAAGGGTGCTTCTAGAGATCCTTTCTGAAGGAAAGGGTGCTTCTATAGATCCTTTCTGAAGGAAAGGGTGCTTCTATAGATCCTTTCTGAAGGAAAGGGTGCTTCTATAGATCCTTTCTGAAGGAAAGGGTGCTTCTATAGATCCTTTCTGAAGGAAAGGGTGCTTCTATAGATCCTTTCTGAAGGAAAGGGTGCTTCTATAGATCCTTTCTGAAGGAAAGGGTGCTTCTATAGATCCTTTCTGAAGGAAAGGGTGCTTCTATAGATCCTTTCTGAAGGAAAGGGTGCTTCTATAGATCCTTTCTGAAGGAAAGGGTGCTTCTATAGATCCTTTCTGAAGGAAAGGGTGCTTCTATAGATCCTTTCTGAAGGAAAGGGTGCTTCTATAGATCCTTTCTGAAGGAAAGGGTGCTTCTATAGATCCTTTCTGAAGGAAAGGGTGCTTCTATAGATCCTTTCTGAAGGAAAGGGTGCTTCTATAGATCCTTTCTGAAGGAAAGGGTGCTTCTATAGATCCTTTCTGAAGGAAAGGGTGCTTCTATAGATCCTTTCTGAAGGAAAGGGTGCTTCTATAGATCCTTTCTGAAGGAAAGGGTGCTTCTATAGATCCTTTCTGAAGGAAAGGGTGCTTCTATAGATCCTTTCTGAAGGAAAGGGTGCTTCTATAGATCCTTTCTGAAGGAAAGGGTGCTTCTATAGATCCTTTCTGAAGGAAAGGGTGCTTCTATAGATCCTTTCTGAAGGAAAGGGTGCTTCTATAGATCCTTTCTGAAGGAAAGGGTCCTTCTATAGATCCTTTCTGAAGGAAAGGGTGCTTCTATAGATCCTTTCTGAAGGAAAGGGTGCTTCTATAGATCCTTTCTGAAGGAAAGGGTGCTTCTATAGATCCTTTCTGAAGGAAAGGGTGCTTCTATAGATCCTTTCTGAAGGAAAGGGTGCTTCTATAGATCCTTTCTGAAGGAAAGGGTGCTTCTATAGATCCTTTCTGAAGGAAAGGGTGCTTCTATAGATCCTTTCTGAAGGAAAGGGTGCTTCTATAGATCCTTTCTGAAGGAAAGGGTGCTTCTATATAGAAGGATCTATAGATCCTTTCTGAAGGAAAGGGTGCTTCTATAGATCCTTTCTGAAGGAAAGGGTGCTTCTATAGATCCTTTCTGAAGGAAAGGGTGCTTCTATAGATCCTTTCTGAAGGAAAGGGTGCTTCTATAGATCCTTTCTGAAGGAAAGGGTGCTTCTATAGATCCTTTCTGAAGGAAAGGGTGCCTTCTATAGATCCTTTCTGAAGGAAAGGGTGCTTCTATAGATCCTTTCTGAAGGAAAGGGTGCTTCTATAGATCCTTTCTGAAGGAAAGGGTGCTTCTATAGATCCTTTCTGAAGGAAAGGGTGCTTCTATAGATCCTTTCTGAAGGAAAGGGTGCTTCTATAGATCCTTTCTGAAGGAAAGGGTGCTTCTATAGATCCTTTCTGAAGGAAAGGGTGCTTCTAGAGATCCTTTCTGAAGGAAAGGGTGCTTCTATAGATCCTTTCTGAAGGAAAGGGTGCTTCTATAGATCCTTTCTGAAGGAAAGGGTGCTTCTATAGATCCTTTCTGAAGGAAAGGGTGCTTCTATAGATCCTTTCTGAAGGAAAGGGTGCTTCTATAGATCCTTTCTGAAGGAAAGGGTGCTTCTATAGATCCTTTCTGAAGGAAAGGGTGCTTCTATAGATCCTTTCTGAAGGAAAGGGTGCTTCTATAGATCCTTTCTGAAGGAAAGGGTGCTTCTATAGATCCTTTCTGAAGGAAAGGGTGCTTCTATAGATCCTTTCTGAAGGAAAGGGTGCTTCTATAGATCCTTTCTGAAGGAAAGGGTGCTTCTATAGATCCTTTCTGAAGGAAAGGGTGCTTCTATAGATCCTTTCTGAAGGAAAGGGTGCTTCTATAGATCCTTTCTGAAGGAAAGGGTGCTTCTATAGATCCTTTCTGAAGGAAAGGGTGCTTCTATAGATCCTTTCTGAAGGAAAGGGTGCTTCTATAGATCCTTTCTGAAGGAAAGGGTGCTTCTATAGATCCTTTCTGAAGGAAAGGGTGCTTCTATAGATCCTTTCTGAAGGAAAGGGTGCTTCTATAGATCCTTTCTGAAGGAAAGGGTGCTTCTATAGATCCTTTCTGAAGGAAAGGGTGCTTCTATAGATCCTTTCTGAAGGAAAGGGTGCTTCTATAGATCCTTTCTGAAGGAAAGGGTGCTTCTATAGATCCTTTCTGAAGGAAAGGGTGCTTCTATAGATCCTTTCTGAAGGAAAGGGTGCTTCTATAGATCCTTTCTGAAGGAAAGGGTGCTTCTATAGATCCTTTCTGAAGGAAAGGGTGCTTCTATAGATCCTTTCTGAAGGAAAGGGTGCTTCTATAGATCCTTTCTGAAGGAAAGGGTGCTTCTATAGATCCTTAGACCTTTCAGGAGGTGTTTCTATAGATCCTTTCTGAAGGAAAGGGTGCTTCTATAGATCCTTTCTGAAGGAAAGGGTGCTTCTATAGATCCTTTCTGAAGGAAAGGGTGCTTCTATAGATCCTTTCTGAAGGAAAGGGTGCTTCTATAGATCCTTTCTGAAGGAAAGGGTGCTTCTATAGATCCTTTCTGAAGGAAAGGGTGCTTCTATAGATCCTTTCTGAAGGAAAGGGTGCTTCTATAGATCCTTTCTGAAGGAAAGGGTGCTTCTATAGATCCTTTCTGAAGGAAAGGGTGCTTCTATAGATCCTTTCTGAAGGAAAGGGTGCTTCTATAGATCCTTTCTGAAGGAAAGGGTGCTTCTATAGATCCTTTCTGAAGGAAAGGGTGCTTCTATAGATCCTTTCTGAAGGAAAGGGTGCTTCTATAGATCCTTTCTGAAGGAAAGGGTGCTTCTATAGATCCTTTCTGAAGGAAAGGGTGCTTCTATAGATCCTTTCTGAAGGAAAGGGTGCTTCTATAGATCCTTTCTGAAGGAAAGGGTGCTTCTATAGATCCTTTCTGAAGGAAAGGGTGCTTCTATAGATCCTTTCTGAAGGAAAGGGTGCTTCTATAGATCCTTTCTGAAGGAAAGGGTGCTTCTATAGATCCTTTCTGAAGGAAAGGGTGCTTCTATAGATCCTTTCTGAAGGAAAGGGTGCTTCTATAGATCCTTTCTGATGGAAAGGGTGCTTCTATAGATCCTTTCTGAAGGAAAGGGTGCTTCTATAGATCCTTTCTGAAGGAAAGGGTGCTTCTATAGATCCTTTCTGAAGGAAAGGGTGCTTCTATAGATCCTTTCTGAAGGAAAGGGTGCTTCTATAGATCCTTTCTGAAGGAAAGGGTGCTTCTATAGATCCTTTCTGAAGGAAAGGGTGCTTCTATAGATCCTTTCTGAAGGAAAGGGTGCTTCTATAGATCCTTTCTGAAGGAAAGGGTGCTTCTATAGATCCTTTCTGAAGGAAAGGGTGCTTCTATAGATCCTTTCTGAAGGAAAGGGTGCTTCTATAGATCCTTTCTGATGGAAAGGGTGCTTCTATAGATCCTTTCTGAAGGAAAGGGTGCTTCTATAGATCCTTTCTGAAGGAAAGGGTGCTTCTATAGATCCTTTCTGAAGGAAAGGGTGCTTCTATAGATCCTTTCTGATGGAAAGGGTGCTTCTATAGATCCTTTCTGAAGGAAAGGGTGCTTCTATAGATCCTTTCTGAAGGAAAGGGTGCTTCTATAGATCCTTTCTGAAGGAAAGGGTGCTTCTATAGATCCTTTCTGAAGGAAAGGGTGCTTCTATAGATCCTTTCTGAAGGAAAGGGTGCTTCTATAGATCCTTTCTGAAGGAAAGGGTGCTTCTATAGATCCTTTCTGAAGGAAAGGGTGCTTCTATAAGGGTGCTTCTATAGATCCTTTCTGATGGAAAGGGTGCTTCTATAGATCCTTTCTGAAGGAAAGGGTGCTTCTATAGATCCTTTCTGAAGGAAAGGGTGCTTCTATAGATCCTTTCTGAAGGAAAGGGTGCTTCTATAGATCCTTTCTGAAGGAAAGGGTGCTTCTATAGATCCTTTCTGAAGGAAAGGGTGCTTCTATAGATCCTTTCTGAAGGAAAGGGTCCTTCTATAGATCCTTTCTGAAGGAAAGGGTGCTTCTATAGATCCTTTCTGAAGGAAAGGGTGCTTCTATAGATCCTTTCTGAAGGAAAGGGTGCTTCTATAGATCCTTTCTGAAGGAAAGGGTGCTTCTATAGATCCTTTCTGAAGGAAAAGGTGCTTCTATAGATCCTTTCTGAAGGAAAGGGTGCTTCTAGAGATCCTTTCTGAAGGAAAGGGTGCTTCTAGAGATCCTTTCTGAAGGAAAGGGTGCTTCTAGAGATTCCTTTCTGAAGGAAAGGGTGCTTCTAGAGATCCTTTCTGAAGGAAAGGGTGCTTCTAGAGATCCTTTCTGAAGGAAAGGGTGCTTCTATAGATCCTTTCTGAAGGAAAGGGTGCTTCTATAGATCCTTTCTGAAGGAAAGGGTGCTTCTATAGATCCTTTGTGAAGGAAAGGGTGCTTCTATAGGTCCTTTGTGAAGGAAAGGGTGATTCTTTAGACCCTTTCTAAAAAGGACGCTTCTATAGACCCTTTCTGAAAGAAAGGTTGCTTCTGTTGGCTCGCAGCAAGATCCCTTACCGTTTTTCAACGGGGCTGAATGAATAAATGATATTTTTCGGTTTAGTTACAACAACTTTATTAAAAATGTATATGGCGTTATTATTGTTCGTTATGCCAATAAATTTTTTATATTTACAGAATAGTGAAAAAATAAAAATTGAGTGCAATTTCTGGCCCTTAAAAAACATATTAAATGAATGAGATGCAATACAACAAAATATTACAACTAATGCAAGTAGAAACTTATATAGTTTATTTTATATAAAAAAATAATAATATTTATAAATTCTGGTATACTTATTTTATTTATATACATTTTTAGTTTTTCTTTTTTGTTTTGCTAAAACTAGTAAACAGGTATATTAATTGGTCTTCTTATAAGTACAGTTTTAAACTGTATCGTTTAGTTTTGGTTTGTTGTGGTTTATTTGAATCCTTTTTAATTCTAATTTTATCGATCACATTTGTTTGTATGTCATTAACACAATTCGTGGAAATTTCATGATAGAGATTACGTTCGCGGGCACTTTGCAAGAGACTGCGCCAGGCGGGAACAATCTGTGTAAAAGGAAATAAAAATATTAAAACTATACATACAGTGGAAAAAATCAATCAGCATCTTGAAGACGCTTCATTCCCAGTTATAAATCGAAAACCTCCATCTCTCCTTTTGCGACCGTGAGACCCCTGGATTACGAATTATAGAGATTCTGCTGTACATATGTACCCACATTCAGTAGAATCCCAATATTTCGTAATTCGTCGAAATGCAATGCAACTGTTTCAAGGGACTTACTGATGTTTGTTTTTTGTGAATTTTCGAATTCTTGTGTGCAAAATATAAAAACAGACCTTGCTGAATTAATTCTTACCTCTAAATTTTTAAAATTTCCACATAAAATTAGACATTTTTTAGGACGTGTCAAGGCAACATTAAGTCTTTGAGGATTTGAGAGGAAACCAATACCATGGGTGCGGGCATTCGATATAACAATGACATCCTTTTCTAGACCCTGATAGGAATCAATGGTATTCACCATGATGTTTGTTAAGCCAAGAGATCTGTCAGGGACCAAAAAAAGTAAGCACACACCTATTACAGACATTAATTTAGTATCATCCCCTTACCTAATGGATTGTTCCAATGTTGTCCTATGTTGTGCATATGGCGTTATTACACCATAACTATTGTACTTATTCGGTATAAATCCATCAAGAGCCTTTAATAGTTTGGCCACAAATTCTGCTTCCAGGTCATTGGTAATTTGACCATTCGAACAAGATTCATTTTGTCTATAGGCCAAATTTAATACCGAAAATGGCACAAGAGGCGTTTTGTAATCAAATGTTATGCGTCCGTTGATTAGCTCATTGCGATAGAAATACTGATTCGGCCATTTACATATATCCGGATGCATACGATATTGTGTCTGTAGGCCACATATAATATTATCTTTTGTTGTAAAACCACTTGAATTACCACCGCTGGATGCAGCAGTGCCGGGTACATTGTCCAGGCAATTTTGTATTCGTGTAAACATTGAGGTGCCCAAACCCAATTCATTGGCTTTCTATACAGGGGATTAAAAACAAAAACAATCATAAATGTTCTAATTGGCAGTTAAATCTTTCTTACTTACCTTTGACAATATGGTTGCTGGCAACTGTTGTGTATCACCCACCAATACCAGTGAATTAATACCAAATCTCAGGGGTAATAATGTCCATGGTTCGGTACACTGTGTAGCTTCATCGATGATACAAATATCGAAATAATTAACATATCTAAAAGTAAAGAAACAACAACATACAGGGTGTTGACAATTGCTATTATCCAAGGGAATTGGGTGCATCTTACTGAGCAAGTTTGACACAACTGGAAAGTGTGGCACACACAATATTTGCATTATTTAAGAACCATGTGGCAATACTTCGTTCATCTTCTGGCCTTGTAAATTGTGTCGATATATTTCGCATTAACTGCAATTTACGTTGTTTCTCCAAAAGCATATCTTCTTCGACGGTACCCTTGATGTTACGTTTGGACATTTCAGCAATTTGAGATTCAAGCTGTAAAATCTGTAAGGAGGATTTGTATGTTTAGATAAGTGTTGCAGGTAAAATAAGTGGCATGGAAACCAATAAAAAGAGAATCAGTTGGCTTTGCCATCCTCAGCCTCCTCAGCAGTGTACGAAAGGACCAAAAAGGTTAGGTCTATAGAAGCAATCTTTAATTCAGAAAGGGTTTATAGAAGGGACCTGCTTTCACAAAGGGCCTATAGAAGGGACCCTGCTTTCACAAAGGGCCTATAGAAGGGAACTTTCTTTAACAAAGGGTCTATAGAAGGGAACCTTCTTTCACAAAGGTCTATAGAAGGGAACCTTCTTTCACAAAGGGTCTATGGAAGGGGCCCTTCTTTCACAAAGGGCCTACAGAAGCACCCTTTCTTTTAGAAAGGGTCTATAGAAGCACCCTTTCTTTTAGAAAGGGTCTATAGAAGCACCCTTTCTTTTAGAAAGGGTCTATAGAAGCACCCTTTCTTTTAGAAAGGGTCTATAGAAGCACCCTTTCTTTTAGAAAGGGTCTATAGAAGCACCCTTTCTTTTAGAAAGGGTCTATAGAAGCACCCTTTCTTTTAGAAAAGGGTCTATAGAAGCACCCTTTCTTTTAGAAAGGGTCTATAGAAGCACCCTTTCTTTTAGAAAGGGTCTATAGAAGCACCCTTTCTTTTAGAAAGGGTCTATAGAAGCACCCTTTCTTTTAGAAAGGGTCTATAGAAGCACCCTTTCTTTTAGAAAGGGTCTATAGAAGCACCCTTTCTTTTAGAAAGGGTCTATAGAAGCACCCTTTCTTTTAGAAAGGGTCTATAGAAGCACCCTTTCTTTTAGAAAGGGTCTATAGAAGCACCCTTTCTTTAGAAAGGGTCTATAGAAGCACCCTTTCTTTTAGAAAGGGTCTATAGAAGCACCCTTTCTTTTAGAAAGGGTCTATAGAAGCACCCTTTCTTTTAGAAAGGGTCTATAGAAGCACCCTTTCTTTTAGAAAGGGTCTATAGAAGCATCCTTTCTTTTAGAAAGGGTCTATAGAAGCACCCTTTCTTTTAGAAAGGGTCTATAGAAGCACCCTTTCTTTAGAAAGGGTCTATAGAAGCACCCTTTCTTTTAGAAAGGGTCTATAGAAGCACCCTTTCTTTTAGAAAGGGTCTATAGAAGCACCCTTTCTTTTAGAAAGGGTCTATAGAAGCACCCTTGCTTTTAGAAAGGGTCTATAGAAGCACCCTTTCTTTTAGAAAGGGTCTATAGAAGCACCCTTTCTTTTAGAAAGGGTCTATAGAAGCACCTTTCTTTTAGAAAGGGTCTATAGAAGCACCCTATCTTTTAGAAAGGGTCTATAGAAGCACCCTATCTTTTAGAAAGGGTCTATAGAAGCACCCTTTCTTTTAGAAAGGGTCTATAGAAGCACCCTTTCTTTTAGAAAGGGTCTATAGAAGCACCCTTTCTTTTAGAAAGGGTCTATAGAAGCACCCTTTCTTTTAGAAAGGGTCTATAGAAACACCCTTTCATGGAGAAAGGACCAACAAACGCACCCTTTATTTCAGAAAGGGCTAAAGAAGCACCCTTTCATTCAGAAAAGGTATGTAGATATATCCTTTCTTTCAGAAAGTTTGTGTCGAAGCACTTTTTCCTGCAGAAAGGGTCTATAGAAGCGCCGTGATAACACCATGTAAAACATCTGCCCGGCATGCGGCACAAACCTGCACGTTACGTTGACTGACCCGAAGAGGTGTGCAAGTTACTTCAATCGACTGTTTGTCGAGCACCCCGAGAGTGACAGGGCGAAGAGTGTTACGTCGCATTAGATCTCTTCCTGCCGAGGATGAACCACCACAGTTTACAATGGATGATGTTGCGAATGCCATCAGGAACGCTAAATCATCCAAAGCGTTGGGCCCAGACGGTATTTCCATGGTAATGTTGAAACAGCTGAATAAGCCGGGAGTGGAGTATCTCACTAAAGTTCTCAACCTGTCGCTAGCCACCCTTATTGTTCCCGAAGTCTGGAAAATGGTCAGGATGGTCCCGCTACTGAAGCCAGGCAAGGATGCCAGCAAAGGTGAATTGTACAGGCCGATTTCGCTTTTGTCACCGGTAGCGAAGACCCTTGAGGCCTTAGTCCTCCCCAGCATTAGAAATAGCTATCAAGTTGCCGATCATCAGCATGGATTCCGTAAGCAGCACAGCACGACAACAGCGCTGCACGCCAGCTCCACACATATTTTTCGAGGACTCAACCAGAACAGTGATGGTGGCGCTTGACTTATCAAAAGCCTTTGATACTGTCAAGCACTCCACGCTGTTCGAGGACAACCCTTCGGCCAAGTCTGAAACGTTGGATAATCAACTATATGTGTGGTCGCCAGTCGTTTTTGGAATTCAGGAACAAGAAATCCAAGCCCCGTAGAGTGAAACAGGGAGTTCCTAAGGAGGGGTGATATCTCCGGAACTGTTTAACCTCTACCTTTCCTGTATTCCGCCCCCTCCAGACGGCATTGAGATCGTAACGTATGGGGTGATTGTACGATCCTGGCGTCAGGTACCTACCCTGATGACATCTGTGAGAGACTGAACTCCTATTTAACCGATCTTAACACCTTTTTCCAAGCGAGGAATATGCAGATTTCCGCCACTAAATCGACGGCCACTCTGTTCACCACATGGAAGAGAGTTGAATATCAGGGTCGATGGTAGCAGAATTCACCACAAATTGCCCCAAAATTCTAGGGATCACATTCGACACCACTTTCACGTCGTCCGCGCATGCCAGCTATCTGCGATAAACTGAAATGTAGGAACAAGGTCCTCAAGTCCTAGACGGCAGCACTTGGGGTGCAGATAAAGAAACCTTGTTGACCACGTATAAAGCGATAGGTCGGTCTGTGGTAAGCCAGATTGGTCCCCGAATTTATATGACACGCAGTGGGATAAGATTCAAAATTGCCAGAAACGCCGCCCTGAGAACAGCAACAGGGTGCCTCCTCAAATCTACAGTGGACCATCTACATGAGGAGGCAAAGATTTTTCCAGTACGACAACATAATGAGATGCTATCGTTGCAGTACTTGCTCGGGTGTTACCGTGACAGCCATCCCAATCACCATCTGCTGGCCACCGATACACCCAGGCATATTAAGAAGGATATTCATGCTCTAGAGACGACGGTCCAACAATATAGGAGAGAACCTCTAGATCAACAGGCATATCAGGCAGGTTTGAACAGCATTCACACGGACACAGTTGCTAAGACCATAAACAGTTATTGTGTGAATGCAGTCATCGGAGCACATCCCCCATCTATCGCAGCTGAAGAGCGTCAGCTGCTACGACAAACCAGAGTAGTTTTGGCTCAATTACGCTCGGGATATTGCAGTCGCCTAAATTCCTATTGGGCGGGAATCGATCGCACCGTGCAAGACATCTGCCCAGTATGCGGCATGGGCCCGCACGATACTAAGCACCTATTCAATTGCCCCGCCAAGCCTACTCATCTGACTCCAGTGGATCTGTGGTTACATCCCATCGAAGTAGCCAATTTCCTGGAACTGGAGATAGACCCAGAGCCAGATTGAACAGGAGAACGAACATACAAACATAATAATAAAACACTGTTACAACAACAACAACCTTCACGACTCACTGCACCTTTTCGACTGCCCTGCCAAACCAACTTGAACTTACTCCCGTAACTTTGTGATTACAACCCATACCAAGCCATAGCTGCAAACATTCTTAGTCCTGGAGATAGAGCCAAATCTGGATTAAGTAGGAAAATAAAAATACAAACATATCATATGCTGTTAGAACAACTGCCACCGTAGGGAAAAGGTCAAAACTATCCTCAAACTGATCATACATACCCTGAACTAAATGACAATTTGGAACTTTTGTGAGAAATGTATGGTGGAACTTGACATTTAGAGAATATATTAGGATATTCGAGACTTATCGTGCTCATCAGTCAGTTTCGGTGGCGGCAAAGAAAGTATATTGTCGAAATCCCTATCCGTTATACTTGCATTTATTGTCATCGATGTTTTTCATTATACACTCATTTATCAATACCTGTTTTATTGTAAACCGTAATCCTAGGCTTTTCATAGAAGCCATTGCTCTGTATTAACTTCTTTTCTTGTTTCAACTGTCTTTCGAATTACACGTATTTATTCCCTTTGTTAATTTGTAATGTTTTAGTAATAAAGTTTGTAATGTTAGTAATTATCCAGTTTGCGTTTATTAACACAACACATAAGAACTACCTTTGGTAAAATTTTACACCGCTCTTAGTAATTATGATGATAAAGCTACCTTAGATCTAATCCCAGAAGATGCAATAAGCCGACTGAAGAATAATGTCCATCAGACGATACGCTAATTAGATGCATACATCTACATACATACATCTACTAGTCTAACTGGTCTACCTTACGCAGACCTTGATTACTCCCAATACTTACTTGAGTTTTTAAATTCTCTTTATTTTCCAATTGAATTTCCGGATTAGTTGCTTTCATTTTTTTCATTTGTTCATGCTCAATGATACACTGCAGCGTTACGGGATAAACAAACTTCTTGATTTTATCCTGTAAACCGTAACGTATTAAACGAAAACGTATTTCAGGTCTCATTCTCATACTGATGTCGTATAACTTTCCAGCAATTACATCAACGGCAGCATTACTTTGGGCACATATTAAAATTTTCTTATCCATACATCGGACCTCGTCGCCGTACAGAGCTTGTAGTGCTAAATTTGCAATAACACAAGATTTACCAGTACCCGGTGGTCCCTGTAGCAGTGAAACATTTGGTGTTGTCTCATCAATGATACGAACATAGGTATTCAACAAACCTGTCGTTGTTTATCATTCAGGGGATCAAAACCACGATAGATAACTTTCTTTTTTGGTGGATGACGACATTGTAACAGTTCGATGGGATCGAGTATTTTCTTGAAGAGAGGAGTTGCCTCCAATTGATAGACAGCGTTGAAGGCACCAAATTCAACACGAACATTATCAATAACAGGTCGTATTTTAAGTTCATGTATGCCGCAAAAGAAATCTTTGGTAATATTTTTTGGTACAATTTCAAAGACCATTGTATTACAGGAACCTTTTGGGGGTAAAAATTGTTTGTAATTACATCTTCATTGGAAATGTTATTTTGGGCGTTCTACTTACCAGCCCCTTTACGTGTCGATGTCAAATAAGCAAACATATTTGAATTCATTTTGTTTGATTCCAATATGACCAAATCATATCTACTGTTATCCAATTGTTCACGATTTTGATAGGTAACTAAAAATAGGTATTTGTATTTTTTTAAGTTATGGTTTATTATAAATAACACTATATAAATATACTTACATTTGGTTACTAGCATCAAACGATTCATATTGGTCGTAACATATTCCAAAGCAACTTTATAGGGTTTTACTTTTGATGTTAAATGATATTCCCGCTCCAAAAGACTTACAAATTCGAGTTTCATTAGGGGGAATATTATACTGAAAGAATCAAAAACAATAACGTAATATATATACCTTATATGTCCAGGTAAAATATTTTAAAAATATCCACTCTAGTTAGATTCCCCTCCAAAAATATTTTAAAAAATATCCACGCCTGTTAAGAGTCCCATCAAAAATATTTTAAAAATATCCAAGTCTTTTAGGGGTTCCTCCAAAAATATTTTAAAAAATATCCACGCCTGTTAAGAATCCCTTCAAAAATATTTTAAAAATATCCAAGTCTTTTAGGGGTTCCTCCAAAAATATTTTAAAAATATCCACGCCTGTTAAGAGTCCCATCAAAAATATTTTAAAAATATCCAAGCCTTTTAGGGGTACCTCCAAAAATATTTTAAAAATATCCACGCCTGTTAAGAGTCCATCAAAAATATTTTAAAAATATCCAAGCCTTTTAGGGGTACTTCCAAAAATATTTTAAAAATATCGACGCCTGTTAAGAGTCCCTTCAAAAATATTTTAAAAATATGAAAGCCTATTAGGGGTACCTCCAAAAATATTTTAAAAATATCCCTTCAAAAATATTTTAAAAATATCCAAGCCTTTTAGGGGTACCTCCAAAAATATTTTAAAAATATCCACGCCTGTTAAGAGTCCCTTCAAAAATATTTTCAAAATATCCAAGCCTTTTAGGGGTACCTCCAAAAATATTTTAAAAATATCCACGCCTGTTAAGAGTCCCTTCAAAATATTTTAAAAATATCCAAGCCTTTTAGGGTACCTCCAAAAATATTTTAAAAATATCCACGCCTGTTAAGAGTCCCTTCAAAAATATTTTAAAAATATCCAAGCCTTTTAGGGGTACCTCCAAAAATATTTTAAAAATATCCACGCCTGTTAAGAGTCCCTTCAAAAATATTTTAAAAATATCCAAGCCTTTTAGGGGAACCTCCAAAATATTTTAAAAATATCCACGCCTGTTAAGAGTCCCTTCAAAAAATATTTTAAAAATATCCAAGCCTTTTAGGGGTACCTCCAAAAATATTTTCAAAATATCCACGCCTGTTAAGAGTCCCTTCAAAAATATTTTAAAAATATGCAAGCCATTTAGGGTACCTCCAAAAATATTTTAAAATATCCCTTCAAAAATATTTTAAAAATATCCAAGCCTTTTAGGGGTACCACCAAAAATATTTTAAAATATCCCAGCCTTTTAGGGGTACCACCAAAAATATTTTAAAAATATCCACGCCTGTTAAGAGTCCCTTCAAAAATATTTTAAAAATATCCAAGCCCTAAAAGCCTAAAAGGCCCCTAAAAGGGTACCTCCAAAAATATTTTAAAAATATCCACGCTATTAGAACACTCAAAAAATAAAATTATCCACGCCTGTTAGAGTCCCTCATAATATTTTAAAAACATCCCGCCTGTTGGAGTCCCATCAAAAATATCTTAAATATTCTCAAGCCTGTTAGGATCAATAAAAAAATTAAAAATTAACCACGCCTGTTAAGAATCTCTCCAAAAATATTTTAAAAATACCACGCTATTAGAACACTCAAAAAATAAAATTATCCACGACTATTAGAGTCCCTCCAAAATAGTTTAGAAACATCCAGCCATCCAAAAATATCTTAAATATTCTCAAGACTGTTAGGATCCATAAACAAATTAAAAATTAACCACGCCTGTTAAGAATCTCTCAAAAAATTTAAAAAATCCACTCTAGTTGGAGTACCTCCAAAAATATTTTAAAAATATACACGCCCGTTAAGGGTCCCTCCAAAAATATTTTAAAAATCTCCACAACTGTTACGAGTCCCTCCAGAAATATTTTAAAAATATCCACGCCTGTTAGAGCCCCCGCAAAAATATTATAAAAATATCCACGCTTATTAGAAGCCTCGAAAAACAAAATTATCCATGCCTGTTAGGGGTCCTCCAAAAATATTTAAAAAATACCCACAACTGTTAAAGTCCCCCCCAAAAATATTCACGCCTATTACAGTCCATAGAAAAATATTTAGAAAGTATTCACGCCTGCTAGAGTTCCTGCAAAAATAGTATTTTGAAAATATTCACGCCCTCCAAATATATTTTTAAAATATCCAAACCTATTAAAGCCCCTGCAAAAAAATACCCACGCCTATTAAAGTCCCTGCAAAAAAACTTTTATCCACGCCTATTAGAGTCCCTGCAAAAAACTTTTATCCACTCCTATTAGAGTCCCTGCAAATATATTTTAAAAATATCCACGCCTATTAGAGTCCCTGCAAAAATATGTTAGAGTACTTCTAAAAATCATTTAAAAAATATCGATGCCTATCAAAGTCCCTGATAAAATATTTTAAAAATATCCACGCCTATTAGAGTCCCTGCAAAAATATTTTTAAAATATAGACAACTGTTAAAGTACTTCTAAAAATATTTTAAAAATATCCATGCCTGTTAGAGTCCCTCCAACAATATTTGAAAAATATCCATGCCTGTTAGTCTCTCTCCAAAAATATTCACGCCTGTTAGAGTCTCTCCAAAAATATTTCGAAAATATTTACGCATGTCGGAGTCCCTCCAACAATATATTAAAAATACCCATGCCTGTTAGAGTCCCTCTAAAGTCTTCTTGTTTTGGTCACGCTGCGGTGTCAGAATACGCTTAATGCTCATGCTTACCTTTTATAATGTTCAAATGAACTAAATTGTGTTGGCATTGGATAAACAATATCACTGGCAGCATCAACGGCGGCATTTCGCTTCACCAGCCATTCATCACTCCATATTAATATTTGCGAAATGATTTTATCGGTATTATCAATGATGGGATAGGTACGTCTGATCATGTGGCGTCGATCCTTATGCGTGCTGAGTGGTAAAATATCTTTAGCGGCCACCTTGCGTGCACCACTAACCCTTTCTATATAATGTATAGTTGGTATATCATTAAATCGTACTGTTTTCTTTTTCTTGCTCGACGAACATTTCGAGGGTGAAAGTATAGATACGAGTACAGTACCATCCTGTTTATTGCAACGTTGTGTGGATATGGAATTAAGTTTATTTTTATTTTTTTCCGATTCTGTAATATTTTTCTCCATGGAGGCAAATGTAATTTTATTTGTTGTCCGAAGTGCTCGTGCAGCCACAGCTTCCTTGCACACCGCTGCCGGTGCATCAGTTGTTGTTGCGCTTGTTGAGAGACGTCGATTTGGTATATTTGTTTTGACTTCTGGTTTCTTTGCCAATAAATGATCGGGTTTCGTAATCTCTTGGGAAAATGTGGTGAAACCACTGTCAATGCTTGATGCTCTTCTTATGGGATCTTTCTTTGTCAGGGTTTCAGTACTATTGGAACGTTTCAGTGGCTCTTTGTTAGTAGTTTCAGGCTTGTTTTGTGGTACCTTGGGAATTTTAAATGTTGCCGACGATTTCTTTGTTTCGTCATTATTTTGTGCCAAAAATGCTCCCCGATTTTGTTCCGTTACCTTAACTTTAGCTTTTTTGGATTTGCTTTCGGAATGGTCATGCAGCGAGGAAGAGCTTTTACGTTTTAAACTATCTTTAGTTGGATTAACGTGTTTTGCCGCCAATTGCTTAAGTTTGTCCTTGCGGCATTCTTTTATAATTTCCATACGTTCTTTATCCCGTTTCTTGCCAACACTTGGTTTTTCATTCCATTTCTTTTTCAAGACTTTATTGATTTCTTCATGGCGAATTTGTTCGCGTATGGAATTGAGTTTTTTTGAAAGCGAGGGTATTTTATGTTGCTTTAAAATTGGGGGAGACTTTTCCGCAGATACACCTCTAAGTTTTCCTTTATGTTTTGGCAATGCTGGTGCGGAAATTACAGCTGGAGGTGGTCTTATTAGGGGTTTTTCTTTTGCCTGTACTGATGTCGTGTGACTGGTAGCAGATGATGCTGATGAAGTTTCCGATTTTTCTGGGGTTTTAGGAGCTTCAAATTCATCCTCCGATGAAGATGATGAAGGCACAGCTTTACACTTGCTAAGACTTTTTCTTCTAGGCCTTATGAGAGGTGAATCATTGTCGGTGGTCTGCCGTAATACATTTGCATCGATATCTGGACTTTGTTCTCTATTCGTAAAAACGGTTTTGTTGAAATCTTTTGGATTAATTTCCAATCTTGTAAGACTAACTGAACAATCCTTAACTTTTATGCTGTCTGCTTGATCAACCGCACACATTTCATTATTACTGTTATATAAATCTGCCATGTGGTCTTCCTCCTCTTCTTCTTCAACAGCATTTTCATTGTCACCATTCTGTTCATGATGTTGTTCATTGCCAATATCATCCGCATCCTCATCACTTAGATTATCATCCAAATCATAAACTTGCGATTGATTGTTGTAATTGAAACTTTGTGAAAAGATTTTGTTCGACCAGTCGGAAACTTTTGTTTCCAATTCTTTATCATAATCTTCGTCATCACTTATAACCCAACAGGAATTGTCCAAATCGTTTAGAAGCGAAGCGTTTCTTTCTAAATCTGGTTCGTCTTTTATTTTTATTGCCAACTGTTGACCACCTTGTTGATCGGCTTGTGTTGGTAAATCTTCTTCTTCTAAATCGTTGTCAAAATCATCCTGTAACTCAGCTTTCATGTCATTTATTAAAACTTGGGAAAACATAAACTCTTCAATGTCTTCATCATCCGAATGGGGTTCATATGATGTGTAATCTTCCAAGTCTACATTATCATTTGCCACGACGGATGTGTTCTTCTGATTCTTTTGGGCATTTAAATGATTCTTAAGTACCTCCAAGGCTTGTTGTGTTGATGTGGTTTCCTCAAATGAATCATTCAGTGAAGTATTAAAAATGTTTGGACTCTTTGATAATGGAGGAGAAGGATTTGCGGTGGGGTTTTGTTTAGATTCTTTCGTGGAGTTTTCACCATTTGGCTTTTCTGGTGATTTGCAGGTTATAACTCCCAATTCTTCCTCTTCATCATCAATAGCGGCATCACCGCCCTCATCATCGCTGAGCAAGGTTATACATTCACCACTAACAAGAGGATTATCAATGTTTGCTGTAGGAATTAGAGGCCTACCACTGAGATCATTATAAACCAAAGGATTTATTTCCTTTAGAGTATTTTTCTGCTCATCGTCTAGTTCTCCAAATATGTCCTTAACATCGGCCGATACGGAGTGTATTAGTTCTTGCTTAACTCTTGGTATAATGGGTATATGGATTTTGTTGGTATCATTTGTAACCTCCTCTAACACAGAAGAGGGCTTTAGGGGCTCTTTGTTGGCGTTTGCAGCATTTTCTTCCTCGTTTTCTTTATTTGGAGGCTTTTCCTTTTTCTCATTTTTTGATACCTCATCGTCTTCAATTATCAGGGGCTTATCTTTGTTTTCATTTGTGGACACAGACTTTGAGGGAACCTCTATTTTTTCTTCTTTTATCGTTGTTTTCTTTATACTGGACTCAATTTCGTTTGCCGTTTCTTTATTAGTAGAAGAAGAGGGCTCTGTAGGTTTCTTTGAACTGATATGATTTTCCTCATCTTTCTTTGGATCTCCATTTACCTCAGGTTTCTTAGACCCACTTGGTACACTTTCTTCATCATCGCTTATTATTAAAATTGCATCATCTATATCAGGTTTAATAGAAACTTTTTCCGCATTTTTACTTGTGCTTGGTTTATTGTCGTTATTTTTAACACCTTGTTGGGTAGAATTCGAACTTGCTGCTGCTGCTGCCACCGGTCCTCCTCTTGCCCTTGTTATAGGCATATATTTCAATTCATATATGGGTAATGTGAGTTCATCTTCTTCTGAGCATTGCAGTGAAACTCCAATACCAATGATATCGCCTTTATTTAGGGTTATTGTTGAACTTTTATGGAGTGTATTATTTACGAATATTCCATTGACGGAATTCTAAAAAGAAAACGGGGAACAGTTTTATTAGTTTTTCTATAAATTGATACATATGTATGTATGTATTTCTAAGGAAGTTTAGTACATGCATAAGAAACAATGTTTAATAGAGGAAGATTAACCTTTATACTCTCAATCTGAAGGTATGTAAGATTTATCTGTTTAGCCAGATAACTCTCGAATTTGTATACATCGGTCCACTCCTTTCGGTATATCCCCCCACAAAAGTTCAAAACTGTTCGCTTAACTGTAGTTTGGGGCACTGTTTATACAACTTTTAAACATGATCGGACGGTTGACTGCTCAATGTCGCACACGTTTTAATCAAATGAATGGGATGGCAGACATTGATATGGTTAAAGAAATTAAAAAACATGTAAACAAATGAGTCTTTATTCACTACCATAGAGTAATCATAAGGGCCGTGATAAAGTTTCGAAATAGACTGCATCTTACTTGTACCAACCACGTCATCCTAGTCGTACTAAAAACAAAACTTCCTTTAGATAAAAAGATTTAGTGCGCAATCACTTCAAATGCAAATTGTTGCGTATTTCACCATTTCAATATTCTCTTTACTTATTAGATTCATTAGGACGGCGTAACCAAAAAATCAAAACATACCAAATCTTTTATTGTTACTGATTGGTCGTCTTGGGACACCTCAACTTCAGCATGATGTCTGGAAACATAGTGTGAATCTAAAATCCGTATGAGTGACGACGAATGCCGTCCCACACTGTTTAAACCGAGTCTCAGGCGATGACATTCTCCTATACTGCTCCTTTCCAAGACCCATGATGAATATCTTTGAGTAGACATAATTAATTGAACTGCTGCCGGCGGTCAATTCACGGATTAACAGGAAAAACAGACACCATTCATTAGGATTCCATGTAAAAAATCGTATCTTTAATTTAAAAAATCTATAAATTTTTTCAAGAAACTTAATATTTCGATGCCTTGCAATAAAATGCAGTACGTTTTTGTAAACAAAGATATTGCCAGACTGTCGAAAATGTCTTGTTGTGACATGGGGGAAAAACATGGGAAAACATAGCTGTATACTGCGATCGATTTTTCATCAAATATTTTTGTATTAATGGTGGAATTTTTAGGGTGGTGAAAGGGGGGCTTAGTAGTAACAACCCTCCAGCCCACCAATATGTCCAATATGCAGAATAAAATACATTTGGCAATATGGCCACTCTCTCTCCCTTTGAGAAAACATCAGAGTTTAGGAGAAAAAAAAAAAACAAAACAGCTGATTACGGATTTGTGGGTTTTGTTTACAAAATTTGGCGCCTTCAAGAATTAATTAAAATTAATTAATTATTTGAAATATTTGTTTGTTATGTCTAGAAATAGTAAAAACATACGAGCCCGTGAAGCTAGTAAAGAACAGCAGCAAATAAAACGACAAAAATGTGAACGAACGATAATTGAACCCAGTGAATCTGTACTATGGGCAGAAACGGAGGATAGTTTCTTTACAGATGTTAAATTAGATGCTATTTTAAATTCGCATCAGAAAAAGAAGCCAACAAATCATAGTTTTTATAACAATAACTCGGATGATAGCTTATTTAGTGACATTGTTTTGCCCAATGAATCTGAAGGTGTTCACCATGGTGGTACACCAATTAATCCCGTAATTCCAACATCCGATGCAGGTATTTTGGGCGATGATACTCTCTTTTCGGAAATTGATATTGATCATTTGGTGGTGGAAAATGGAAAAGCGGTAGAAGAAATTCCTACAAAAGCTGCCACACAGTCTGCTGCTTCGAAAACAATGGAAGAGGCAGATCTTTTTAAAGATGATGACTTTCCCATTGATGAATTACTAATGCAGGGCACACAAAAATTCTTGGCAGATGTAGCATTTAAGATACCCAAACCTCCTGATGGCAGTAGCACCAATCAAAAACAATTGAATAATAAAATCCTAACTAATGTTGACTGTTGCATAGCTGGTACACAATATGAGACTAGGAAAGAAATACAAAATCGTACATTAAATCCTTTGCAACAGACACACATCCTTAAGGAAACTGAAAATCTTTCGCACATTAATTGGGATGCTGATGCTTTTGACGAGGAGATCAAGGAAGATTATCCATGTAAGGGAGATTTTTATGGTCTGCCGGATAGAGTAAAACGTATGATTTTTGAAACCAAAGGCATTAAATGTTTGTATGGTGAGTATGTTTATGTCATGTTTAGGTTTCATGATTTCAAGTCAGCCCTATGATCAAAACAGGCAAGAGGAAATTTGAACCTGTGCTAGTACAACTTTCAAGATCTTCATAAACAAAACAATTTACCTTGGTCATAAAAATTTATGCAGCTTAAGCTACGCCCAGAAAACATATACCAAAGCTATCACAATAACTCGTTTATAGTACGTTTTAACGCTTGTGTTACCACCGTAAGCATCCCTGCCACGATCTAGACGTATTGGGCCCGAATTTATGGCATGATGCCACACGGCACTTTGCATTTGTATAATTGCCCAGCTAAACCCACTCACAGGTCTCCTGATTCTTTATAGAGGCAGAGAGACCAGGTTGCAGTATATTTTAATCTGGACACAGAGGAAGCAGAAATCCACAGTTTTAAATAGCTTTATGTTTGCTTTTTGTTTGTTGCCTATATTGGTTACCACATTGTCTTGTTTGCTAATTGATACATTAGTTAACTGTCCGTACCTCTTTCTGACTCCTGTATATGTATTCCTATTTCCAGAATGGCAAGATGAATGTCTTAATTTACCAGCCATACGTCAACGTAAAAATCTTATTTATGCTTTGCCGACCAGTGGAGGTAAAACGTTGGTAGCCGAAATTTTAATGCTACGTGAGGTAATATGTCGGGAAAAGAACGTCTTATTTATTTTACCCTATGTGTCCATTGTTCAGGAAAAGGTTAGTCATAACCAAGATAATGCAATTTTTATTTACACACATCATTATCAATCTATTTTTTCAGGTTAGTGCAATGTCACCCTTTGCCATCGCCCTAGATTTTATTGTCGATGAATATACGGCTGGCAAGGGTAAATGTCCACCTGTGCCTCGGAAAAAACGTAAAAGTATTTATATTGCTTCCATAGAAAAGGGTGCTGTGCTCTTTGATAGTCTCATTGAAGCCGAAAGGGCCAATGAAATTGGTTTGGTTGTTGTGGATGAATTACATTTGATTGGTGAACGGGGAAGAGGTGCCTATTTGGAGGCATTACTCACCAAAGTCATGTACTTAAATGGTGGGTAGTTAGAATTTAAAGCTTGTCGGTTATTTTAAATAATGTCACTCTTTTTTATAGCAAAAATACAAATCGTAGGCATGAGTGCCACCATTGGAAATCTCTCCGAAATATCACAGTTTTTAAATGCCGATGTTTATACTCGTGGATTTCGTCCTGTTGAGTTAAAAGAATACATAAAATGTGGCCGAGATATCTTACAAATAAATTTACAAGGACAAACGCTAGAAGAAATTTTCGTATTTAGTCGTAGTGTCAATTTTAATGTAAGTTTTTAATGCTGCTTTCATTCTTCAAAGTTAAAAAGAAGACTAATTAATGTTGTTTTACTTATAGTACAGTGAAGCTGTGCTTCGTTCGGATCCGGATCATTTGGCTGGATTAGTAACAGAATGTGCCCCAAAAAATGGTTGTCTCATTTTTTGTTCATCACGTAAAAATTGTGAAAATGTAGCCATTCTTCTGAGTCGAGTATTACCAAAGTAAGTTTTAACAACCAAATAAGAAATCAGATGGCCTATTCAATTAACGATTCTAAGCGCAATTTTTAAGAATACTTTTTTACGATAATCAGAAATTTAAACGGGAATTTTGAAACAGTATTTAAAGTAAGAAGACATTTAAACCCGGATATTTTAAATCAATCGACTTTAAACTTCACTCCTTCATGTACCTTAGGGGTATTTTATGCCAAATTTGCATCAGCAATACAATAATATATTTTAAAAAAGCAAAAGATTTATTCGATATATTGATGCCCGGTTTTCGGGCATCAGAATAGACGCGAGATTAGCTAGAATGGTAGGAGAGTTCCAGTCTACATTGCAGATGTTTGGGTTCTAATTAAACTTTACGAATCGGATTTCACTTCTCTCAGTGAAGTGACGGATGATAAACTTAATGTCTCTACAGCCGTCAGTTTCCCAGTTTTAGGTGGACCTTTTATGAACCCTTTATAAAAAACGGTGTGTCTATAGAAAGGGTGTGTCAGAAAAAATTGTGCTTCTATAGACTTTTTTCTTTCTGACACTTTCTGAATAAAAGATGCTTCTATAGATCTTTCCTGAAAAGGGTGCTTCTATAAACCCTTTCTTCTAGATCCCTTCGAAAACAAAAGGTGATTCTATAGATCATAAATATAAAAAAGTCCTAATAAGCCATGATATAAATGTTGCAACAAAATTTCGTTTCATAAAAGCGTATATATGGCCAGTCTTGTTATATTCAGTCGAAGTGTGGACGTTAAAAGCGGCAGATATCAAACGACTCGAAGCATTTGAGATGTGGGTGTACCGTCGAGCACTAAAAATACCATGGGTCCTGCATGTACCAAATATTGAAGTATTGCGAAGAATGAATACAACAAGAGTATTATTAAACAACATAAAGAAACGGAAAACAGCATATCTAGGGCACATTATGCGAAACCGTAAATACACCATTCTCCAGGAAATACTTCAAGCAAACATAGAAGGAAGACGTACCAGAGGAAGAAAAGAAATGTCATGGATTCAAAATATCCAGCAATGGACAGAATTCCAGAACGCCGAAAATTTAATAAGCATTGCGAGAAATAGAGATATATTTTCCTATTTTGTTAATAATTTATAAAAACATAAATATGTAATTTTTTGACAATTGTAATATGATCGCTAACATTCGAAAATCGAATACGCAATAAAGAAGAAGAGAATAGATCCTTTCTGAAAGAAAAGGTCCTTCTATAGACGATTATCGATGAAAGTGTGCTTTCTTTCAGAAATGGGGCTTCTATAGACCCTTTCTTAAACGGAGGATTCTTCTATAGACCCTTTCCTAAAAGAAGGATGCTTGGCCGACTTCGTATAGTCAGTTGCTTTGTATTCGTGCATTAAACTAGGGGTTCTTAAATCGATTTCCCCACTACTACAATTTCATCAAATTGCTTTAGTATGGAACTCGATTTAAGAACCCCTAGTTTCATGCACGAATACAAAGCAACTGACAATACGGAAGTCAGCCCTTCTATAGATCCTTTCTTAGAGGAAGGATGCTCCTATAGACCCTTTCGAAAAGGAAGGATGCCCCTATAGACCACTTCTTAAAGCAAGGATGCTTCTATAGACCCTCTCTGAAAAAGGGTGATTTTATAAACCCTTTCTGAAAGAACGAGTATCCAATAGACCAATTCTGAAAAAAAGAACGCTTCTAAAGTCTCTTTCCGAAATAATGGGTGCTTCTAAAGACCCTTTCTGAAACAGATGATGCTTCTATAGACCCTTTCTGAAAAAAGGCTGCTTCTATAGACCCATTCTGAAAGAAAGGATGCTTCTATAGACCATTTTAGAAGGAGATGATGCTTTTATGGACTCTTTCTGAAAGAAAGGCTGTTTCTATAGACCCTTTTTGAAAGAATGAGTGATTCTATAGACGCTGTGAAGTTTCCCCATTCACTTGTAGTGATACACTTTCTCGGCAAGTTCCTTGATTCCCTGAAAGGCATCGACCAATTAAATCTTCGACTCATTAAATCTATTATTTCTTCGGCGTTATCATAGAATACTGCGACGAAGACTCGAACTCACTACCTTCTGTGTGCAAAGCGGACATCTAACACTTCCACTACGGTCTTGTTAAAATATTAAGTATTCATTAAAATTCCTTTTTCATTGTTTACTTTTAGATCCAAATTTTTAGAATATCGTAAAAGTGAAAAAGCCGATTTAATGGATGCTCTGGATAAAGTATGTGGCATCTTAAGTCCGGTATTGGCTCGTACAATACCATATGGTGTGGCCTATCATCATTCGGGCCTTACAACAGATGAACGAAAATTTATTGAGACAGCTTATCGTTTTGGGGTTTTGAGTGTGATTTGTTGCACCTCAACGTTGGCAGCTGGTGTTAATTTGCCAGCCAAGCGTGTTATAATACGGGCACCGTACGTGGGTGCTGAGTTTATGACCTTGTGCAAATATAAGCAAATGATTGGAAGAGCTGGACGGGCTGGAATGGGTGAAGCTGGTGAAAGTATTTTAATATCTTCCAGCCGTGATAATGTTCGGGTCGGTGAAATGCTGTTTTCACCAATGGATAAGGCAATAAGTTCCTTAGACTATGATGGGAAAATTGGTTTACAGGTATTTAACGGGTTTTTTAATGCTGTAATGAAATATTAAAAATTCCAAATTTGTATTTTAGTCGCTTATTTTGAGTGCAATTGGTATGGGTATGGCTTCATGTCGGGCAGATTTGCATCGTTTGGTACAGGGAACACTGTTGGCAGTGCAGGCCACACAATTGGGCGTATCAGTCACGACCATGGTTAAGGAAATTCTCTGTGAAATGTTTAAAAATAAAGTACTGCAATTGGCCGCCACCAACAACAACAATGATGCCAAAAAGGATATTTCCGATATATTGATAACCCAGGATTTGGCCAACAAAACAAGCAGCCATCAAATACCAGAGCGCACAATTAAGCTGCACAATACAACACGTTTTCAGTTGACCACAATCGGTAAGTCAGCCTTTAAGGCCGGCATCGATTACAAGCGAGCCTATGCCATTCACAATGAACTGGCCACTGCTCAAAAGCAATTGATTTTAACAAATTATTCGCATATCCTATATTTGGTGGTGTGTTTTAATTCCAATGCCAATGGCGATGAATTGTTTCCGGCTGATCCCACAATTCTTTTCCATTGCTATGAAAAACTGGAAGAACCTACACAACGTTTGTTTAAACAATTGGGTTTCACAGAGGCACATGCTGCGAAAATGGCCAAAACTATGTCAATACAAGGCCCCATGGAATTGAAATTGAATCGCCTTTATAAAGTTCTAATTCTTTTGGATGTCCTTAATCTTATACCCATACACAATGTGGCCGCCAAATATAACATTGAACGTGGTATGCTACAGAATTTGACAAGTCAAGCGACGGCGGCAGCCAGTGCCATTGTACGATTATGTGATCAAGTCGATGAATTTTGGTGTTTTAAAAGCCTTTTTGAACGTGTAGGCCGGAAAATGGATAGATGTGGTACAGTGGAATTGGAACCACTTCTAGAATTACCAGCTGTGAAAATGGTAAGTGATCATCCGAATATGTTAGATTGCAAAATGAATTATGTATATTTTGTGTGATTACAGAATCGTGCCCGACAATTATATTCAGCTGGCTTTAAATCCATTGAAGACATTGCCAAATGCAGACCAATGCAATTGGTTAAATCGGTGGAACATATGCCCTTGAGGATAGCCAAGGAAATTATATCAGCAGCCAAGGTAAGTGATATGTTTATATTTATACTATAGAACTGGTTGACTAAAGTAGCTTTCTGAAAGAATGGGTGCTTCTATAGACCCTTTTTTAAAAAATGGGTGCTTCTATAATGACCTTTTCTGAATGTCTAGTTGTAGCTTTAGTTTTTTATTTAAAAATAAATAAATATTTGTTTAAATACCTTTACTTATAAGTATTATTTTTGTTGTTTTTTAGATAATTCTAATGAAAAAACTTGACCACCTGGAAGAAGAAACTGAGGCTCTTAAAGTCTGCCTTAAGCCGAGCAGTGATAATCTCAGTGAGGAGTTGCAGGTATAGGTTAGTCACATTTAATATTACTCACGGCTATTTTTATACTACACAAACGAGTACCTTCCTAAAATTGTTTATTTTTCTGTAGAATATTTGTTGTTTTCATATTTTTTTTTGTATTTAAGATTTAACGATAAGCAATTCATTTTTCATTACGTTCCCTGAATAGTTCAATTTAGTTTTTGTTACATTTTGTTAATTTTCTAAAATAATATTGGAAAATAAAGAGATACAACAATTGGAAACAAGAGGAAAATATTTTCATCTTCTTCTTCTTTATTCTTCTTTAAAAGAACTAAAACACAACTGCACGGTATTTCTAGAGAATTTCGTTTTATTATCACAAACATTTTTGGGAAATATTAAATTAAAAAAAAAAACATTAATATGAAATTCACGACATCTTTGGCATTTTACGTTTTTTTCTCTTTTCAAAGACTTCGGCTAGCTGAGTCAATAGATTGATTGCCTTAAAATCTTCTTCAAATATGGCAAAGTCTTCCAATGGTTGCATAAATGATAATGCTTCATCGTAACTTGTTATCGCTGTAGGACCTTCAGTGCGTTTCTTCACCTCCTCGGTGGCATTCGATGTAATCGACCTTGAGTTCGAATTTGTTTTATACGTATTTGGCTCATCCGGATCATCTAATATTTCTTCTTTTATTTTTTCCGGATCCAAAATATCTTTGGTTGGTGGTGGTTGTGGTGGTTTTCCACCTTTAAGCATACTTTCCAATATACTAACATCAGGTTTTATATCTTTTTCCTGGGTATCTCCATCATGATCTTCTTGATAATCACCAAAATTAATAGTTGGACCCTCTTCATCCTCATTAATCATATCCTCATCATAATCGGGCCTTTCGTCGCCATCGGCGTCATCATCTTGATCAAATATGGGATGTCTCAATTTTTCGCCCTCAGCATCTCCCAGATCCATAACATTACCACTATTATCTGGTAACATTTGGTTTTTCGTACTACCCGGTTGTGATGACAAGGCATGATCCACTTCCTTAGCACAATAGGTTATTATATCCTTACAATTCAATGACTTTTGTGGTTTCCTAGAAACAATTATTTGACTCATATGATCCAAATTAATATTAAATACCGATTTAAAATCACGTATCCAAGCTCGATTGGGGAAAAACTTTTCGATGCTTATCATCTCCTTGAATTCCATGGCACGATCACGTATCACATCATCGGTTATTTGTTGCAACTTGTGATAGTGGGCCCGTTTGATATACTCATACATGCAATTGCCGAGGAAATTGATTTTCTTGTGTCTCACAACTTTGGGATCATCTTTCATCACATCGATTATCTGACAGCTGGCATAGTACTTGAGTATTTGTTTGCGATTAGCAACAACATTTTTAATTTGTTCCCAACTGCATTTAAAGGCGGATGCCACTCGCTGATAAACCGGCAGCTCATCGTACATACGAATCGCCTGTACACGTTCCTCCAAATTGAGGATTTTACGAGGTTTATCCTTAAGCATTTGTCTCTGTATAACATATTGACAGGGCTGTTGAGATGAAAAATAATAGAGAGAGAAAATCAAGTTATTTTATTACTCTAAATTTAAAATTATTAAGGCGATGCGGCCAATAGTTCAAAGGCATATGTGAGTATTTAGTAGGTAGTGTGAGTTCAAGTTCAGAATAAAATTGTAGCGAACAATGGACAAAAGCAATCCAGTGGATTTTATCAACCGCAAATAAAAGAAATATTCTCTTGTGGACCACCCCGTTGTGTCACCTGGGAAGATGCTGGTAACAAATGTTGCAGGTAGCCAATTTACATATGCCCTCCCCCAAAAAATTGCAGGATAGCTTTGATATTTTAACCGAAGTTGGCTCTGTTTACAGCGATACAAGCTTTTCGTAGGCAAAATCATGCATCCTGACAGAATTGTTCATTATCTTTGAACATCTACCTGAAACGTGGAACCTTCTGCTTTTTAGCCCCGGTTCTAAAAAATACCCCTCATCCATACGACGGTTGTTTCCGAAGTATGGAAGTCTCAATTTACAAAACCGGACAAACCAGTTAATATAGGAGAATATGGAACGTGCGGCTTATGCCAGCTCAGTATTTCAGCAAATAACAACAATCAAGTATTTGTAATTGGCTTCACTCTTACCACTCCTTTACCCAATCGATGGTCAAATTTCAAAATATGAAAAGTGTCCATTTCGACTTTTCAGAAATAAGACTTTACCGGCGATAAAAACAAGAAAGAAAGTAGTTGAAAAATTGAACGAATTTTATGTGGCATAAAGCACAGCAGTGCCTTAAAATACATGCACTCTGCATGCATAAACCGGGGTATACGGTTGGTGAAATGCCAGAAAAGCAAGCCCACACAAATCTCGAACAGACAACTGTACATGCCTGTTATAACCTTTGTACATTTTACGGTTGTTCATCACCTTCGTGCTATGAAAATTTCAGGCGACTCGGGTCGGCGTGTTCTCTTGGCATGGTTGTTCTGTACAAGCTTTAGTCTCTTCTGTCTGTACATGACGTGTGTGTTATGTATGGCGTTTATTTATAGAGTTTAACTGTTCTCTGGGAACCGTACATGTATGTCATGGGTTTGAAATGTATATGTGCTTATATGTACGTGAGGGGGAATTATGTTACATCCTGATTATGTGTATTTCCAAGGTACCATATGAAAATGTCGTATTAGGTGGGTGGGGAAAATGAAGAAAGTGTGTTAAGGGCTGAGTACATTATCTGCCTTGCCTGCTTACCTAGCTTACTTCTGATAAAAGAATAAAAAATAAAAAGGCAACCCAGTTCGAAATTTGCTCGGCCTCCTTTATTCTTTTATTTTTATTATGTCAGAAATGAAGCAGAAGTGCAAGGCAAGCGGACGAGGCAGCTTATGTACCCAGGCCTTTACATATTTATGGTTTAAAGAATGTGATCTCATATATGAAGAAGTAAAGGCCTTAAGGCCTGCGTACATAAGCTGCTCTGCCTGATTGCCTTGCTTTCCTGCTTCATTTTTGACATAATAAAAATAAAAGAATAAAGAAGGCCGAGGAAATTTCGAACTGGGTTGCCCTTTTCTTTTTTATTCTTTTATCAGAAGTAAGCAAGGTAAGCAGGCAAGGCAGCTTATGTATTCAGGCCTTTAGCATTCTTACTTAAGTCGTCGATTCTGGTAAAAGAATAAAGTCTCCATCTACTTTTTATTTTTCCAAAAATGACTTAAGCTTGAAAAGTAAAATTGATTGACTATCTTCCGCTCCTGGTCCACAAAAATTCTTTTAAAAAATCCACGTCCTTGGTACTTCGAATGGTCCTCAAAAAATTCTTTTAAAAAACCCACGTCCTTGGTACTTCGAATGGTCCTCAAAAAATTCTTTTAAAAAACCCACGTCCTTGGTACTTCGAATGGTCCTCAAAAAATTCTTTTAAAAAATCCTCGTACTTGGTACTTCGAATGGTCCTCAAAAAATTCTTTTAAAAAATCCACGTCCTTGGTACTTCGAATGGTCCTCAAAAAATTCTTTTAAAAAATCCACGTCCTTGGTACTTCGAATGGTCCTCAAAAAATTCTTTTAAAAAATCCACGTCCTTGGTACTTCGAATGGTCCTCAAAAAATTCTTTTAAAAAATCCACGTCCTTGGTACTTCGAATGGTCCTCAAAAAATTCTTTAAAAAATCCACGATTATGGTCCTTCGAATGGTAATCAAAAATTCATTAAAAAATCCACGTTTATGGTCTTTCGAATGGTAATCAAAAATTCATTAAAAAATCCACGTTTCTGGTCCTTCGAATGGTCCTCAAAAATCTTTTAAAAACCCACGTTTCTGGTCCTTCGAATGTCTCTTTGAAATTATTTTAAAAATACACTTTTCTGGTCCTTCGAATGGCTCTTTAAAATTATTTTAAAAATTCACTTTTCTGCTCCTTCGAATGGCTCTTTAAAATTCTTTAAAAAGTTCAAGTGTCTGGTCTTTAAAAATCCACGTTTCAGGTCCTTCGAATGCCTCTTTAAAATTTAAAAAATCCACGATTCTCGTCCTTCGAATTGCTCCTTAAATTCTTTAAAAATCCACGTTTTTGGTCCATCGAATGGTCCTCAAAAACTCTCTTAAAAACGCTTTGGGTACTTCGAATGGACCTCAAAATTTCTTTTAAAAAATTCACATTTCTGGTCCTTCGAATGGCTCCTAAAAATTCTTTAAAAAATCAACATTTTTGGTCCTTCGAATGGTCCTAAAAAATTCTTTAAAAACCCATTTTTATGGTCCTCCAAAATTCCTTAAAAAAGCCACGTTTCTGTTCCTTTGAATTGCTCCTTAAAATTCTCAAGTCCTGGTCCTTCAAACGGCTCTTTAAAATTCTTTAAAAAATCGACGTTTCCAGTCCTTCGAATGGCTCATTAAAAGTCTTTAAAAAATAAATGTTTCCGGTCCTTCGAATGGCTCTTTAAAATTATTTACAAAAAATTAAGTTTCTGGTCTTTAAAAATCCACGTATCAAGTCCTTCGAATGTCTCTTCAAAAATTCTTTAAAAAATCCACAAGTCTTGTCCTTCGAATGGCTCTTTAAAATTCTTTAAAAAATTCAGGCAACTCGTCCTTCGAATGGCTTTTAAAATTCATTAAAAAATAAATTTTTGGTCCTTCGAATGTCTCTCTAAAATTCTTTAAAGAAATCCACATTCCTGGCCATTTGAAGGCTCTTTAAAATTCTTAAAAACCCAAGTGTCTGGTCCTTCGTATGGCTCTTCAAAATTCTTTAAAAAATCCACTTTTTTGATCCTTCGAATTGCTCCTTAAAATTCTTTAAAAATCCACGTTTTTGGACCTTCGATTGAAAATCCACGGTTCAGGTCCTTCGAAGGGCTCTTTAAAATTCTTTTAAAAAATCCACGCTTTTGGTCCTTCAAATGGCTTTTTAAATTTCTTTTAAAAAATTCTTTATTATAAATGCTGTATTTCTTTTGGAGTAGTTTAAAATCCTTTCCATTCTTGGAGTATCAAAATTCAATTAATCAAATGCTCGGTTCCAGAACCTGCAAGAAGCTACTACTTTTTACTACGATAACATTTTTTCCTTTATGTTATCGGAAAAAATAGTAAAAATTAGTAGATTCTTGCAGTTCTGGAACAGACCATATATTAGAGCTTTTTGCAGGGTTAACCAAAAATGTTTCTTATTTACATTTTTTTTTGGTCTGTTCCAGTACTGCAAGAATCTACTAATTTCTACTATTTTTTTCGATAACATAAAGGAAAAAATGTTATCGTAGTAAAAAGTAGTAGCTTCTTGCAGGTTCTGGAACAGAGCATTTATTTTATAATTACTGCCCCCTTTTTTATACATAGCAATTATTTTTTTTTGAGTAGTTCTAATATCCCTCCCTTGTTATATTTAAGCTATTTTATATAATATTAAATTGAACATTATACTGTAGTATACAGCCTTAAGGTCGAAAGACTGGGCATATGAAAATTGAAATAAATAAATAAAAATAAAATCCACGGTTCAGGTCCTTCAAAGGGCTCTTTAAAATTCTTTTAAAAAATCCACGCTTTTGGTCCTTCAAATGGCTTTTTAAATTTCTTTTAAAAAATCCACGGTTCAGGTCCTTCGAAGGGCTCTTTAAAATTCTTTTAAAAAAAAATCCACGTTTCTTGTCCTTCGAATGGCTCTTTAAAATTCTTTAAAAAATTCACGCAACTCGTCCTTCGAACGGCTTTTAAAATTCATTAAAAAATCAATTTTTGGTCCTTCGAATGTCTCTTTAAAATTCGTTAAAAAATCCGCATTCCTGGCCATTCGAAGGCTCTTTAAAAACCCAAGTTTCTGGTCCTTCGTATGGCTCTTTAAAATTCTTTAAAAATCCACGTTTTTTGGACCTTCGAATGGTCCTCAAAAATTCTTTTAAAAAATCAACGTATCTGGTCCTTCGATCTGCTCTTTAAACTTCTTTAAATAATTCGCGTATCTGGTCTTTCGAAAGGCTCTTTAAAATTCTTTAAAAAAATCCGCGTTTCTGGTCCTTCGAACGGCTCCTAAAAATTCGTTAAAAAATTGACATTTTTGGTCCTTCGAATGGTCCTAAAAAATTCTTTAAAAACTCATGTTTATTTTCCTCCAAAATTCCTTAAAAAAGCCACGTTTCTGTTCCTTTGAATTGCTCTTTAAAATTCTTAAGTTTCTGGTCCTTCAAACGGCTCTTTAATATTCTTTAAAAAATCCAAGTTTCCAGTCCTTCGAATGGCTCATTAAAAGTCTTTAAAAAATAAAGGTTTCCGGTCCTTCGAATGGCTCTTTAAAATTCTTTACAAAAAATCAAGCTTCTGGTCTTTAAAAATCCACGTTTCAAGTCCTTCGAATGACTCTTTAAAATTCTTTTAAAAATATCCACGATTCTGGTCCTTCGAATGGCTCTTTAAAATTCTTTAAAAAATCAAGTTTCTGGGCTTTGAAAATCTACGTTTAAGGTCCTTCAAATGGCTTTTTAAAATTCTTTTAAAAAATCCGCGTTTCAGGTCCTTCGAATGGCGCTTTAAAATTATTTAAAAAAATCCACGCTTTTGGTCCTTCAAATGGCTTTTTAAAATTCTTTTAAAAAATCCACGCTTTTGGTCCTTCAAAATTCTTTTAAAATTCTTTTAAAAAATCCACGGTTTTGGTCCTTCGAATGGCTCTTTAAAATTCTTTAAAAAATCCACGATCTTCGTCCTTCGAAATGCTCCTTAAAATTCTTTTAAAAATCCACGTTTTTGGTCCATCGAATGGTCCTAAAAAATTCTTTAAAAACCCATGTTTATGGTCCTCGAAAATTCCTTAAAAACACACGTTTCTGTTCCTTCGAATTGCTCCTTAAAATTCTTTAAAAAAAAATCCAAGATTCTGGTCCTTCGAACGGCTCTTTAAAATTCTTAAAAAATTCGAATGGTTCTCATTTTTTTAATACGTTTCTGGTCCTTCGAATTGTACTCACAAATTATTTGAAAATCCACGTTTCTGGTCCTTCGAATGGTCCTCAAAAATTCTTAAAAAAAACGTTTCTGGTCTTTAAAAAATACATGTTTCCGGTCCTTCGAATGGCTCTTTAAGATTCATTACAAAAAAAATAAGTTTCTGGTCTTTAAAAATCCACGTCTCAAGTCCTTCGAATGGCTCTTTAAAATTCTTTTAAAAAAATCCAAGATTCTGGTCCTTCGAATGGCTCTTTAAAATTCTTTAAAAAAATCAAGTTTCTGGTCTTTGAAAATCCACGTTTCAGGTCCTTCGAATGGCGCTTTAAATTTCTTTTAAAAAATCCACGCTTTTGGTCCTTCAAATGGTTTTTTAAAATTTTTTTTAAAAAATCCTCGGTTCAGGTCCTTCGAAGGGCTCTTTAAAATTCTTTAAAAAATTCACGCAACTCGCTCTTCGAATGGCTTTTAAAATTCATTAAAAAAACAATTTTTGGTCCTTTGTATGGATCTTTAAAATTCTTTAAAAAATCCACGTTTTTGATCCTTCGAATTGCTCCTGAAAATTCTTTAAAAAATCCACGTTTTTGATCCTTCGAATTGCTCCTGAAAATTCTTTAAAAAATCCACTTTTTTGATCCTTCGAATTGCTCCTGAAAATTCTTTAAAAAATCCACGTTTTTGATCCTTCGAATTGCTCCTGAAATTTCTTTAAAAAATCCTCGTTTTTCGACCTCCGAATGGTCCTCAATAATTCTTTTAAAAAATCAACGTTTCTGGTCCTTCGAACTGCTCTTTAAACTTCTTTATGTAATTCGCGCTTCTGGCCCTTCGAATGGCTCTTTAAAATTCTTAAAAATTCGAATTGTTCTCATTTTTTTAATACGTTTCTGGTCCTTCGAATTGTACTCACAAATTATTTAAAAATCCACGTTTCTGGTCCTTCGAATGGTCCTCAAAAATTCTTAAAAAAAACGTTTCTGGTCCTTCGAATGGTACTCAAAAATTCTTTAAAAAATCATCGATATTGGTCCTTCGAATTGCTCCTTAAAATTCTTAAAAAAAATACGTTTCTGGTTCTTCGAACGGCTCTTTAAAATTCTTTAAAAAATTCACGTTACCGTAAAAAATACAAGTTTCCGGTTCTTCTTTAAAAAAAATCAAGTTTCTGTCTTTAAAAATCCACGTTTCTGGCCTTTCGAATGGCTCTTTAAAATTCATAAAAAAAAATCCAAGATTCTGGGCCTTCGAATCTCTTTAAAATTAAAATTTCTGTATTTATTACCATCCACGTAGCTATTTCAATATTCCATTGGAAATAACGTTTCAAATTTTCCTAAAAAGATGAGAATTTTAGCATGGCTATCAAGAACAAACCGGCCCAACTGTGCAAACAAGAGATGCGGTCAAGTGCATCATCTGTACCATCTAAAATAAAGCAGAGAATAAAAATAAATTTTGCAGTTGTTTTGTTGCCATCGGCGGCGACACTCGCCTATTCCACGAATACAACAGCCATTTAACTTTATTCAATGCACCCACATGTGTCACAAACAGATGAGGGCCACTGGGAGGGTGCAACTCACTCGATAACCTCGAGAGCGAGAGACACACACAAACAGAGCAAGAGTTCCATTGGAGACAAAGACAAACCCCCAAACCTGATGCCTGGAGAATAAGCCCAAAGAGATACAATGTGAGAACTTCATTTGAAAAGTGCTCTTGTTTGTATTGCATGCGAATGTAAACATGAAGGAGGGGGAGGGAGAAGGAGGAAGGAAGGTTGTTTTGACTTGTCAAATCCAAACAAATAAACTGCAATTTTTGTGCCATACGGAAAATGGGGGGTTTAAGACCTATCCGAATGACACGGTGTTACAAATCTATGCCAACATGTGGTGGTGTATAAAGAAATACATTGAATTTGAATATTGAAAAATCGTACACATTCATACATACGATATATGTATGTATGTTTATCTAAACTTGTACATGACAATAGGTACTTATTTCTTCTGACCACTTACCTTTTTACCCGTTCGATGTTTAAATGCAAATTTCTTTCTGGACTCAATTTTGACAAGCTTAGTATACACAACAAGAGAGTAGCACAAAGAAGGTAAGCACAAAATTTATACGTCGCTACTTGCGCTGCGTGCAGGACGTTGTTACGGAGAAAAAGTTTGACTACAACTAAAATATGGCATCAACAAATTGTCTCACCAAGCAGCGTCCAATATAAGAAATACCAGAGTAGAGCGCAAGCGACATAGAAACAGTGAGAGAGAGCCTGTTACCCGTCCGACCAAACAGCCAACCAACCTACCAGCTAGCCAGACTATGGATGGATTGCAAGAGTAACAAAGTAAAAATTACCACAGACATACATACGACCGGCTTTTGTTGTTCTCTAATGGATACACGATTGTGAGAAGGTTGAACTTTGAATGTACGAGTATGCCGCCATTCCATTATTACCTATTTGTTCCACACAGGTTCGAAGCTTGAGACTTTTATGTACTTAAGAATTTTATTATTTTTTGGATTGAATTCCGAGCGTGTTATGCACACTTTTATACAGATGTACTTATATGAAATATTGGAAATTTAACATCACTCGTTAATACGGGTCTGTGGAAATAAAGGCCTTTTAAATGAATATGTCGTATGTGTGTCTTCAGGATCTTTGTCAAAGATAGTCTAGCTGAAGGAAGTAGATAGCTTCTAACCCTTCAGAAGCATATGGTGGCCCAGCGTCTTAGTCAGAGTAGCGCCTTTGCTGTGGGCGAGGAAAGTTTATTCGACGACGAACTTAACACAAAAGTCGTTCTAGCGACTGTAGTCGTCGATAAATTGGGCTCGGCATCAGTGGAAATAGCTTATCATTTGAAACCGTGACAGTCGAACACACACAAGGACCGTCCATCGGCCGAATCGGAAAAACTATCCTTCCTATTTGCCTCACTTGATTCTTCAAATCAGTTGGCTAAGGAGGAAGTACATCGGCAAGGAACCGACATTCATCTGGATGTTAGAGTGTAAATTAATCAGGCGTAACTGGTAATGGAACCGCGACCAAAGTTTTGTTCGGTAATATTCCCAATTAACTCTTCAAATCGGTTGGTTAAGGTAAAGAGGGCGTATCGTTGATTGATACACTACCCTAGGAAGTATTTCTACCTCGATGAGAGCGTGAAAATTAATCAGAATCAATCTAAAGGTGGTGAAAGTTCGAAAGAACATACCCTCACTTGTCCAAGAGAAATCCTGACCTTAATAACTTCCCCTTTCATGCCGATTGGACAAATCGAAACAAAAATACAGTACTTCGAATGGCTCTTTAAAATTCTTTTAAAAAATCCACGCTTCTGGTCCTTCAAATGGCTCTTTAAAAATCTTCAAAACATCCAAGTTTCTGGTCCTTCGAATAGCTCTTTAAATTTCTTTAAAAAAATCCACGTTTTTGTCCTTCGAATGGTCCTCAAAAATTCATTTAAAAAATCCACGTTTTTGTCCTTCGAATGGTCCTCAAAAATTCATTTAAAAAATCCACGTTTTTGTCCTTCGAATGGTCCTCAAAAATTCATTTAAAAAATCCACGTTTTTGTCCTTCGAATGGTCCTCAAAAATTCATTTAAAAAATCCACGTTTTTGTCCTTCGAATGGTCCTCAAAAATTCATTTAAAAAATCCACGTTTTTGTCCTTCGAATGGTCCTCAAAAATTCATTTAAAAAATCCACGTTTTTGTCCTTCGAATGGTCCTCAAAAATTCATTTAAAAAATCCACGTTTTTGTCCTTCGAATGGTCCTCAAAAATTCATTTAAAAAATCCACGTTTTTGTCCTTCGAATGGTCCTCAAAAATTCATTTAAAAGAGTCCACTTTGTTGTCGTTCGAATGGTCCTCAAAAATTCATTTAAAAAATCCACGTTTTTGTCGTTCGAATGGTCCTCACGTTTTTGTCCTTCGAATGGCCCTCAAAAAATCATTTAAAAATCCACGTTTTTGTCCTTCGAATGGTCCTCAAAAATTCATTTAAAAAATCCACGTTTTTGTCCTTCGAATGGCCCTCAAAAAATCATTTAAAAATCCACGTTTTTGTCCTTCGAATGGTCCTCAAAAATTCATTTAAAAAATCCACGTTTTTGTCGTTCGAATGGTCCTCAAAAATTCATTTAAAAAGTCCACTTTGTTGTCGTTCGAATGGTCCTCAAAAATTCATTTAAAAAATCCACGTTTTTGTCCTTCGAATGGTCCTCAAAAATTCATTTAAAAAATCCACGTTTTTGTCCTTCGAATGGTCCTCAAAAATTCATTTAAAAAATCCACGTTTTTGTCCTTCGAATGGTCCTCAAAAATTCATTTAAAAAATCCACGTTTTTGTCAAAAATTCATTTAAAAAATCCACGTTTTTGTCAAAAATTCATTTAAAAAATCCACGTTTTTGTCAAAAATTCATTTAAAAAATCCACGTTTTTGTCGTTCGAATGGTCCTCAAAAATTCATTTAAAAAATCCACGTTTTTGTCCTTCGAATGGTCCTCAAAAATTCATTTAAAAAATCCACGTTTTTGTCCTTCGAATGGTCCTCAAAAATTCATTTAAAAAATCCACGTTTTTGTCAAAAATTCATTTAAAAAAATCCACGTTTTTGTCCTTCGAATGGTCCTCAAAAATTCATTTAAAAAATCCACGTTTTTGTCCTTCGAATGGTCCTCAAAAATTCATTTAAAAAAATCCACGTTTTTGTCCTTCGAATGGTCCTCAAAAATTCATTTAAAAAAATCCACGTTTTTGTCCTTCGAATGGTCCTCAAAAATTCATTTAAAAAAATCCACGTTTTTGTCCTTCGAATGGTCCTCAAAAATTCATTTAAAAAATCCACGTTTTTGTCCTTCGAATGGTCCTCAAAAATTCATTTAAAAAATCCACGTTTTTGTCCTTCGAATGGTCCTCAAAAATTCATTAAAAAAATCCACGTTTTTGTCCTTCGAATGGTCCTCAAAAATTCATTTAAAAAATCCACGTTTTTGTCCTTCGAATGGTCCTCAAAAATTCATTTAAAAAATCCACGTTTTTGTCCTTCGAATGGTCCTCAAAAATTCATTTAAAAAATCCATGTTTCTGGTACTTCGAACTGCTCTTTAAAATTCTTTTAAAAAAATCCACGTTTTTGTCCTTCGAATGGTCCTCAAAAATTCATTTAAAAAATCCACGTTTTTGTCCTTCGAATGGTCCTCAAAAATTCATTTAAAAAATCCACGTCTCTGGTACTTCGAACTGCTCTTTAAAATTCTTTTAAAAAAATCCACGTTTTTGTCCTTCGAATGGTCCTCAAAAATTCATTTAAAAAATCCACATTTTTGTCCTTCGAATGGTCCTCAAAAATTCATTTAAAAAATCCACGTTTTTGTCCTTCGAATGGTCCTCAAAAATTCATTAAAAAAATTCACGTTTTTGTCCTTCGAATGGTCCTCAAAAATTAATTTAAAAAATCCACGTTTTTGTCCTTCGAATGGTCCTCAAAAATTCATTAAAAAAAAATTCACGTTTTTGTCCTGCGAATAGTCCTCAAAAATTTATTTAAAAAATCCACGTTTTTGTCGTTCGAATGGTCCTCAAAAATTCATTTAAAAAATCCACGTTTTTGTCCTTCGAATGGTCCTCAAAAATTCATTTAAAAAATCCACGTTTTTGTCCTTCGAATGGTCCTCAAAAATTCATTTAAAAAATCCACGTTTTTGTCCTTCGAATGGTCCTCAAAAATTCATTTAAAAAATCCACGTTTTTGTCCTTCGAATGGTCCTCAAAAATTCATTTAAAAAATCCACGTTTTTGTCCTTCGAATGGTCCTCAAAAATTTATTTAAAAAATCCACGTTTCTGGTACTTCGAACTGCTCTTTAAAATTCTTTTAAAAAGATCCAAGTTTCTTTAAAAGTCTTTAAAATATACATGTTTCCGGTCCTTCGAATGGCTCTTTAAAATTCTTTAAAAAATCCAAGTTACTGGTCATTCGATTGGCTCTTTAAAATTCTTTAAAAAATCCAAAATACAGTTCCGTAGAATGTGGGTCTTGTAATCAGAGTGTCTGTTAACACCCTGATGACAAGACTCCCATTCTCCGGACGGTTTATATGACTAGTTTCGACGAGCTGGTCTGGATAGTGATATTCTGCCAACATAGTGTGTATTGTCGGAATGGGTGCAAGGTCTACACCAAACCCTTCTACAATTGGCAAGTCAAGTTCAATATCAACATCGACTCTTATAGTCAATAAAGGGGCCAAACCAGGAGCGATGTTAGCCTGCTTCAACGTCTCACCAATAATTCACCTCGACCACAACACACACAACAACCTAATCAAAGAAGCCTGGACACCCCTCAGAGAGGATGAATCAGCCGCCGCAGGTGTAAAGTTTGCAGAAAACTGGAAAGTCCGACCCGGAACCGGTCAAAAAACAACTCTTCTTGATAAAAGAACGGGATGAAGATAGCTGGGTCAACTGGGAACCACATCCCAACGGCAAGAGATCCAACCCTAGCCAGGACTCAAAATAATCTACATCCTCTGCCTGCACAATGAAAGCAGGAAACAAACCATTGCCAAAGTAGTCTCACAAGGTAACCTGAGCTACAAGGTATCTTCCGGATCTCCTCTCACGGCTAGCAGCGCTGAAAAGAAATGCAGAAGAAAAATACTACTAGGTGAACTACGAGTGACACGTCATCGATAGAGCTGACCTTAATGGGAAGATCGTTGAATAATCAACGATATGTGTCGTTTGTGGTATTAAGAAATAAGAGGTTGAATATCCGTAGTGTGAAACAGGGAGTTCCCCAAGGTGGGGAAATATATCGAGAATTTGTTAACCTGTTAACCGACAAGTGGAGTTGCCAGTTGCAAATTTTACATTCCGGATGCAACAGTTGTCTGGGGCCATCAAATTCTGTCGCCATAAAGTTAATTTTCGGGCGACAACAAATTATCAGTCGCCATTTGCAATTTCAAATAAAATAATTCGAATTACAAATGGAATAATTCGAATTGCAAATGAAAAAATTCGAATTACAAATGTAATTATTCGAATTTCAAATAAAATAATTCGAATTACAAATAGAATAATTCGAATTACAAATGGAATTATTCGGATTTCAAATGGAATAATTCGATTTACAAATGTAGTAATTCGAATTTCAAATAGAATCATTAGAATTACAAATCGAATAATTCGAACTATAAATGGAATAATTCGAATTATAAATGGAATAATCCGAATTACAATTGGAGTTCTCGAATTACAAATAAAATGTTACGAATTACAAATAGAAAAATCGAATTACAAATGAAATGTTTCGAATTACTACTGGAATGTTTCGAATTACATGTGAAAAAGGTGTAATAAATAACATTTTGTCAGTGAAGGTCAAAACACTTTAGAAAATATTCGATTTTTATACTTTTTTCTCCTATGGTATACCAAACCGTCCAAAATTTTAGAATAGAGTCAACTACAAAAATTTACCTAAGATCTCAGTAAACTACTTTCTACAATATATGAACTTGAACAAGAAGTTGTCGATGCATTACCTGGTTGTGTGTTATCGCCTTGAGATGCCTACCACCATCTAGTGAACATCCAGGCCCGTCAGGAGATACATATCTTCATGATCTGGAGAGATCAAGAGAGCTTCAAAGGCACAAACGAGGACCTGTAGTTCAACGAGTCTAACAGGCTGGCTTGAATAGCATTCACACTGATACAGTGTGAATACCGTGCCCGGGGACGACCACCCATCCATCTGTCAAAATAAATTCAAATGGTTTTAGCCCAGTTAAGATCCGGACGATGCAGACGCTTCAATTTGTATTGAGCCCGAATTGATGGTACGATACCCAACAGATGTCCTGCCCTGTTGATTGGGACCGCACGACACTATGCGTTACACCTAAACCCAATCCCCTATCACCAGGTTGCAAACTTTTTAATCTGGACAGAACGGCACCAGAACAAGGTAACTGAAAAGATATAAGAACAAACATAGATATCGTCACCTGAAATGCGCAAAGCCGTATCCCACAACACCATAAGCTTTCAGTAGAAGAAAAAAAAAAACGTTATGAAATGAAAAACTGTTTTTGTAGAATATCAGTCTTATGAGGGCGAGTATTTGGGGTATTATGAAGCATGCACGAATGGGAGTAAGTAATGAAAGTAAATCCACGAAAACTCATAATTTTGGGATCTGTCATTACAACATCTTTCGAAATGCCATTTCTTGAATAGAATCGATATTTTTTGAAAGCAAAAGCTTAGAATTTTGCCACAGCATGTATTTTAGTTTTATCAGATTCCATAAAAAAACGAATTTGGATTTTCATGTGGGTTACGTCTTTGGACATTTCTGGTGACGATATTTGTGTTGCTACAACAACAACAACTAAAATATAAGGGCTAATGAAATTATGTATTCATTTCATAATATACTTTATTTCATTTTTTAAATTAGAAATTCTAAGGTTTTTAATAAATTACAATTTCAACCACGGATCATCCGTCGATGTATTATCCGCCACTATGGCAATTGTTGCTGACGTTGATGAGGCCTGCTCATATACGTTACCACTTTCAACTTCTTCAATTTCATGTTGTACGGAGCATTTAGCAGGTCTCTGAGATTCATCATTTCCGCTGCTGTGTGTGTGTTGTTCAATGGTTGTTACCCGACCATTGGGTGCCAAAACCAATTTATCCATACATGCATCAAACAGAATATCGTAAATGGCTTTACGGGCTAATATTTTCTGTTCATTTGATAGCTCATCATATTGTAGGGCCCATGATTTAGCCAATATTTCCGATGTATTTGATATTGTTTGCTTTTTATCGAAGGAATTTTGAGCATCGCTTGTCATTGTCTTAACATCTCGTACAAATTTTGTTGTAACTATGCGACTATTGTTGCGGGCGGCTTCATTCGATGAAGTCGCAATTATTGTTTCATTTCTATCGCTGGAAACTGACATGGGGTGGTGGTGTTTAGGTGATACTACTTTTGGTTTGTAACGTTGTGATTCAAAAACACATGCGGCATTGCCTTGATCCGAATCGTATTCACCATATAACGCTTGATGTTGCTGTTGCTGATGTAGCGTAGCATCCGTTAGTATTAGAGTATTTTTTGTATTACCACCACCAACAGCAGCACTGTCGGAACAAGCTAAACCGCTATTCGTAAAGGTTACGTCACGTGATGTGTGTTCAATCTTAGAAGAACGTTGGCTATTGGCGGAAGAAGTTACATCATCTAACATAGAATAATGTTGATATTCATGTTCGTATTCCACCTGTGAAATGTCATCGTCGTCATCACCATGTCGATAGTTAGGGTGAAAATGCTGATCCTGAGTCGTATCAAATTGTTCAGCATCATGAATGTGGGGACTGTCAGTTTTCGTTGTACCACCATCATCCACCACCAGGGCATGTGAGAAATCTTCAACGACATAATCCAAATCATTGTCTTCAAATTTTTCATAACCAAAATCATCATCGGTGATCTGTAGATGGTAGTTAGTTATGTTGTCTTTCGATCGTTGTACTGCATATCTGTCGGTTGGTTTAAGTATGGATGGATGACGACGTTTTCGCTGTAAAATAAAAAAAGGGTGATAATGACTGTGTTGTGGGTAAAAAGTTTACAAAGAAATTTCAATATTTATGATCTACGCAATAATCCTTCAAAAAAGTGCAATTGAAAATCTCCAATCTTAGTATAGATTACCCCCGCCAGGGATAATTAGGGTACAATTTTCTCCATTCACTCGGTTTGGTAATCTACAGGTTATCTAGGTAGAGATCTCAAGGCAGTTAGAGATCCCCTAACGCAGAAATAAACCAAAGCGTTGGGACCACATGGAATCTCAATGGTTGATTATTTAACAAGTATCCTCAGTCTATCATTAGCCACCCATAATTTACAATAAGCCTAAAAAATTGGCAGCCTGGCAAGGATGCCAACATTGGTCTCCCTCTTGTCGCCAGTAGTAAAGAATCTAAGGGCACTACTCCCATTTGCAGTTTCCCACTAGCCCAACATCAGCATAGATTCCGAAAATGCACAACACCACTTCACATCATATCCACACATATCAGTCGAGGACTGAACGTGGGCTCTTGACCTATCAAAGGCCTTCGATACCGTCAATCATGTCAAGCTGTTCGAGAATATAAAGAAAACATCCTTTAAGCCCTGTTTGAAACGTTGGATAAACAACTACATATGTGGGTGAACGAAAGTCGTTTGAGAAATTCAGAAATAAGAACTCGAAGACCCGTGGAACTGTTAAACTAACCTCTACCTTTTTGAAATTCAACAACCTCCAGACAGCATAGAGATCATAATGTATGCGAATGATTCTACGATCTTGGCGTCGGGTCGTATTATCTTCATAGCCGTTGATGCCTACGTAGCTGACTTAGTGCAGTTCTTCCATCAAACAAACATGAAAATATCCGCCGCTAAATCTACTGCCTGGACGGCTAAAATAAGGCTCATCCTGAAACTCATTGATCGATGGTGTCCTGATTTTGACCACTAATTACCCCAAGATATTGGGGGTTTATTCTGAAAGAAAATTCCCCGTGAGTTTGTCTTTCCGCCATTTCAACTTAAGCGAGAAAGTAAAATTTTCACGGGGAATATTTGTTTAGAATAACCCCAGAAGCCACAGCTACGTACCACAAGTTCAGAAGTATGAACAAGGTTCTCAGGTCGTTGGCCGGTACCACTTAGGGCCGGTCTCAGGTAAACTATTCTCAGCCAATGTGGTATGCAAATGTAAGTGCTACGCAGTGGAAGAATAACCAAACTTGCCAGAATGCCGCCCTGAGGACTGCAAAAGCTTCCTCCTCATTACACCAGTGGACTATCATCATAAGGAGACGAAGATTTTACCTGTACATCAGCACAACAAGATGTTTTCGTTAGCTTCGGATTCCAATCTCTGGTTCGGCTGTGGTTGTTGTTGTAACAGTGTTTTATTATTATGTTTGTATGTTCGTTCCCCTGTTCAATCTGGCTCTGGCTCTATCTCCAGTTGCAGGAAGTTGGCTACTTCGATGGGATGTAACCACAGATCCACTGGAGTCAGATGAGTAGGCTTGGCGGGGCAGTTGAATAGGTGCTTAGTATCGTGCGGGCCCATGCCGCATACTGGGCAGATGTCTTGCACGGTGCGGCTGTGGTCACCAGCTGATGCTGACTACGCCGGTTTCGTGTTAGTACAAAAAACCGGTGGCTTCAATTTTCTCGTGTACCAATGGTGTCTGTGACCCCATATTGACGACAGCAATACGACCGATAACTACAAGGTATGTGTTTCCCGTTTTGAAGCCGAAGACGAATCAACTAGATCGACTACGTAATCTGCAGGTAATTGTAAGGAACGACTGACGAATTATCAACCTATAAGCTGGTTCCGTATCAATGATTGTGCAGTTGATTGCCTCAGATGACATTTTAGTGGAAGTCATTGATAAGTCTGAACCTGAAGGTAGGATCAGTAGGTGCTGGTGTAAAATCACATCTAGCGATCCACAAGGGCTTCCAAGTTATCAATTGTCCCGGTGAAAATCTAAGGATTTCCTCATCCAAACTATCAATAACCTGAACGCATTTTGGGATAGCTGTAAGCTAGTCTCGGTCTCAACTGCTGATATCCCATATGCGGAATTTCAATGTGAAAGATATTTTCAAGCTGCTCCGCAAGCAGAACTGCGGCCTCTGGACTAGTAGTTGGAACCCTAGGGCGTATTGTGGGCGACAGTTCCTCGGTCAGCTATATAGGTGGTGTTGTTAGACATGCCATTCAGACTCGGTGATAAAAAATGAGATACCTAAAACTGAGCTAATATGATTCGGTGAGCACTGATTGATATAAGTCTCTATTAGTTCCTTCGGAAAGATTCGTGGATAGTATACGCACATACATACATATGTGTGTACTTTTCATGGAAGAGATTCCTATATGGAACAAATTTCCTTTACCGAACCTTCGCAGAAAAAAATACAAAAATATCCTTTAAATCGCACGTTTTCTCCTATGGATAGGAGCAAATTTCGGCTACGCGAACAAACTTTTTTAAATCGCAAATTTTTTCCCAAATAATCAAGGGAATCAAGGGAAAAGCACTATCAGTGGCAATTTTTTCATAATTTTCTGCGGTGGGTCGGTAAAGGAAAGATATGCCTCCTATATCTTCCAATTCACAATCACCAAACATCCTCTGCCTTCTATTCATAAGACTAGGGATAGTTAGAAGAGATACTCAATCGTTTCCTTCTCATCATCACAGAGCGTAGAATACACAATATTGTTGCCCTTCCACCTGGTCATGGATCATATGCGGCAGTGGTCAGTCATGGCCTCTACGGCAAACCCAGTCTTATTTACTAAGCGGATTTATACAAATTACTCATAGGTATATGAAGCAAACCATGCCACACACAATTATTACATTAATGTGACATGGAACAGACTTTATTGCTTACCATTATACTTTTCTCTCCATTATCTGGCACCAGCTTTCGTTTTCTCTCTCGACGCGATTCGGCTGTCTGCAAAAAACTCAACAGGTCAAAATACCACAACGTAGAATGATAGGGCCGGCCTTCATGTAAACTGTTGTTTATTCGGGCACATTCTCGTCGATAATTTGTACGGAAAATATTGATTTTACGCAAAACATCCTCACGATCTGAATCCGGTTCAATTTCTCTTAATTTCTCCACTAATATGTCGTAGGCCTCACATTTCAGATGACGATTTTTGTACTGACTACTGTTAATATCCCATAGAGCCGGCTGGGATTCGTAAAGGCAAAAAAATTCGGTCCAGAATTGTTTATGGTGAATGGAATTCATTGATTGACGTTGTGACGGTGGCGACGATGACATAGTGAATCTGTGAATCTTTTACACGGTTTTAGTTTTTGTATTTTTTATATTGAGATAAACTCTTTTGTTGTGTATTTTATGTTGTTGTTATTTTATTTTGACACAAGTTTTGTTTATAAATATAAACAGTAATTTCCAACAACAATAAACGCAATAAACAACCAGACCCACTCCGTTTGTTTTGATTTCTTCGTCCGTGCTTGACGACAACACCAAAGACAATCAACTGTTCAAATGTGCGCGCTCATTTATGCTTGTCTCTCTGCTTGAAAGAGTACAGTGTTTTACGTCACTGATTAGTGAAACGTATGCATGTAGTGTAGTTAGACTTTCTGGATGGATGGATGTTTAAACATGTTAACATGAGCTGCAGAGATCATCAATGAGTTACTTGTCCCCGTAAGCCAATTGTGCACGCACAAGTTTTTTGGGCCTTTTGCTTTTTTAATGCGTGTGTTTTCTTGCACTCTGTATTTTTTCCACCACCACCAAAAATACTTGCGACGCATCAAGACCGTTGCTTGTGCGTAATAAGTAAAACAAGTATTCATCATATTTTGCACTGTTACAAAACTCGCAATCGTAGATAGTTTGCCAAGTGACTTATCAAGTGGAAGCACACACACAACATTACAAAAAATAAACATTTCTAATTTTATTTTTTGTTGCTTCGTTTGTGTGTTTGCGCTCTTCTAACTTTTGAAAATCAGTGTTAGTGCTGTTTTACATTTAAGCGATTTGTCTTACGATTTTTTGTCTCCTCTTTGCTCATCTTCGTAAATTTCACACACAGGGTTGCATTTTTTTGTAACATGGTACCAAGTGTACATTTTGTTAAAAATACTTAATGTAAAAAGAAAGTATTTTATAAAAATATGTTATACAAATTTTAAAATGATTATAACAAATAATCATTTTATGCTTTAAATGATTTTTTATGCACAAAATTCATTGCAAAACTAAATTTTGTTTCAATTTCACTTACTATGTTTTGCAACTGTGCCTAACAAGAATAACCACCACAAAGAGGAGAAAAAAAATCGTAAGACAAATCGCTTAAATGTAAAACAGCACTTAGAAAATTATTTCTGCTCTCATTCTCTCGGAGAACATAAGACAAACGGTTGAATTACAAGGGTTGAAAACACTGATGGGCAGAAATGCTCTGCCTCACACACAAAAGTGTAAAAAATACATGAGTCTCTCGCAATTTGCCCACCATTGGTTGAAAACAACACTTGATGTGCGATGAGCAAGAAAGTAAAACAGAAAATGTAATTGCGTATTTAAAACTACTTGGCAAAGCATACGCAAGTGTCAAAAAATATCCATTTTTAAATAACTTATTTTTTGAGTGGCTAGCCACACTCGTACATATTTTGAGAATGGCAAGCAACACTTGCATTTATTTTTTAGAGTAGCAAGCCGCACATACGCTTGCTTTTTTGCATGTGGCTTATGAGTGTCAAAATCAGCTACTTACGCAGTTCTCTGATGAGCTGTGTTCCAGAACTAAAAAGTTTTTGCAATTTTTACGACTTTTACATATTTTACTCGAAAAAGCGTTCCCGTACACAAAAAAGTTGTAAAATGTTCACTTCTCTTTAAACAAAAATGGCGCTGAATGACGCTCTCTTTAAAAACTTTTTACACGACAAATTTGGGCGAGTAAAAAAATAGTAACATGGTTGCCGGCGTCTGATTGGCTGATACGCCGACTTTGACATTTGTTCCAGTTTTTTTGACGCATTTTCCATTTTCCGTTCCCGAACTATTTCAAAAAACTTATGTGTGAGAACAAATTGTTTGCAGTTCTCTCTTTTACGAGTTTTACCATTAAAAAGTACGGGAACGAAGCTATGAACACAAATATATACAAATATGGAAACAAAATATCTCATTTTCGTTTACATTAACCAACATGAATCCACGTGTCACTTAACGCCAGTTGCTCTGCAAATATCTGAAGTATATCGTTGGCCTGTTCCCGTACTTTATAAAGTGGTAAAAGTTGTAAAAGTAGTAAACGATTTTCATATAAATTTTGTGTACGGGAACGCAAAATGTGTAAAAGTGGTGAAAATTGTAAAAAAATTTTAGTTCTGGAACAGAGCTTGTGTTTCATAACGTAGAGGAGGATATTATTATTACTTCAAGTAACAACTTCTCTACGTTTACGTCAAATTCAATAATCAATTGTCAGCTGTTGATATGGCTCCAAGGTATATTCATATAAGGTAGAAGTGACAATCAGCTGTTATCTTACTTTTTTTGTAAATTTAGTTTTCAAAATGTAATAGGGTCTACTCATGAAATTTGAAACTTCGAAATCTGCTACCATAAAATACTACTTTTCATACTAAACGTGTAATAAAAATGACCTACGAGAGTTATGAATGCTTTATATTTACATTTTGCTTCAAATTTGTCCTATTCTAGAGGATTTTCAAAATGCATTTATGTTTTTCCTGAAAAAAATTTTGGAACGACCCTATTATTCAATATTTTCTTTGACAATTAATTTTCAATAACAACAATGTTGTTTTTGTAAATTTGTTAGTTGTTGTAATTCATGCATATACCTTATAATAAATATACCTTGTATGGCTCTATCTCCAGTTCATGGCAGAACTACCAGGTAGTGGTATCACACCAGCTGATCGAATATGAAAAGTCAAATCCCTTTATAAAAAAATTATTTTTGTTGTAATTTCCCCAACAACATAAAGAAAGTTTTGACATAACATATTCAAAATTTTACGATGCCACTACCTGGTCAATTGTGCCATGCTCCAGTTCTAGGAATGTGACTGCTGGGTTGGTGTGGCGCTGGGTTGGGCGCCAGGTAGTGATGACAATATCGAGGCTGCGTAGTCCATAAGAGAACGGCCTATTGCTTTCGGATAATCATTTCGAAGATATGAGTGTTTAATTCTGCGTGTTACTCTTTTGTCCACGATGTCAATATGGAAGCTGTTGGGGCAGATAGTTGTAGGTTTCCATTCTCGAAGAAGTGTTTGAGGTTTATGTCTTTGATGTCTCTGCCGATTGAGACTGTACAGTCGTCGGCGTATGATATTAAGTGCACGTTATGTGGTGAATTGGGTCCTTCGATACATACAAATTAAGAGTATTTGGTTTGGAGCTAGGTTTTGGGACCAATTGCTGTGGAACTCCTGGCAGCTTTTTTGCTTGTAAGCACATTATCCCTTGTGATGGTGGCTAGGTCTATATTTGATTTGAGGACGCGGGAAGCTTGGTGTAGTCCTTTACTATCACGGTTTGGTGGGTGCTAGACCAATTGCCTGCAGAAGGCCGCTGTGAGAACTCGGTTTCGTCAACCTGTTAATTAACTCGCAGTCGGCCTTGTTAAAGTTGACAAAAGTTCTTTTCGAAGTGGTGGTTCAACCGTGCTTAGTTTGATTGTGATGGAGAGGTGGTCCGAATTTTACGCGATATCTACATGCCAGGCGATATTCAATTAGACTAGTGTCACGTCAGGGGAACTACGACAGGATTCTGTTAGGGTAGACTGCTCCTCTTTTAGGGGGTAGAAGTTTGTATCGTGCTTATGGGTACTTTACACGATATGTTTTTTACATGTGAGTTGTCACTTCTCCCATACAAAATGACAACACTTCTCCCATACAAAATGACAACAAGTGACAACTCATATGTAAAAAACATATCGTGTAAAGTACCCATTAGCTATTCCGTTCCCCCTGGCGTCACAACCTAGCGTGCCAGCGTGCATTTATACAAGTGTTTATTTATTTGTTTGACAAATTTTTTACATCTTAAGAAAAAAGAACAGCAAATTATTTTGTTTATTTTACTTTTGTGTGTATTATATAAAATATATACCTTTTTATTTTATATATGTATGTATATTTCTTAAAAATATATTTGCGATTTTATTTTCAATAATACTCTTAAAATATACATGTACTTCTGTCCTCGTCCTACTCTCCACCTTTTAGGCAACTCTTACCTGACGTATAACCGACTTACATTCATCATTGCGGAATACACGGTTATATTTGTTAATTTTACCCAGTGTCGAGATAAAAGCTTCATCGTGGGTAATTATGATCAACATAAAATTGGATTGTGTTTGTCTTTCTTCGACAATTCGATTGAGGGCATCACACAGTGATAGAATATTGTTACGATCCAAATTGGTAGTCGGTTCGTCCAATGCCAAAACACCACAATTGCTGCTAAATGTCTCGGCCAAAGCCATGCGTATAATGAGTGAAGCCAGCACTCGTTGACCGGCACTGCAACGTCCACGCATCTCAATTTCCGAGTTATTTTTCGATTGTATAACACGATAGTTATAGTTGCGCCGCTTGTCCATCGAAGAGGCATCCTTGCCCTCTTCTGTTTGGATTTGGATGTAATCGATGTCATTGCCACGATAAATTAAACGCCAATATTCACGAATCAGACGATTAATTTCTTGCATTTTTTCCGTGTGGAATTGCATTAGGGCCCATTCAAGAGCAACACGATGTTGACCCAAATCATTGGCAACCTTGCGTGTCACTTCGACTTCGTAATAGGTGCGTTTATAGTTCATCAACGAATTACGATATTTGGGTGCGGACAATTCCTTTTCCAGTTTGCGTATTTGATGTTTAATTTCACCACTCTGGCCGAGAAGTTCACCTTTGCGTACAGTGATCTTTTCACGTTTAGCGTTGAGTTCCTTTTTCTCCTTGGCCACGCTACTGAAATCCAGTTTACTAAACTCCTCAGCCAATGATTCGTATTTTGCATTTAATTCTTCGGATTTTTGTTGTAAAATTTTCAAATCACGATTATCTTTGAGATCGCGATCGGCAGTTTCTTGATTGGCTAATTCTTGTTTGATGCCCTCCAGTTTGGTTTGCATTTCGGAAATGGTATCAGCCTGTAAGGAAAAAACATGTAAATGTGAAAATTGTTTGATAAATTCCGAAGTTACGATAAAGCAAAGTAAAAGAAAACATATTCGCGCATTCGATATAGGGCATAGGAAATAAATGAAATAAGTTCAATCGAAAAATTGTTCGATAACAAATGTGGGAATTAGGCAGGAGAATAAACATGGTAATCTAACATGCGATTATTCGAATCTAGAACACTCTCTAAATCTATCTCGATTGCGAGGGAAGAGAACCCGTGCTAGTACAAGTGACTCCTTTTTTAGGTTTCTAACTTCAAAGTGGGACAGTGGTGTTGACTACTACATGTGAAATTGCTGAAGAGATATCACACTGTGGGCCATCTATTTTGCATATGCCCTTTGTTAAAGCCACAAAGGAGACGTTCTTATCAGAAATGGCCCATTACTCTTTGCAACTTAAGACCTCTCTTATGATTTCAGTATCATGGACAATTTATAGTTTTTCGTTCTCCACTTATAGTTTTCAAACTATGCACGAGTCTGTTGAAAACAGACCTATCTCGCTTGAGACTTGCTCTAATGACCCGTACATAGAATGTTTGGGGTTAGCAGTCAGATGTGGATTTGTGGTGTCTAGAGAAGCACCCATTCTTTCTGAAACAGTCTATAGAAGCAGACTTTCTTTCAGAAAGGGTCTATAGAAGCAAAAATTCTTTCTAAAAGGGTTTATAGAGGCACCATTTCTTTCAGAAAGTGTCTAGAGAAGCACCATTTCTTTCAGAAGGGGTCTATAGAAGCACCATTTCTTTGAGAAAGTCTCTATAGAAGCGCCCATTCTTTCATGGTTCACCCCTCGCCATCGGAAATACTAGATACACTATTGAATTTGGAATATCCAACATATGAAAGCTCTTCATTATACAAACAACTTACCAATTTTTGTAGTTCCTCTTTGCTGCCTTTGAGTGACTCTTCGAAAGTTTTCAATTTATGATCCAAATCTAATTTGCCATAATCCAAAACTTCAGTGTGCAATCTATAATGAAATAAAATTGTATATCAATGTTCCCCATCTCGCAATGAATATCTCACCTTTGTATATCTTGATCCATACGTTTTAAAGTATCCAATTTCATAAGCATCTGATTGACTTTAACACGATTTGACTCCTTGTTTTGACTCTTCTCTTTGATGGCAGTATTCAATTGAGTTTTCAAAGGACCAACTTTGCCCTGATTCTCCTGGGCTTCAGTAGCAATTGCTACCAAAAGATTTTGTAGCTCGGTCTGACGTTCTTGTAGTTGGGGTAAATTTTGTATACCCTCTTGTAATTTAATTTGTTGATCTTTTAGACTGAAAATAAACAGAAGTGGATAAAGCCATTAGTGAATGGAATACCGCTGGTACATTCAACTTAAATAGCATAATCTAATAATGTCACACTTACGTATTCTTTAAATCCCTCAGTTTATTCAAAGCATCCATATTTTTCTCATAGTATTGTTGATTTTGTTCCAACTGCTTACGTTTCTCTTCCAATTCGGTAGATATTGCAGTTTTCTGGGCTTGAACTTCATCAATGGAAGTGGTTTCATTTTCATCCACCTTATCCTTGGGGAATTTATTTTTTATTTTGACAATATCATCCTTGGCCCGTGTCACCTGTTTCATGGCTTCATCGAGCAATGACATATCGCCCATCATAGAATTGGCCAGTTCCATGTTATTGGTTGGATCGGCGAGTAAATTTTGTATGGTTTCAGTTTCTTTACTGCATTCCGATAAATCGTCTTGTAACTTTTGTAAATCTTCTTTCTTTTTGGGTATCTCCTGCTGTAGTTTTTCCACGCGATCTATGGTGGGCTTAAGTTGCAACAAAGATTCATATTTCTTTTGCTCTTCTTTTAGGAGTTTTTCAATCCGTTCAATATTTTGTGGTAGATCAACAATTTTATCATTTAGTTCTGATGTAAGACCAGAAGCCTGGAATTAAAGAAAAAATACAGATATCAAAATTTTAACAAAGATGGGGGAAAATGTAGAGTGTTACCTCAGTGGTTGTCATATCCTTTTGACACAATGGACAATAGGGTTCATCTTCGATTTTTTGCAAGTATTGCTTGTAGAAAAGTTCGGCTGATTTTTGTGCTCCCAGCTCTAATTGATGTTTGCTTAGCAAAGTTTTCGACTTGGTTAGCAGTTCCTCGTAAGGAGTATTGCGACATTTTTCAAAAATAGTTTCTTTGCAATCTTCCAATTCCTTTTCGGCCTTTTGCATTTCCTCTTTTAGGGATTTGCGTTTAATTTCGAAACGCTGCTCCTTAAGTTTTAGGGCATTTATCTTGTTGTTATATTCCTTGATTTGGCGCTTGGCCTTCTCGTAGGAAACCTTGACATGACGCTGGTAATTTGCCTCAACCACCTTGCCCTCTTCGAAGATTTTGCGGAAATTGCCACTGTGCTTACTCTTAACCCTTTGCACTTCTTTTTCGCGATTATCCAACTCTTGTTCTTTCAAATTTAATTCTGCCACCAATTTCGAAATTGAATTCAAGAATGTCAAACGTTCATCCACCTTACGGAAGCGGGTTTCCAAGTCTTTTATGGCTCCCTTGTCGGCTTGGATTTGTTCTCGCAGTTCGTTTTGATTGAACTTGGCCGAAGTCTCCTCATAACAATCTTCGGTCTCCTTCAATTTGGCCGTAACCACTTTCAATTGCTGAGTTGACTTTTCAATTTCCAATATCTTCTTTTCATTTTGCTCCGTCTCCTTTTCGTAGGCTTTCTTCTGCTTGTTTAATGTTACAACCGATTCTTGCAACTTGGTGACTTCAACACGCAACTGATCAATTTTGGTTTGCCTTTCTTGATCCTCGGCATCATGTTGACTAATGGTTTCATTAATCTTCGTCTGCTCAGTATTAAGTACACCCTGTATGTCCTCCAGGATTTTATTTATTTCCTCTTCATTTTCACCCAAGACTTCGGGTATGGTTAAATTCATTTGTTGGGCCAAAGCCTTAATCTTATCGGCCCGCTTTTCTTTGCAATCATTTTCCTTTTGTTTTTGTTGTATGGCAAGTCCATGTTTCTTATCAACGTCATTGTGTCGGTTTTGCAAGCTTTTCTCTTCTTTCTTTATGGAATTAAGTTTACCCTCAACTTCACGCCGTTCCAAACGCTTTTCGGACATACGCTGTCCAAAGTTACCAATTTCGGTATCCAGCTCTTCCAGAGTACCTTCGAACATGGTTTTGATTTTCTTTTTTAAATTATTCATTTGATCCTGACAATTTTTTTGCCTGCAAAGCGAAATGTAGAATGGTTAGAATGTTCGAATTTTTTAGGGGGGATGTACCGTAACTTACTTGGTTTGCAGTTCAACTTTTTGGGCTTGAAGTTTACCCATCTCAGTTTCAATTTTGTGAATTTGTTGAAGACGTTCTTCAATGGGAGCAATTTCCTCTTCACATTGCTTGCACTGTTCCTCAATGGTCTTTGCCTTCTCTTGGCATTTTTGCAAACTTAAAGTTTTTTCTTCCATTTCCACTTTTAAATGCTCCTCCAAACGTAAATCGGCCTCTGCAGTAGAAAGAACAAGGAAAAAATGTGTCAAGTTTTGGAACAATGATAAGCTTGAGTGATGTTTCGTGCTAATTTATAATCCACCGCAAATGGAAGTACAATGGAACGGGAACAAAATCCCTCAATGTTAAAGCTCTGCCATGAAACTACTAAATGTGCGTAAATATGTCATCTGAAGAATGGACAATAATTCGAATAAAAGTCTTGAAAACTTATCTTTGCATTCATCTGGTCTGACAAATGACATTTCATGGCGACCTGTTATTTCTCTTGGATCAGACCATTTCACTTTTATCGTTTTCACAAATAAGCCGCAAGTCATTTCGCACATGTAGTTAGTGGAGGACTTAATTGGGAATAGAATAGAAGGTGACATAGAACAGAGTTTGTGGTGCTGGACTTACCATAAGCGCTTCGGCCAACCCACCATCAAACCTATGCTGCCACAAGAACAACAAACATCTTTTCGGCCTTAAGGGCTGAGAAAAACACGTTTGTATATTTTATGAAGCATGTTGAAAATATCACACCCAATGACCTGGAGAGCCCAACCTAGTACTCGACAATTGTTGGCGCCAATTGAAATTGCCAGTTTTGCATCGGGCAACCCAAAACATTTCTCAGTACTTAACCATCAAAACGATTTGTTTTCCAGTTAAATATGGCAGAAATTGCCTTCCTTGCCTTTATGGTTAAACTTTTTAAAGATTTATTTCTCCATAAGAGATACATACGGAAGACGGTCTTAACTCTGGTTTAGTAAAAAAAAACGTTCCGATTTTTTTTGAAATTTTTTCCAGATGTAGATATTGTTGCGCTGATCACGGGTATGTATAATTTTCTTGGGGGACCGAAAGTCCGGGTACAAAACCCGGGTATGACCCGACTCTACTTAACCGATTGCTACATCATCGGAAAGCTTATGGAAATACCAATCCAACAAGTGGTCATACTATGGGGTTATTTTCAGGTGTTTAGGTGATATAACCCAAAAACCGATTTTTGGAACCGGATTTTTCCATAAAACCCTCAAAAAGACGAAAATATGCCCATTATGGGTGCTCACTTCATGCATGCCAGATTATAGCTCTCACTTTAACCTTTCCAAAATGGTGCTATATGTTGTAATACCTTCTCTGGATCCAGAGATATGGCCCTTAGAATCTTGACAACCCGGTTTTTCTTAGTAGATATTTAGGGAAAAGTTTATAATTTAAAAGAAAACGTTGTTCCCGTTTCCGAGATTTGCACCTATCCATAGGAAAAAGTCTTAAATCTCCTGCCGAAGGCCGGCTATTTAAGGAAAAATTTTTAAAATTATTTTTGTGTTTTCTTCGACCTTTTTATTTATCGAAAAATTTTTAATTTAAAAGAACATTTTGTTCCCGTTCCCGAGATTTACATCTGTCCAAAGGAGAAGGTCTTAAATTCCCGGCCGAAGGCCTGCTATTTTAATAAAAATATATAATTTATAAGAAAATTTTGGTCAATTTAAAACTTTAAAATTTTCCGTAGGCACCTATAATGCAAAAATGGGCCCAACAGAACCGGGTTGTCAAGATTCTAAGGGCCACATCTCTTGATCCAGACAAGGTATTACAACATATAGCATCATTTTGGAAAGTTTAAAGTGAGAGCTACAATCTGGCATACATTAAGCTTGCACCCATAATGGGCCCATTTTCGACTTTTGAGGGAAAAACCTGGCTATATAACCCGGTTTTTGGGCTATATCTCCTGAACACCTGAAAATAATCCCATATGACCACTTGTTGGATAGGTATTTCCATAAGCTTCCAACGATACCCATTTCGTACGAATCGGCTCAGTAGAGCCGGGTCCAACCCGGGTTTTGTACCTTCGGGTCAAATAACCGGGTCCGTCCCCCAAACTATACATGCCAAGATCAGCGTAACAATATCCACCTCTGGAAAAAATTTCAAAAAAATCGGCGAGTTTTTACTAAACTAGAGTTTAAGACCTTTTGCCTTTAATCATTTTTCACCTGATATCCCTAATTACATTTATGAGTCAACTCATTTCCCACATTTGAGTATTTATCGACATTTTATGGTTAACCTACCTTTAACTTTAAGGATATCCAACTCCTCTTTACGCATTTTTATAATACGATCCAATGCCTTATTGTACTCAGATATACCAAAAATTGCATCGAATTTCTCCTTCAATTTCTTCGGTTCATCCAATGGCCAACTGGAATCTTCTTGATGGCATAACAGTACATTGTTGATAATTGCCTTGGAGACACCCATAAATTGCGACACAACCAAATCAACATCAGCACAACGCTTTGAAATCGATTCGTTGGTCTTTTTGCCATCGCCATCGGTCAAATAATTGAGAGTAGCATCAAGTGTTTCGAATGACACCTTACCACGTCTAATGCCCAGTTTCATGGAACGACATATGGACAAACGGGCACCCTGAACATTGCGTACCTCCAGCTTAATTTGACCCAAGACATCAGTTAGACCAAATATTTTAGGATCATGAACAAAGTACTTGCCACGGTCACTGCCTGGTGGACATTCTCCGGTCAAGGCATACTTTAGACATTCAATGACGGTCGTTTTGCCACAACCATTTTCACCCAATATCAAGGTTACCGGTGAAGTAAAAGATATCATCTAAAAAAAAGTCAGACAAACACACAAAAGCCAACATCAATACCATTGTGAGTTGCTTGCTGCATAGCTCAGTGTCGCAAACAATGTTTGGTGTATACATACCTGACTATCTCCAGCGTTTCCGCCAAAACTTCTAATACCCTGAATCGTAAGACGTTCAATTGTTGACATGATTATACTCTATAAATCAAGTAAATACATAAACTATGTAATTAATTGCAAAGTGTATATTTTTGTTGCCAATATAATGATGTTTTCACTTGTTTTTTGTGGAATATCCAGCAAAATATATAATATACAATCAGAGCGGTATGCGGAGAGTCTGTTTGACACCAACAAAATTGCAATTTGTTTTGCGTCGACCGGCCAGGGTTGTATTTTTGGAGGTGTTTCTTAGTTACATCTGGCAATGCCGTGTGTTTATTCGACTATTTATGTATCAGCTGTTTGGTTTGTTTTTATCAGCTGTTATTAAACTCGTCGAATGCGCTTTAAAGGAAGCGCTATTTAAAAAAACATTTAGCTGAAATAAATAAAATATGCTTTATTAATTTATGGGGGAAAGGGTTTCCAATTTTCTTATATTTTACATGTTATTTGGATGTATTTACATGTTATTGTAAAAATATCATTAGCTGTAGAAAATCTCGCGGGACTAATTCATTTTCGCCTTGACATCAAATTTCGACAATTTAGGAGCGAATTTTCAGTTCTTTGTTGTTTATATTCGCTTCGTTTCATGCGTGGTACATGCGTCCTTTGTATTTATGTATGTATGTAGATGTCCTGGCTCCAAAATATTCAACAATGGACAGAATTCCGAAATGCAGAAAATTTAATAAGTGTCGCAAGAAATAGAGAATTATTTTCTTATTTTGTCAATGATATATAAAATATTATACATGAAATGTAATATGGTCGCTAACATTCGAATATCGAATATGCAATAAAGAAGAAGAAGAAGTATGTATCTTCATTATAGGATCACAAGGAAATTTTAAATTAGTATCTTGGTTTCAGATTAAAATGTTCGACATAGATCCAATAATAAAATCTTACGAAAACATGAAAAGGTAATTCATCAAACTTTGTAAATCTAAACATGCAATTAACACAAGTTATTAACAAATTAATTTTTGTCAGTCAAAGCCAAGATTCCACGGAATTGCCCGAATATAGTGAGATTTTTTTGAGACTTTCATTTCTGGAAGTTTTCGGAAAGGCCTATGTAAGTAATGGATAATTGAAAACAACACATGTGGTTTCATATACATGTGTTGTTTTCAATTATACATACATATGTATATACAAATAAATTCTTTATTAACTTAATTCAGTTTTTCATTTACAGGCAATAAAACACGATATATTAAATCTATATAAAAAGATTTTGGTCTTGTACTATTCTGAGCAGTATCCAAGTATAGCGAGTGTGCAAGAAATAATGGACAAATGTTTTAGCAGATGTGAAATAGCAAATATTATTGCAGATAAGGACATCCTCTACAACTTATGGCAACAATTTGTAAAAACGGATATAGTAAATCTGGGAACTTTTAACGAGAAACGGAAAATATGCGAAGAAATGCATCATCCTAATGCAATAAAAAGAAATAGAATTGAATAAAGATTAGAATACAAATTCATGCATCAGTATTTAAAATTACTGGTATTGGTATAAGTTCAGTTCAGGTTCTGCATTTGGGTAGTTTTCTAAGTACACATTTAAACACAGGGGCCCGAATCCACGCGAAATGTGTCTCAACGAACGAATTCTTTTAGATCTAGTGATGACTACAACAGTATACTTTTTCCTAGGGCACGCCAATACTTCTAGGGATATGTTTAAATTTTTTCAACATGCTTATTTACTCCAAGAGTTGCATAAATCAAAAAATGCGTTTTTTTTAGTTAACCATTTCTTTTTTTTGTACGACTTCTACTTCGCCTTGTGTCAAATTTTCATTGACTAGGCGTTTACACCAGACAATTTGTCTTCAAATACAACTCTGATTTACTAACACATACATACATTTGTCGTCTATCCCCTAGCTGTCCATCATTTTTTCACAGATAGTCGGGTCTACAAATTTTTGACATTTTTGTAAAAATAAGAGAGATAATAGCTTCGTCCCAGAACTTTTTTGATGGCAAAAATAGTAAAAGAGAAAACTGACAAATTTTCTCTCAGAACGCATATTTGTTCAAAAAGTACAGAAACGGAAAATATAGTAAAGTTAATTAATATGTCAAGAAAAAAATGTCAGACGTCACAGAAAATAAAAAATATTGTATGTACATACATATGTTTGTTAATTGTGATTTTGAATTTATTTCCTTTTTATATCGAATGTTATGCTAAGTTTACATTTACGAAATCCACTCGATTTCAACTGTCAATTCCATAGCTCAAACGTCAAATGAAATTTCATCTGGATTTCATTTGACGTTTAACCTATGGATTTGACAGTTGAAAACGAGTGGATTTCATAAATGTAAACCAAGCATTATGTTCCTTAAAGATCTTCTGATGCAAGTCTTTTCTGTTCAATTAGAAGCATGGCACAATTACCCAGGTAGTGGCATCGTAAAATTTTGAATATGTTATGTCAAAACTTTCTTTATGTTATTGGGGAAATTACAACAAAAATAATTTTTTTATAAAGGGATTTGACTTTTCATATTCGATCAGCTGGTGTGATGCCACTACCTGGTAGTTCTGCCATGATTAGAAGTTAACGAAAGAGTGGAAGTCTAAAATGTTCGCAAAAGGCAGGTGATGTCCCCAGGCTTAGTTATATCAAATCCAACCATCAATTCTACAAATACATATTTGGAACGCCCTTGGGAACAACAACAAGCATAAGAAATCATATTCTAATAAAAGCATCAATTCCCTCCAACCAAGAGAGACCCCTATAAATTATATTGACTTTTGCCATAAAAACAACAATAAAAATTATGTTAATAATTCCTCCAAAGATTTATTGAAATAGTATGAACTTTAGGCAAAAGATTGAAGTTTAGACACTCATTCGATAATTTCTCCTTTGGAATTTTTTACTAGTCGTATAAAAAACCATCATCTGCAACATCTCAACGTTGCATTCAATTCAGCATTCAAACCAACAGGATCCACTACATTATCTAGCTACATGTCCGCCCTTGGCATAAACATCGATGGAACATCTGATATGTCCTTGGATTGGATGGAATTTAACATCTGTGTGTAATACGCCTCATTCATGTTGCTTCGAACTCTGTTCAGTACTCTGGAGAAATATCAACTGACCGTTAAAATAGAATTCTAATCCTAACCTTTCCAAACTGTGATGTTAGCGGGAAAGGTAACAATTAGCCTTTGGAAGGCATTAGGCTTCTGTATACCAAGCAATTGTTCCACCGAAGATATTGTTGAACGTTGAAGGACTTGAACAGTACAAATCAAGTTCTTGTGCCGGACGAGCGCAGAAGATAATCGCCGTACTTGAGGGTATATTTGATTATGGTTTCTTACAGGGAAATGTGAAAAGCCTTCTTCACAATTGCCGTAGTTGAACTGTAAGAATGAAATTATTTAATTAATATGAGCTTCGCGAAATTTTGTTTTTTTATTACCACGTATTTTTATCAAACGACTCAACTACTATTGCCGAAATATCTTAAATTTATGTTGGTTGACTGTTTTCAATTCAATTTGTTTTAAATTTATTTTTATTGATGTTTTTCTGACTTTATTTTTCGTTCTTTCAAAAAATGTCAAATATTGCCTTTGACCAATTTACTATTTTTTACACAGCCAAATTTGTGTAGTACAAAATAGTAGAAGAGAAAGCCATTCGGAGCCATATTTGTTCAAAGAGAATAGAACATTTTGCCAGTTTTTGTAGTTCGGGAACACATTTTATCAAAAAATTGTAAAAATAGTATAAATAGTACTATTTTGCAGGTTCTGGAACACAGCTAATAATTGATATGTGTTGAAAACAGAAGAACATGAGCAAAAACAAAATATGTGAACGGAAAACAAAAAGAAATCGACGATTTTCATTCATAATTTTGAATCTGTCTTTGCGATTGTCTGGTCGCCTACGTCACACAGGCAAGTTTTGGGGTTTTGACAACCAATACATGAACTCAACTGTCCTGTCATGTATAAACGCAGGGAGAGAATTAGACATGGTACAATTAAAAAGGTAGAAACAACGGCGAATTGCTACAACAAAGCAACTTTTTTTGTAATGTAACATGGCACAATTAGGAAGGTAGATGCATCAGCCCAGCTGATCGAATCTAAAACGTCAAAAAACTAGGAATTCGCCATGAAAAATCAAAACAAATAACCATATGATTGGGTAAGTAAGAGATAGCATGTCATCACTTTAAAGACAAACACAAGCGATAAAAAGAGACAACAAGAGACCATTCGGCGAAAATTTTGACAGTTTACATTACAAAAAAGTTGCTTTGTTGTAGCAATTCGCCGATGCATCTACCTTCCTAATTGTATCATGTAATGTAAAATGTAAAAATTTTCGCCAAATGATCTCTTGTTGTCTCTTTTTATCGCTTGTGTTTGTCTATAAAGTGAACACATGCTATCTCTTACTTACCGAATCATATGGTTTTTTGCATGGTACAATTACTTAGGTAGATGCCTCAGCCCAGCTGATCGAATCTAAAACGTCAAAAAACTAGGAATTCGCTATGAAAAATCAAAACAAAAAACCATATGATTTGGTAAGTAAGAGATAGCATGTGTTAACTTCACTGTACAAACACAAGCGATAAAAAGAGACAACAAGAAACCATTTGGCGAAAATTTTGACAGTTTACATTACAAAAAAAGTTGCTTTGTTGTAGCAATTCGCCGATGTTTGTACCTAAGTAATTGTACCATGGAAAAAACAAAACAAAAAACCATATGATTCGGTAAGTAAGAGATAGCATGTGTTCACTTCACTGTACAAACACAAGCGATAAAAAGAGACAACAAGAAACCATTTGGCGAAAGTTTTGACAGTTTACATTACAAAAAAGTTGCTTTGTTGTAGCACTTCGCCGATGTTTCTACCTAATACTATGTTTACATTTACGAAATCCACTCGATTTCAACTGTCAATTCCATTGCTCAAACGTCAAATGAAATCCAATCGATTTCAGAAGAGTTTTCATTTGACGTATACACAAAGGAATTGACAGATGAAATCGAGTGGGTTTCGTAAATGTAAACATAGTTTAAGTAATTGTATCATGGTTTTTTGCATGGTACAAATACACAGGTAGCCGCATCGGCAATTGTTGGCAACATAAGATGTCAAAATTTGACATCAATTCAATGCAGTTGACACATTATTGGTCTGTTCCAGAACTGCAAGAATCTACTAATTTTTACTATTTTTGCCGATAACATAAAGGGAAAAATGCTATCGTAGTAAAAAATAGTAGCTTCTTGCAGGTTCTGGAACAGAGCATATGTTAACATCAGCTGGCATGATAATGCTACCTGTATTATTATACCATGGTTTTTTGTTTTGATCATGGTACAAATACACAGGTAGCCGCATCGGCAATTGTTGGTAACATAAGGTGTCAAAATTTGACATCAATTCAATGCAGTTGACACATTATGTTACCATCAGCTGGCATGATAATGCTACCTGTATTATTGTACCATGGTTTTGATTTTTCCATGGTACAATTCATGATACAATTACTTAGGTAGAAACATCGGCGAATTGCTACAACAAAGCAACTTTTTTTGTAATGTAAACTGTCAAAATTTTCGACAAATGGTTTCTTGTTGTCTCTTTTTATCGCTTGTGTTTGTACAGTGAAGTGAACACATGCTATCTCTTACTTACCAAATCATATGGTTTTTTGTTTTGATTTTTCATAGCGAATTCCTATTTTTTGACGTTTTAGATTCGATCAGCTGGGCTGAGGCACCTACCTAAGTAATTGTACCATGGTTCACTTCACTTATGGTACAATTAAAAAGGTAGAAACAACGGCTAATTGCTACAACAAAGCAACTTTTTTGTAATGTAAAATGTCAAAATTTTCGCCAAATGATCTCTTGTTGTCTCTTTTTATCGCTTGTGTTTGTCTATAAAGTGAACACATGCTATCTCTTATACCCCGGTTACACTATTGAAGGTTAACCCACTGGGTTTAATAGATCCAGTGGGTTAATCTTTGCTGGTTACACTTAGCTTTTCGAGGATATAAACTGTCAGCTGATATTTGTTTACGTATACATACAAAATAACTAATAAAGTCGTGTTTTACACTTTTGCAATTTCTCGTATGACAATTTCTCATATTGGTATATTTTACACACAGGGATACATTTTTGTATCATGGTATCAAGCGTACTTTTTGTTTAAAAAAGTGTCTAAAGTAAAAAAAATAAATATTTTTATGACTTTCAAATAACTTTAGATTTATTAACTCCATAAAATCTCATGCGACCAATCGTAAACGTGTAAAACACGACTAACTCTGTTGCAAAAACAGTTGCAACTTTTGGTACTTTTTGAGTAGAGTTGGATTTTTTCGCACAAATACCGAATACAACACTGTATTTTTGGTGGATTTGTGCCGGATTTAAAATAAACCCAGTCGTGAGAGAATTTAATTTTTGTATGGCAAATCTGGTCAGATTTGACCAGATTAAGCAATAAATCCTCATAAAGTGGGTTAACCCGGCAAAAAACTGTAGTGTAACCGCACTATTACTTACCGAATCATATGGTTTTTTGATCTGATTTTTCATGGCGAATTCCTAGTTTTTTTGACGTTTTAGATTCGATCAGCTGGGCTGAGGCATCTACCTTTCTTATTGTACCATGACTTCACTGTACAAACCATGGTACAATTACTTAGGTAGATGCCTCAGCCCAGCTGATCGAATCTAAAACGTCAAAAACTAGGAATTCGCTGTGAAAAATCAAAACAAAAAACCATATGATTCGGTAAGTAAGAGATAGCATGTGTTCACTTCACTGTACAAACACAAGCGATAAAAAGAGACAACAAGAAACCATTTGACGAAAATTTTGACAGTTTACATTACAAAAAAAGTTGCTTTGTTGTAGCAATTCGCCGATGTTTCTACCTAAGTAATTATACCATGGTACAATTAGAAAGGTAGATGCCTTAGCCCAGCTGATCGAATCTAAAACGTCAAAAAACTATGAATTCGCCATGAAAAATCAAAACAAAAAACCATATGATTCGGTAAGTAAGAGATAGCATGTCTACACTTTATAGACAAACACAAGCGATAAAAAGAGACAACAGGAGACCATTTGGCGAAAATTTTGACAGTTTCATGGTACAATTACTTAGGTAGATGCCTCAGCCCAGCTGATCGAATCTAAAACGTCAAAAAACTTGGAATTCGCTATGAAAAATCAAAACAAACAACCATATGATTCGGTAAGTAAGAGATAGCATGTGTTCACTTGACTGTACAAACACAAGCGATAAAAGGAGACAACAAGAAACCATTCGGCGAAAATTTTGACAGTTTACATTACAAAAAAAGTTGCTTTATTGTAGCAATCCGCCGATGTTTCTACCTAAGTAATTGTACCATGGACAGTTTACATTACAAAAAAAATTGCTTTGTTGTAGCAATTCGCCGATGCATCTACCTTTCTTATTGTACCATGGTACAAACACAAGTGATAAAAAGAGACAACAAGAAACCATTCGGCGAAAATTTTGACAGTTTACATTACAAAAAAAAATTGCTTTGTTGTAGCAATTCGCCGATGTTTCTACCTAAGTAATTGTACCATGGATTTTTCATGGCGAATTCCTAGTTTTTTGACGTTTTAGATTCGATCAAAAATAAAAAAATAAAAAGAAAAAAAAAATGAAATGAAGAAAAATACAACTAAATTGCAACCTTGTTTTTTATATAGTTTTATGTACATATTAAAATCATGGTGAGGGGTGCTTTAGTTTTGGCCGATACTATATTTACGTGATACACTTAAGCGGACGGTTTGGTCTTTTGACATTTTTACCATTAAAGAAGTACAGGAACGAAGGTTTAATATTTGGTCTATTCGGTCTATTCCAGAACAGCAACACCTTGTTTTTGTAATATCGAATTTTGTAGATCGATTTATGGGTACTTTACACGATATGTTTTTTTACATATGAGTTGTCACTTTTTATATACAAAAGGTATGTGCAAAGTGACAACACAAATGTAAAATAACATACCGTGTAAAGTACCCATTAGTCCCAATTTACATTAGGCGAGTTTACTTGCGGCAATTGTCAGTTTGATGGAGAGAGAGGTGAGGCATATGGTAACCCTTTGCCTCTCAGCCCCCTCTCTCACCAACAAACTGACAATTGCCGCAAGTAAACTCGCCTAATGTAAATTGGGACTTACTCTCCTTAGCGCAAATGTAGAGCGCTGATTTTTAATGGGGAATTCCTAACTATATATGAAACTCATATACTAAAAATTAAGTCTGTATGTAATCTGTGGGCTGAGCTATGGATTCCTAAATTATTACGAATATTGACGAACGGACAAAAATAAGTTACAAAAACAGGGGGGCAAGAATCTACTAATTTTTACTATTTTTTTTTTCGATAACAAAGAAAAAAGTTTTTTTCGTAGTAAAATTTTGTAGACTCCTACAGGTTCTGCCACAGGCATAATGTTCTTTTAGTAAAATGTTTTTTAAGATCTTTACACTTTCTCCAATGGACAGGTTACACGGCTTATAACCACATTTTACAAGATTATTCAAAAACATCTGATTTGAAGAACATGTATCAGCTGTTACTTTGAACGTCGTTCGTGATGTGTCAAAATGACAGAGATAGCAAAAGAGTGAAAAATAAAAAAAACAGCTGTTCTTAACAAAAACTAGACGCAGTTTTGCAAACAAATTAGAAAAAATATATAATAAAAAACCAAAATGGGTGATCACCTAACATATCCAGTATATTTCTTGCAAGGATATTTAGGTTATGAGAATGAAGAAATGTGGGATATAACATCGTCGGAATTGGAAATGATTGACATTGAAGCTGACTCAACAGACGAAGAGGATGTGACCTTATCCTGCTATGATGTGGTAAAAATTGATGAGTATGAAGTTTCCAACACTATGAAGAGCCAGGAGTTTAAAATTTCAAATAATAAAATTGCGATACAACAAATAAACAAACCGTTTACACTGCAACAGAATTCAACCAATAATGAGACCATTGCGATTATCCCACAATACACACAAACGTCAGAAGTGGATGTTATAACAAATTCTACAAATTCAGTTGTGGACCATCAACATTCAAATTGTACACTTAACGTTTGCACTCACAAAAGTAGATATTCTCGTGAAAATACACACAACGACGCTGTAATAGAAAAATGGAGCCCATATCTTGAATGTCCCATATGTAAATTTTTGTATCCGAAATTTGGGGCGTTAAGGCAGCATTTTAAAGTGGCACATTCTGGTAGTGTATGTCACATTATTTGTTGTGGAAAAATATTGTCACAGTCCAATGATATTGTCCATCATATTTATGCTTCTCATCAATACGAGTTGGAACCCGATGTGAGTTCCATTAATATAACACGGGAAGAATATGAACAATTTGTTCAACATTACATACCCACAATGAAGTGTGCACTTTGTTTAAGCGAATATAATGGATTTTCACATCTAAAGGAACACTTTGCAGCCTATCATTCGCCGGAAGTTTGCTTCATAGCGTGTTGTAATCGTAAATTTGCCACATTGGAAGCTATAACGGAACATATTCGTGCCCATTTAGATCCCCAAACATTTCATTGCCGTTTGTGTAAAAAATCGTATGTGACGAAAATTTGTCTCGATCGTCACTTGCGTCAAATACATGCAATGACATCAAGAGATTTGCTCAATTACCACTGCTCCCAAATACCCAACGAAAATAGAGCCATAGCAAGACTGAAATTTAATGATATTGATGCTTTCATTGCTGATTTTGTAGCGAAGCTAAAGTGTGCCATTTGTAATTGCGAACTTTCAAACTATGACAAATACACAAGACACTTTGCTATCTGCCATCCATGCTATAAGTGTAAAATTGTTTGTTGTGATTTGGATTTCCATTCTCGCCATGATTTCGAGGAGCACATTTATCTTCATTCCGATCCAAGTGGTTTCATGTGTATAGTTTGTAATCAAAAATTTACAAAAAGGTCCTCTTTATACGCCCATATGTGTCAGCATCATCCATTCGCAATAAATAATGACATGTTAAGTAGCAAATGGGTGGAGGAGTTCAATGAAAAGGTAATTATATAAAAAGTATTTTTATTTTGATGTAAATGAAAGATTTTTGTCCAGCTTTACTATTATTAGAGGAAAGTAAATATGCAGTCGCATTGTTGTAATTGTACTCTATGTAACCTCAATCTTAGGCAGTGAGTTCATGTCAGCTATTTATCGACTAAAGCAATAAGTCACCAGTGGCGGAATAATGTTAATTGAATTGACTATGGATTGGAATCTCGAATTAAGGTCTATCCTGTATTACTGTAAACCTTCGAAATAAGCTTTCAGAAACTTTCAACGAGAGACGAAAATTGTGAGATTCGACATAAATTTAATACTCTTCCACCTGGCGTAAAAATCTGGAAAAATTACCACAGGTAGATCTTGTTGTCCTGATCACAAATATATAAACTTTTCCGGGGGGAAGTCCATACTTCCCGAGATATGAGCCTCTTGAGTTCCGAAAATTCCCTTGTTAACGTAAGAAAAATTTTTAAATTAAAAAAATGTTGTTTTCGTGCCCTAAATTGGCTCCTGTCCATAGAAGAAAGTTTTGAATCCCCGGCCGAAGGCCGGCCACTTAGAAAAAACTTACAATTTAAAAAAAATTTCAAATTTTTTCCGTCAGGTGGAAGAGTATTCAATTTGTTCCTGAGATTCTTACAAACACATTATTAAAAAGATGTAAAATAGTCCGCCAAAATGGGACATAAACGGTGATAACATAACAGTCAATTTATAAACATGTAAGACGTCCAGTAAACTCGAACCAACCTTGAGAGTTAAAACCTATCATTTTCAATTACCTCGGGCAACAAAAGACTTTCTTCAATTCGTGTATACCTATGAAAAGCTGAAGGGTATTTTAAATAGGCGGCTTTCACAGATGAACTACAAGTGCTATTCTGAGGGCCGATGAACGTTAATCTGCTTTGAGCGTTAACAATCGGTCGAAAACTACTCATTTTCCCTGATTTAACAAAAAACTGCTGCCAAATTTAAAGTTTAATACATAACCTCAATTTTATGCTAAAATTAGTTTTGTAAAAATAATATACATATTACGAATACCGCAATATAATCCATATACATATATTACCATCGTCTTTACTCATTTCAGAATATACCGAAACCGCCGACCAATCAAAATTATAAAAAAGTTATACGAGCAGAACTAAAGGCGATTCGTTTCGCCAATGAAACATTTAGTCTCAAAAAGGAAGTATTCAAAGCTATACATCATCTTCTATTGGAGTGGAGTACACGGGCCTATTTAAATGGTGATAGAAAGATTTCTGTTGCCCAGATTAAAGAACAAGCTGGGGAATTACGACAAATATTGAATGTCGCCAACTATCGATGCCATCCGAAACTTTTTATTGACTTTAATGATGCTATTGCAAGAAAATCGGAAATTATACAACGCGGAACAATGTTTTATTCATTGAATTATATGGATATTTTGGAAAATTGTAAGCATCGCATACATCCCGCGGCATATGCAAGATTCAAAGAACGATTACGCAGGCCAAACAAAACAAATACAAACACAAAAAATAATAATAAACCACTATGATCCGGGCTGCCAGATATTTTTATGGAAAATCGTCAAAATGACGATTTTTTAAATTAAAATCGTCAAGTCTATTTTATAAAATCGTCAAAAAAGCAAAATGGAACGTTTAGTTATATTTAAATATATTTTTAATTAAAATAAACATAAATTGGTTATTAAAGTAAACATGTTTTTACTTTAAATCAGTATTAAGTTGAATGATTAATTAAACGATTTTGTAAATAAATATTTGAGTTATCAGATATAGAAGTTCAAATTGAGACAATACACTGACTGTATCGCCTCCTTATAAACCAATGTCATTACTGCAATTTCCCAAATTAAACTTATATATCTTGAAAATGGCACAACTTAGGAAAAAAATAAATCATACAATCTTGTAGAAAATTTTCACAGCTTCAACATTTTCTTTAGACTCATTTCGATACGACTTGCCAAAAATATAGGAGACTTTTGGAGCAGTGCAATTATATATATACTAGCTGAAACCGGTGCGCTTCGCTTCCCCGACCAAGATAAAGAGAAAACTCACGGTGAGATGCCGTTCATAATTGGGCTGAAAATATAATGGAATGCTATACTTATATTGAAATTATTCTTTAAAATACTTTAATACATAAATATAGCAGATTTGAAGGCTTTCTCTATACATTCAGTGCCGTGTATGGAGCTTATGTTATGGTATTTTTGTATGGTGCAGGTAGTAAGACTCCTGCTAAATCCTTTCCTACTATAACTACACCTAAGTGGGTGACATTTGGAAATGTCATATCGTCACCATAAATGTCCCCTCTAAAGAAGAGAATTAAATTAGGAATAACGTTAAGATTGAGAACGTTTTTCCAAGGGCATACATATATCAAGCTGTTGTGACACCTTAAATTACTATTAGGGTAACTCCCGCTTGCATTGACAATTTTTAATCCAATAATAATAAAAATGAGGATAAGGACATGTCTTAAGTAAATATAGGTAACTGTTTCCCCTTCGCCCATCCCACCTAAGAAGCCTCTCAGATATATGATATTTAATAATATTAGCCTTGATTTTCTCCAACTAAAAGTACACGCATACTATAATGATGACTTTTACTGACATCAAAGACACTTCCTTAAATAATGAATCAGAGAGTCAATATTTTATTATTATTCCTTATCTCTACTCATGTGATATTTTTTACCAAAAGGATGACCTTAAATCTGAACGGGTTTCAAAATATTTTTTCGAACATTTTTTAGTCCAAATTCTGCACACAATTTACAAATCTCGACCGGTTTCAATATAATTAAAGCTCTGTTCCAGAACTAAAAAGTTTTTACAACTTTTACCACTTTTACACATTTTGCGTTCCCGTACACAAAATTTATATGAAAATCGTTTACGACTTTTACAACTTTTACCACTTTATAAAGTACGGGAACAGGCCATAATATATAGTCCCAATACAATCGTCTGCGATTGATCATCGTATCGACGAAATCCTTGATTGTTCCAAAAATAATTTTTTATCTCGCATTCGTTCAGCGTTATCAATCCATAATATACGTGATCTTTAAGTCAGAATCATACCTTTTAATCATCACTTACATAATCAAATGAATTTTCCTTTACATTATAAAATTTGTTATTTTTTTCATTGTTAATCTTTAGCTTTATTGTATCATATTGAATTGTATTGTATCGTGCGCATATGGTCTCAGTCACCCGGCGCCTTAAGCTATATTTTATAAATTAAATTTATAAAATATATTGTAAATAAATAAATATAGTCCCAATACCTTCACACTTAAAAACTTCATTTGAAATTGGACATTCATAGCGTGTTGGTGTGCATGAAATGCCAATTCGATGTACCTCAGTCTGCCCGTCTGTAGAAAAGTAGACAAAGCTCTCAACATTTCTAATGAAATTTTTGAGGAAAAATTCCCATTCTCAAATCTGTTCGAGATACTAATTTTGTACATTGCGTGCAAAAGTTATGGCGGTTACAATTCTGATTATTAGAAAAAATCTTATAAAAACGCTATTCATTATATCGAGAAAAATTGTTAATTTATAGCTTCTTACATACTATATGTTTACTGAGGTCCCATAACTTTACTGAAAAAGCTGTAGATGTTCGCGGAAATTAGTCCGTGTTAAGACACAAAAATTTCTCGGGAAAGTAAATTCAGTTTTTAGGCAATAGGGGGTAGGAAAGAGTATTGAGGAGCTCTTTCCTCTCCGCTCTCTCCCAAAAAACTCACAGCCCTATTCTGAACATTCCCATGGGAACTGTTTCCCACGGGAGCGAAATTTCCCATTCCCACGTTTTCCATATTCTCAACGACGTGGGAACATCAAATCATGGGAATTGAATTTTCGAAATTCGAAATTAGTTACACCAAATTATGATAGCATACTTTTAGGGGGCTGTAATTTTGTTTTGTAATACAAAATGACTATTTGCATTGAATTCGCGGTTTTTGAATTAGATTAGCAAAAGCACAACTTATGCTTGGTTTACATTTACGAAATCCACTCGATTTCAACTGTCAAACCCATAGGTTAAACGTCAAATGAAATCCAAATGAGATTTCATTTGACGTTTGAGCTATGGTATTGACATTTGAAATCGAGTGGATTTCGTAAATGTAAACATAGCATTACTTAATTCAACAACCGTGCATTGATTTATGGATTTTTTAAGTGAATGGAGTCAACGATGTGTGATGTTGTTCTAATAAGCACATTTTCTTCAGGTTGTGCGAATTGGTGTAAGCATTTTTTAATTAGTAGGCAAACATAATTTTTATGTAAAAAGTAATAGGAACTTTTTAAGTTTGTAACGAATTTAAAAATTGTATGTTGATACCGAGTAATTTTAGTTAGGGGTTTAACGAGTATATCGCTAGTTTTACTTATTCCTAATGATCGCTAGAACTCGTATTTTGCATATTTTTAAAAAAATTCAAAAAGATAAGTTCGGATATTTTTCTCGATTATTACATATTTTTGCTTGTTATTACATATCGTCACCATAAAAATCCGAAGACGTATCTCAAAAAAAATAAAAAATAATAATAATAATAATAAAATACGTTTGTGATTGAATCTAAAACTAAAACACATGCCCTTGCAAAATTTCAAGCTTCTACGTTCAAAAATAACGATCCTATTCAAGAAAAGGCATTTCGGAAAATGGGATAGCATTGCAATAATTTGGCATATATGTACATATGTACGCCTGTGATCTTTGTCGTGTCGTTGAGGAGACTAACACGTTTTCAATAGAACGTTGGTCGTCTGATTTAAAAAACCCGAAAGTTATATTACGAAAATGAATAAAAGTTGTAAAGATTGTATATATTATGGTTATTTTCCAATATATTTTAATAATTATTGCCAAAAATTCTTTTGAAATTGATTTGTTTTTACTTGTTGTTCTGCGTTAATAGAATCAACCATGACTCTTTTTCTCGTATTTCAATACATATGGTCTGTTCCAGAACTGCAAAAATCTACTAATGTTTGCTACTTTTTTTTGTTTTGTTCGATAACATAAAGGAAAATTTTTTATCGGTGTAAAACATGTTAGATTCTTGCAGGTTTTTGTATCATATAAGAATATGCAAAATCCGAAGTCGTCTAATGACATATTTTACAGTACATTTTGTATGCTTTTATTAAGCAAACACTTGGCGATTATAAATATTTGCAATAATTTTGTCGTGTAGATGTCTTAAAATATAAAATTTCATAAAAATATGAAATTTCTTGAATTTTTTTTTTCAAACTCCCACACTGTTTGCTGGGGAGATTTTTCCCACAAAAAGACACAAAATTCTCCCACAATTCAAGATAGAGAATGTATACTTTTTTCCCATGGGAACAAATTCCCAATTCGAACTTCATTCAGAATGAGGGGAGATGGGAAATGGGAAAAAAACTCCCACAAAATTTTGTTCAGAATACGAAAATGTGGGAATGGGAAAAAATAGGGCTGTCAATTTACTTTCCCGAGAAATTTGTGTGTCTAAACACAGACTTAGGAAATAATTCAAAACAATTGTTAGTTTGCAACTTAGAGCTGGCAAACCATCGATATTCCCAACATTAGATATTTTCGATATAATGTTTTAAAATATCGATTGCTATCGATATTATCGTTAAGTTGTCATCGCCATTAATTTGGAGATGAAAATGGCGGAAATGTCAATGATTTTCTAGAAATTATGCAAAAGTAGTTCTCAGAAATGTAAAGGAGAATAAACAAATGCTTTTATTTTATAAAAATGTAAAAAAATACAATTTATTTTACCGAAAAATGTGTACGTGTGACTACGGACTTACTTTCTTACACACACATAACCGAAAAACTGCGAAATTTCTATTTATTTCAATGGATTTTAGGTTAGGGGTTTTTATTCCGATAATATCGATAGGCAAAACTATCTATCGATATTGAATTTTTAAATAACAATCGATATTATCGATAGTGCCATCGATTTTTGCCAGCTCTATTGCAACTTGTTTTAAGACGGTTTGACAGTTATCGATATTTGCGAAATATCGACATTCAAAACTGACAATTGGTCTGTTCCAGTACTGCAAGAATCTACTAATTTCTACTATTTTTTCCGAGATAACATAAAGGAAAAAATTTTATCGTAGTAAAAAATAGTAGCTTCTTGCATGTTCTGGAACAGAGCAAATGTGTACCCAGCTTAAGCGGGGTACACACGATCAGTTTTGACTGTCGATTTTTCGGAAATATCGATAAATGTCCAACCGTCCAGCAACCACAAAATATTTTGTGGTTGCCTGATGACTGACAAAAATGAACGGCCACACTGGCAAGCAACCGATTATTTGAGCAAAACTGACAGTCAAAACTGATCGTGTGTATCCCGCTTTAGAACTCAAAAATCGATTTTTCGATTCTTGCGTAGGAATCAAAAATTGATCTTTCGATCCTTTGATTCTTATTAAGAACTCACTTGGATAAAAGAATCGTTCGATCGAGATGACTCCTTAGTTAAAAAATGTGAACGTTTTAGTGTATAATGCTTCGCGTTTAACACTGCCGTACCGTTAGATTGAATTTGTTCATCAGTACAACAAATAATATAATTTTGTTGTCTTGCTCTTACCAATGTAAGCTTTGTTCCTTTACTTTTTTAATGGTAAGTGTGGTAAAAGAGGAAAGTGTCAAAATTGCTCTCTCATGAACATTTTTACCAGAAAAGTAAAGGAACGGAAAAATGGTAGATCTGGCAGCAATGTCAAAAAGAAACATAAAAAATCAATTTTCGTCTTTTATTTCACAGTTTTTAATTTAGTTTTGTCAGCGTTCGACTTTTTCTTCTGTTTTTCGTCCATTTTCTTTTTCATTGTGAAATAATCGTCAAACAAAAGTCGAAAAATCAGTTCTGCCATTTTTTACCTGCAGAAATTTTGGTGGTAGCCTGTGGTAGAAGAGAAAGCCATTTTAGCTCTCTCTCTCTACACCCACTCTCTTAAAAATTGCTTCCAGTTTTGCCACTTTTCGGGGTTAAGGAACGCTTTGCAGGTTAAAAATGGTAATAAATGGTAACCTCAGGTAAGTAAAGGAACACAGCTGTAATCTGTATATTTCATTTTCGTGGTACATCAAAAAGTCAAAACAGAATTGATCTTTCGGTTCCTTCTGCAAGAATCGAAGAATTATAATAGAAAATCGATCTTTCGATCCTCTATGAAGTCAAAACTCGATTCCGATTTTTAGATTAGAGTTGTTAACATCTAGTTCATTGAAGGACCTAGTTCAAAATATAGTTCAATAGACACCGGTCGTTTCTTTGAACAATTTGCGAATGATTGATTTTATCTCTTTGTTTGTATGAAATAACTCATACCCAAACGAACTATGGTACTGAACTAGTTCACTAGATTTAACAACTCTATTTTAGATTCTTCAAATCAAAGAATCGAGGAATCGATTACTCGAAAATCGACTTGCGTATCCCTAATAGGGATACGTATTACCAAGCAAAAATCGATCCTTCCATGGTTTAATTAAAAAGGTTAGCTAAAGCTATCTGCCAATTTGAATTTTTTCTTTCGAGTGTTCCTAAAACTTCAAAATTATATACACAAACTGTGTATGTGCTGTTTGAAAAATATGTCAAACAATTTTAAAATCAATCGAATTCAATGATTTTTAAAATTGTTTTTAGAACATTTGCATTGAAGAAATTCTTCAGCTTTGCATTAAAACAATCATTTCATCATGTCCACAATTCGATTATGTGGAGAAACTTTGACACTTCATTCATTTTTCGCGTTTTTTATAAAATACTCAAAAAATGTATTGTAAACAAACCCACTTGTTGGTTTTGTGTTTAGTAATTTTGACGTTTTAGGAATTCAGAAAAAATCAGGGTTTTATAATTTGTTTTCATCTAGATCTACCTCTTTACTTATACCATGGATCCTTCGATCTTTTGATTCTTAAGCAGGGTACACATTGTCAGTTTCGAATGATAGCTTTGTTGTGGCTTGCTAGTGTGGCCGTTCATTTTTGTCATTCATCATGCAACCACCAAATATTTTGCGGTTGCTGGACGGTTGGACTGTTATCGATAATTGCAAAAAATCGTCATTCAAAACTGACAATGTGTACTGTACTTTACTTAGAACTCAAGAATCGATCTTTTGATTCTGACTTAGAACTCAAAAATCGATGTTTCGATTCTTACGTAGGAATCAAAAATCGAACTTTCGATCCTTTGATTCTTATTTAGAACTCACTTGGATAAAAGAATCGTTCGATCGAGATGACTCCTTAGTTGAAAATGTGAACGTTTTAGTATACAATGCTTCGCGTTTAACACTGCCGTACCGTTAGATTAACTTTGTTCATTAGTCCCGGTCCACACTAGCGTGAATATCATTAAAAAATTTCATGAAATTAGGTGTTCTTAAATCGAACTCCCCACTACAGCAATTTTATCATTTTACTTTACTATGGACGTCGATCTAGAGACGCATAATTTCATATCAAAATTTCAGTGAAATTACTGTAGTGTGGCCCTGGACTTTGTATCACAAATAATAGCTCTGTTCCTTTACGTGCAAGAATCTTCAAGTTTTACGATTTTTTACTCGAAAAGCGTTCCTTTACTTCAGACACCATACATTTCATATGAGAGCTGTTCACAACTTTTACTACTTTTGCTGGTTTTACCATTTCAAAAGTAAAGGAACGGATCAAATATAATATTGTTGTCTTGCTCTTACCAATGTAATCTGTATATTTCATTTTCGTGGTACATCAAAAAGTCGAAACAGAATTGATCTTTCGATTCCCACTACAAGAATCGAAGGATCATAATTGAAAATCGATCTTTCGATTCTCTATGAAGTCAAAACTCGATTCCGATTTTTATAGCTGGTTTACATTACGAAATCGAGTCGATTTCAAACTGTCAATTCCTTTGCGTGTACGTCAAATGAAAACTCAAATGAAATCAATTCGATTTCATTTGACGTTTGAGCAAAGGAATTGACAGTTTGAAATCGACTCGATTTCGTAATGTAAACCAGTTATTAGATTCTTCAAATCAAAGAATCGATTACTCGAAAATCGACTTGCGTATCCCTATCCCGTACACAAAAGTTGTGTCTTTTTACTTTTTCAGTAATAATTATTCAGTAACTTCTTTTCAGAGAGTAAAACGCCTGTTAGACTATGGACTTATACTATGATTTAAACTGTCAATCCCATACAATATACGTCAAATAAAATCCAGTGGATTTAGAACTACGATTTATTTGACGTATATACTATGGAATTGACATATGAAATCGAGTGGATTTATAAGTCTAAACGTACTATAAGAGAGATTTTACTGTTTGATACGAAAATAGAGAAAAAAGTAAAAGCTCTGTTCCTTTACGTGCAAGAATCTTCAAGTTTTACCACTTTTTACTGGAAAAGCGTTTCTTTACTTCAGACACCATACAATTCATATGGTAGCAGTTTACAACTTTTGCTACTTTTGCCGGTTTTACCACTTTCAAAAGTAAAGGAACAGACCAAAAAAGACAGCATTTAGTAAACTTTAGCAAGATAACAGTTGATAAACAAAATAAAAACATTGGCGCCAATGCATGAATGAAAAACTAATTCCAATGCAATGAAAAAGCTCTTTAATATTAAGCAAAATAAATAAAAAATTATTAATATATTAATAAAATAATCAATAAATATAGCTGAATCGTAATATTTATAGTATTTTTCCACAAAAATAAGGTAAACATTGAGCAGCTGATCATTAGCAGATGATTAAAAAACAGCTGATCGAACTTGCTAAATGTTGCTGGGAAAAATTCTTTCAGCCACTTTTAGCAATTTCTCAGCAAACAACCTTAGTCCCAATTTACATTAGGCGAGTTTACTTGCGGCAATTGTCAGTTTGTAGGTGAGAGAGGGTGCTGAGAGGCAAAGGGTTACCATATGCCTCACCTCTCTCTCCTACAAAATGACAATTGCCGCAAGTAAACTCGCCCAATGTAAATTGGGACTTAATAAGGCAAAAATAAAAAATAATTTCAGCATGAGCCAGGCTGGGATTCGAACCTGGGTCTCCGACAACTGAGTGTCAAGGTTGCCGGCGTCTTAGCGTTCTAAGCCACCATCAACTTGTCAAAACTTTAGTAGACAATAATTGATGATCAAAAAATAAAATCTTCTGATATAGAAGAGCAATTACTAATGATGTAGGAATAAAACTTACCATAGTATTTGTGAACATTGAAAAATGGGATTACCAAGCAGGACTATAGGAAAAGTTTGGAGTTTCAATTAACTGACATAATTTCGCATATACATTTATCTAATGAAGTTCGATATATATACCAGTTACCAAGCTTTGCCTTCGTCTGCCACAAAAAAAAAAAAACAACATCCTTATACACCTGAAGATCGGATTTACCACCCGTGAAACGTAGTGTAATGGTTGGATGCGTGGGACTTCGGTAGACTCCTAATTTTTCAATGTATCTCTAAAGGCCTAACAGCTCAACTCGAAAGAGAATTAATTAAACTGTCAAAATTGTTCTCTCACTTCGCTCTCTTTTACTGAACTTTTGTGTAGAAAGACAGTATTTAGTAACATTTCGTAATAATTATTACAAATTATCACGTAAAAAGACACACCTAAAATGTATATGAAAATCGTTTACGACTTTACCACTTTATATAGTACGGGAACTGGCCAAAACTTTAACGTAAAGGAACACAGCTCATGTTTTTGATTTTCTTTGCCGGGCATCAACGCCGTTAACATTAACCGGGCATTGGACTTTATTTTAACGCGGAAAATTTGTGTCGTGCGAAAAAGGATTTAATTTGCGAGCTGTTTCTGTTTCATTTGCTTTGTTTTTATTAATTAAAAATGTCCACAGCCCAGGCAACCAAAAATTGTATTACCCTTAAAGGTTCTGCCCAAATCATAGCGGAATATCTAAAATATGGCATAAATTCGATACTGTTTCAAAGAGGAATATATCCAGCTGAGACGTTTGAAAGTACACAACAATATGGCCTCACAATTCTCATGTCCAAGGATCCAAAAATTGAGGAATTTCTAAAGAAAGTTTTGGAACAGACAGAAGGTAAGTGCGCGCCAAATATCAGTGCTAGAATATTGCTTATGCAGGGCATGCATATATTTTTTTTTTGTTTGTTTTTGTTTGCTCAGAATGGCTTTCGAAAAATATGATCAATAAAGTATCCATGGTCATCACTAATGCCCATACCAAAGAAGTTCTCGAATGTTGGGACTTTAAAATGAACGCTGAGCTAGGTGATGGCGAAACTGTCGATCCCCATAAATTAACATCATCCAAAGAATTAAAACGTGTCCAAAATGAAATACGCGATGTAATGCGTCAAATATCGGCAACAGTTACATATTTACCTCTCTTGGATTGCATTTGTACATTTGACGTTATGATTCATACATTGCAAACATGTGATATACCCGAAAGTTGGGATGAAACAGGACCGGCATTTATTCAAAATGCCCAGGCAGTGCAGCTACGTTCATTCTCGACTGGTTTACATAAAGTTGATACCGTTGTTAATTATAAGATGTCCACGTAGTGATTTCATTTGTAATTTCTTTTTTATTCAAATCGAACTATCCTATTTATGTATTATTAAGATTTTTTTTTGTGAAAAATGATTTTTTAAATTATTTGCTTGTATTGTCTGCTAAATTTAATTTTTAAACTATTTTTTAAATTACTTAAGTCTGGAGTATTCTTTAACTGAATCTTCAACTAAAACAAAACAAACATATTTTTAAAAGTTTTATAATAAAAAATGACATTCTACTTGAATAAGTCCCGATTTACATTAGGCGATTTTCTTGCCACAATTATTCTCTTTCCCTTTTCCTCCTACGTCCATACAATTCTATTTTGAAAACATTGACAATAATGTCAATTACGAAAAATGTAAAGGAACTGTCTGAAAATTGCAGTAGAGAAATTAAGAACGTAGACATGTTGAGTTCACAAATTTAGCTTTACTCCTTGAAAATAATCGGTGTTATATTGGAAGCCATTATTTCAATCTTTCCCGATCGTTTAACAGAAAACTAAATCGATCATAACATATGAGTGCATAAATAAGTTGCAAGAAATCTAAACCAAATATGTATCTCATGATACACAAACGTAGAACGTAGTGAATCGATTTCGTCGTATGAATATTAGACACCCGCTCAGTTCCTCCAACAACAAGTAGAGAATTCAAGCGTCGAAAGAATATTTTAATCGCTGCGTGGCAAGATTGAACAAAGCAGCTTACCGCGGTGTCATGCTTAGAACGTCCTGAGGAAGTATGGCGCCCGAAATAGTAAGTATATAGTAGTAGCTTCCAAATTATGCCAGTTAGATATGTTTGTATATCGCTTAAGCTAGAATTTAATAACAAATTAATGAAATGTAGCAGTCAAGTGTGAAGTTGCGGAGGTTTAAGGGCTCAAGGAGATTTCACCTCAACAAACAGATGTACTCCAGTTTATATGCTAGTATGGCTCACTTCCGTATCGTCAGTTGCTTTGTGTTGTTTAAACTTCGTCAAAATATTTTAGTTGCACACTCATACATTGTTCCTCGATAATGCAACTAAATGCATCACAAATAAAAATGATACATGTTTTCTTTTTACCTACGTTAAAAATGCGTGTTTTTGACATTTTGAAATACGTAGCTTTGCAGTTAAATACAAAGGAGTTAAGAAACATAATTGTTCGCAGATTTGCAGTCATTTTATAAAGCAACTGACGTCGCGGAAGTCAGCCGGCAAGTCATTCTGTTGCTGTACTTGAAGAATCTCTGTATTCTGATGTAGATGGTCCACTAAAGACATGAGGAGGCACACTGTTATAGTTCAAGGTGCATTCTGACAGGTTTGAATAGTTTTCCATCGCGTTGGACTTATAGCTTACCACAGACCGCATAGCTTACCATAGACCGACCTATCGGGTTATATGTAGTCAACAAGGTTTCTTTATCTGCTAACCAAATGCCCGGCTAGGGACTTGAGGAACTTGTTCCTCCATCTCAACTTTTCGCAGATAGCTGTGACATGCGCGGACGACATGAACACGCTGTCGAATGTGACCCTTATAATTTTGCGGTAGTTGGTTGTCGGAATTCTGCTGTCATCGACCATGACATTCGACTCAGTGCTCACCTCTGCCACCCATGTGGTGAACAGAGTGGCCGTAGATTTAGTGACAGATACGCTGACTTCCGTATCGTCAAAAGCTATGTATTTCAAGACGTCATAATTGCGCATTTTTAACGCAGGTAAAAAGCAAAAACAATGCATGAGTGTGCCACTGAAATATTTTGACGAATTTTAAAAAGTGCAAAGAATTTAACGATACGGAAGTCAGTCATATTTGCATATTTATCGCGTGGAAAAAGGTGGAAAGATCAGACAAATACGAGTTCAGGAGTTCACAAATGACGGTACCTGGCAAGAAGATCGTACAAGTATCCGCACACGTTACGATCTCAATGCCGTCTGAGGGGGTGGAATACAGGAAAGGTAGAGGTTAAATAGATCCGGAGATATCACCCCACACTGGGGAACTCTCTGTTTCACTCCTCGGAGCTTGGACTTCTTGTTCCTGAATTCTACTAGTATTGATTATCCAACGTTTCAAACTTGGCCGGAAGGCAGTCAGCTCGATGTCCCCAAACAGCATGGAGTGTTTCAAAGTATCAAAGGCTTTTGATAAGTCAGGCGCCACCATCACTGTTCTACTACACTGCTTGCTCTGGTTAAGTCCTCGACTAATATGTGTAGAGATGGCGTGCAACCCTGTTGTGCTGTGCTGCTTACTGAACTCATGCTGATGATCGGCAATTGGATAGCTATTTCTGACGCTAGGGAGGATTTAAGTCTCAAGGGTCTTTGCTAAGGGCGACAACAGCTTTGCTGGCATCCTTGCCTGGCTTCAGTAGCGGGACCATTTTCCAGACAACGGGAACTATGTGGGTGGCTAGCGACAGGTTGAGAACTTTAGTGAGATGCTCGACACTCGGCTCATCCAGCTGTTTCAGCATTTCCATGGAGATTCCATCAGGGTCCAATGCATTGGTTGATTTAGCATTCCTGATGACATTTGCAAATCATCCGTTGTAAATTGTGTTGATTCATCTTCGGCAGGAAGAGATCTAATGCGACGTTTTACCCTTCCAACGAGAGTCATCTCCCTGACTCTGGGGTTACCGTTGCATCTCCTGGGAAATTTGGTCTCATTTCGAGTATTCGACAAGCAGGTATATGACGAGCGGCTGGAGCAGTGATGAAGTCTCGGAACGTCCTCTCTGCTATCACAAGGATTGGACAGATCTCTGAAGCGGTGATTAATGAATTCTCTGAGACTTGGCCAATTAATTATCTTTCCCATGATTGATAAAGAAAATTCCAGAGGTGATGAAATCGGGCTTGCCAGATGACGTCATTTTTCACACCAGATGACACGATGGTCATATCTGGGGAACTGTGACACTCACCGCTAATTCTGGTAGGGACGTCCTCATTAACCGTTCAAAACGGAGGGAAATAAATGTGATCAGTCAGCTCTATACCCCTCTGGTCTTTTTCGAGGACCGAATGCCACAACTCATGATGAGGAAAAACATATGGTTATGACTTTCCAAAAGCGGGTTAATGTTGAGCGAGCCTATAACGTGGAGTAAAGCTATTTATAGACGGGATGTATACGTTCAGCAACTCTACCTCGGAAGTTCCACAATATCAGTGCGATTCTCAAACTCATTTTTGAGTTACCGACAAAAGTCGGTAACATTAAAATGCAAAATGATGAATAAAAAGTTCAAATAAAAGTTGACCGAACTTGTTATACCCTCCCTCCTTTCGTTTATGAAGAAGACAATACCAAATTTCACCAAGTTCAGCAAAACAATGTGGCTAAACTTCAAAATACCAAAATCTGGAGGCACCGTTCCATGGCGGAAAGTTTTTAGACCCAAAGAAAACTAAATACCAAATTTTTGATATTTCAAAAATACCGAAAATCAACAGGTAAGGCTGGGGGATATAGCAACCCGAGGACTTATACTGAGAATTCTATTCTGGAATATTTTATAACCCCATAGAAGACTAAGTAACAAATTTCAGTCTTTAGGTGTGATACTGACGTCACAACCTTCAGAATAACGAAAATTGGGAGGTACCGTTCTATGGTGGCTATTTCGAAACGTGGACCGATATACCCAGTTTGCAATACCAAACATCGTAGGAATAGTATAAACTTCTATACCAAATTACAAAGCTCTATCTCAAAAATTTCAGTCTGAAAGGCTTTCACCTTCGACAAAGACTAAATACCAAATTTCAGCCATTTCGGTGGGATGCTGTGGCTACAACATTCAAAATACCGAAAAACGGGAGGTACCTCTATGGGGGCTATATGAAGGCTGGACCTATATCGACAAATTTCTGGGGGAAAGTTTTATACCCCAAATGAAGACTAAATACCAAATTTCAGCCATTTCGGTGGAATATTGAGGCCACAACCTTCAAAATACCGAAAATCGGGAGGTATCGTTTAATGGGGGATATATTAAGTCGTTGGTCGATATAGCCCGTTTGCAATACCAAACATCCTGGGAGTAGTAGAAACTTCTATACCAAACTACAAAGCTCTATCTTAAAAATTGCGAGCTGATTTCAACAGATGGACGGACATGGTTATATCGAATTTTACCCTGATCAAGAATAGGGTATTCGATGAATATTTCGATATGTTCCCAGCAAAAAAATTTGGAAGTTGTGCATGTGGAGTTATGATTTCACTACATCCTTCGATGCCGTCCACACGGACTTATGAAAAATGCAATCCGTTGGATACATTTATAAGCAGTTGCTTTAGAGATACCTACGAAACAAAAACAGTTGGTTGATCCCAACCCGACGCTGCCAACATCATTTCTTCTAAAGAGACACTAGAGTACATCAGGAATATTGTCAATTATTTCATATCCCATTTCAGAAAAAAATGATAATTTTTTTTTCGCGCTACATCAACGATTTTTGATATGTAGGTTGAGAAAAAAATTTCCAGTACGAATCTGGTTGCGAGCCAATTTTTGGTTGTTGCGGACAAAAGTTATGGAGCTTTTATTTCGGTTTTTAAGAAAGAAAATATTATAAAAACGCTAATTATTTTAATGAGCACCATTGTTACAAAAAAGTTCTCTCGAAGTGACTTCAGCGAGTAGATTGCATAATACCTGCAAAATTTTACACAGAATTCGCGGAATGTACGTAAAATTGATAAATTATTGGATATATGCCAACTTTTTTTCAAAATTAAGGCCCATTTAGTGGTCATAAAATTAGATAAAATTTTGTTGTGGATCAAAACTTCACGGCGAATCAAATGAGTCTACAATCATACAGATTGGTGTTATAGTTTCGATGTTACAGCCAAAATAAGCACGTATTTTGGTCAAAAAAATAATTTTTTGTTTGAAAAAATATTTTTTTACATGCACTATGTAGTAGAAAATGTTGGAAAAATCTATAGGAATATTTCCTTCGTTTTGCTTAAATCTCCCAATAAAATAGACGGATTTTGCTTTATTGACATTCATATTAAAGCTTTCCCATTAGGGAAGGTAACTGGGTTGAGGAGGATATATCTCAAAGCTTCTGAAATGGAAACAGAGGTCAAATAACCCATTTTAATTTATATGCATTTTAAAATACGTGTAAATCGCGTAATTATTAAAATCATTTTGTCCGCATGTGATTTTCATGTACAGCAAGACCATATCTTTTAATTTATATATATTTTTCGAAATTTACATTGGAGGCTAAGATGTAGCATCGGCTGCATCCTAGCATTAAAAAACCTATAAAATATCTCTAATTTGCGCAAAGTGCATACAATTTTTGTCCGCATCCGATTTCAATGTCCACCATTAAAATCTACATCGAAATATATCTATTTCAAGGCGATCAATCAAGAACCGTGGATGTAGCATCCCACACTATTTTTTGGGATAAAATGAATGTAGCTCCCCTATAAGTGAAGTTTTTAAATCTCTGTTTCCGCTAAAACGAAGATGCTGTACTAGTTGTCTCATTGCAGTGGAAACGAACCGCAGAAAACGCGATAAAATACGCGATATTTCCAAAAACAATTTTAGACGATTTTTCTACTTGTAACTCGCGTTTTAGTAGATGGATTTTCACGGGGAATGATTTATTGGATCAGGAACGTTAAAAACTAAAAAGTGCAATCAAGTACGAAGAAATCGAATAACAATTGTTAAAATTAGGCCCGAAAAATATGATTTTTAGAAATTAGTTCGCACAAAATTTTCGCATTTGGATGCAGTTTCTTATGAAGCTGTGCAGACTACATTCACAATATTCCTATCAAATAACTCAGAATCGCGAGTCCTACAATCCTATATACGATTTTTTGAAAAACCTGTTTGCGGAATGAACCTGTTTGCGGAATGAACAACGGAGGAAGTAAGCTCAAGTGTAATTGAATTTAATGGAACCTTTTTTTATTTGTGTTTATATAATAAAGTTCTTTGTATTCTTGTTTTATACAAATAATAAATGCATTTTATCTATACTGGGATATTTCGCAATAGCTTGATTAAAAATGCAATCCGAAGAATGCCTTTAAATTCAATCCAAAGCACTGCATCAAAAGCTGTGATTTGGATTGAAAATGGAGTGCAACCAACCTAGTTGTGTGCTGAGGAAGCAAAATGAAGTGCATCCTAGCTGCGCGCTCTCTTGTAAAATTCATAAGTGAATTCGTAGAGGAAGATATACAGTGGTGAGAAAAAGAATAAGGACAGCGACATTCACAACTTTTGGTCGCTCCTAAAATGTGTAAAATGGAAGAATTTGCGATGGAAATTTGTTTTTAAAAATTTACATGTATTGCAATAAGAAATCCCGTTACGATTTTGGTTTCTTTCTGTTTAGTTTTTATACAAAACAAATATAATTCGTAAAATCCGTGATTTCTGCTGTGAAAAATAATAAGGACAGTTTTTCGTTTTAGTAAAAATAAATTGATATTATTTTTTTGTGATTCTTTCCTGTAAGTAGAAGTTTAAAATTAATTATTTTCTATTCATTAAATGTTAAATCTATCGGTATTTTTTAGTTTTTCTTTGCAAATATGGGTAAAAATACGCACTGTTATCACGCTACTCGAGAAATCATTAAATGTTTACGTAAAGAAGGAAATTCATACAGAAAAATTACAGAAAAAGCTTAGAATCTTTAAAAACAATGGTGGAGGATGCAGCTAAGTGAACTTCAAAGATAAAAGTCGTAGCAGAAATCCAAAAATTGCACCTGTAATAATAAATGCGTTATTCGATGATTTAAAGAAGATCCTTTTACCACATCTTTACAAATAAAAAACTACTTAAATATTAATTTTGACGCATCAACAACTCCTAAAACCCTCTGTGGTGGCCACATTAGAGCTCAAAGTGTCAGAAAAGTATCATTTTAATCGAAAAACTATACACTTCCCGCGTAGTGGTGTAGGGTATAAAAATATTCAGCAGTTTGCTAGAAATCACATCGCTTGGCCTAAGAAAAATTGCGTACCATTCTTTGGTCTTATGAAACCAAATATATTTTTTTGTTCCGATAGAGGAGTTTATCAGGGTTGAAGACCTAAAAATCAATAATATAACCCAAAATATACTCTAAAGGCGGCTTAATATGGCAGAGGTAACAGCATGGTGTGGGGCTCATTTTCTTACTATGCTGTGGGGTTTCTATACAGTATTCAAAGTGTTTTTGATATCACCAGATTACATTGAAATTTTGAAAAATATAATTCTTCCGTATGCTAAAGGGGGTGTGCCTCTCAAATGAGTCTTCAGCAAGGTTAATGACCCAAATATGACGGCAAAATAAAAAAAAGTATTCCAGGATAATTAAGTTAAGTTGTTAGAATGTCCTATACAATCCCTTGATTTGAACCCGATTGAAAAATGTTGTGGAATGAAGTTAAAAAATCAAGCAGGGGAAAGTGTCCATCAAATTATGGCGACCTTTGGCAACTTATACAGGTTGCGTAGGACGCGATACCAGTAGAGAAGTGCCAAAATTTGGTCGACTCGATGCCCAGACGATGCTCTTCCGTTTTAGAAAACAAAGGATCGTCTACAAAGTATTAATGACACTGAAACACTTTATCTACCATTATTTAGTAAAAACCTGCATTAATTTCTTTCAAGTTTGGTCCTTATTAAATATGTCATGAAGTGTCCTTATTATTTTTCACACCACTGTACCTCCAA